>NC_134357.1:148613083-148926416 GCF_048569485.1 Anomaloglossus baeobatrachus
CAGATACTACAGGCAAGTGGACTGCTGTCCTACAATGTCATCAGGTTAGTATGGCCCTACTCTGCCTATAAAATAAATCAGCTAATAGCCTCTCCGACATGTTTCACCATGACTAGCTTCATCAGGGAACTAAGGGTGGCTTTGCTCGCTACGAGATCGCTAGCTGATGCTAATGATGGCGAGCGTGATAGCACCTGCCCCTATCGTTATGCCGATATGTGAAGATCGCTGCCGTAGCGAACATTATCGCTACGGCAGCGTCACACGAACTTACCTGCTCGGCGACGTTGCTGTGACCTGCGAACTGCCTCCTTTCTAAGGGGGCGGTTTGCTCAGCGTCACAGCGACGTCACTAAGCGGCCACCCAATCAAAGCGGAGGGGCGAAGATGAGCGGGACGAACATCCCGCCAACCTTCTTCCTTCCTCATTGCTGGCGTGTGGCAGGTAAGGAGAGGTTCCTCGTTCCTGCGGCGTCACATGTAGCGATGTGTGCTGCCGCAGGGATGAGGTCAACTTCGCCCAAGCGATAGCAGCGATAATTGGGAGAGGACCCCCGTGTCAACGAGGAGCGATTTTGGACGTTTTTGCAATGATCCAAAATTGCTCCTAGGAGTCACACACAACGTGATCGCTACAGTGGCCGGATGTGCGTCACAAAATCCGTGACCCCAACGAGATCGCTGTAGCGATCTCGTAGCATGTAAAGCCCGCTTGAGGCTATAGCCAGTGGTGAAACATGCCAGGGAGGCTATTAGCTGATTTATTTTATAGGCAGAGTAGGGCCATACTAACCTGATGACATTGTAGGATAGCAGTCCACTTGACTGTAGTATTTGGTCCGTGGCCAGATACATGACCTGGCAAACATAATATGTCGCTCTACTTGCTACTTTTTGATTGGTCTGTTTATGTTGCGTATAATGATAAAAGTTAAGTTTTATTAATCTTTAGTTAGGATACCTCTAGTTACCCTATGGCCAAATTGTGTTTGTGCTAATAACCCTATGCTGAGGGTATAGATTGAGGTTTCAGTGTTTGATCACTGACAGGAGGAGTAGACTGGTACTAGACACCAGAGCAATCAGCGAATAGTATATTAATACACTTATACTACATTGCATGTATAGATACACATATATAATCAATAAAAAAGTTAGTGGGCGGCTTCTTTAAAGCTTTTTAATAACATTTTCAATTGTATAGAATAGGTTATATAACAAACAAAAAAAATGGCGTAGAAGGATATGTATTGCATTTTCAAACCGAGTTCAGAAAGCGATTCAAGATATATTCAAGCTAAGATCAGAAATGATTACAGATGAGTGGACTCATGAAAGTTCCGGTTCTGCAGGTTCAGCTGGATTTTTGATAAAGTTCTGTTGTGGACCTGGACTTGACCTGAACCCCATTGGATATCACTTTCAAATTTATCAAATTTGCTTTCCGCCCATACACAGCCAGCCATAAACAAAGCACCTCCTGGGGATGGCAGACGGGGTTACTTCATTCTTTTTGTGCACAATAAATCAGATAATGCTGAATTACTGAATTACCCCCCCCCATCCCCCGTGCGAGCCATTCAAACACTGCAAGAGCAAGTGGATCACACTGGGATGGGCACAGAGTCTACCGGAGAACAGCAATGTTCACCCAAGTGGTTTGCATAAATAAAACACCAGAACTCTGAACTCGAACACTGATTTCTTTTGTAAAGTTGAGGTCCGCTCATCTCTAGAAATAGATTAAGGTGAGCAAACCAGAACTGTAAAGTTTGGGGTTTGTACCAAGGATGGACTTTAAAAAACATCAGTGTCCGAATTCGGCATTCGAGAGCTTTACACATGCAAACCACTTGATAAAGCATCGTGGTGCTTGCATACGCTCGGTGTTCAATCCAGTGTGAGCCACTTGCAATTTCTGAATGGCTCTCACTGGGTATAAAAACAATGTTTTCAGATGTATTGTGTCCAAAAATATCCCTTTCTTCCTTCCACTGAAGTGTTCTGTTTATGACTGGCTGTATGTGGGTGGAGAGCCGAACTGCCCAATCAGTGTCTTCCATTGAGGTTTAGGTCATGTCTGGGTCCAGAATTGAACTTTATCTAAAGTCTGACTGAACTCGCCGAACCCGAACTTCCACAAGTCCACTTATCTCTAAACATGAATTCTAGACAGAGAAGTATAATTGTTTCCATTATATTTATCTATATTTAAAATCTCTTCCTCGTTTTGGCCAAAACAATATGGATGAAAAACACTGATCAATTCCTGTCATGTGAATGAGTCCAAAATAAAAATGCCAAAGTGTTTTACAAACCTGTGGCCTTTTTTCCATCCCAAAAAATGAATTATTCTGCAAAATTTCTAGTAAACAATGTAACGCTTGAGGGTTTGCCCCAAAAAAGACATACCAGTGATTGCGCGTAGGTGGCAATGTGCTCAATCTTGCATCATAACATGTAAAAATTAACAACTAGTACCGGTTTTTGTAAGGTTTACAAATCATACAGATATCAAGATTCTCAGATGCAAACAGCTATTATAAACAGTTCATATACTGCATTCCCCAAAAATAGATGCAATAACAATGCAATGGCCAGAACTGACAACTATATACCTGTAAGTGACTCTTTAATTACTGTATTTGGTCAAATGCTGCAATGGTCCGGATGTGCGGAAGAGGAAATTAATGTGAATAATATTGTACAATAAAATTTTCTTGAGTTTCCCCAATTTTCCAAATATGTTTCTAACTAAGTTCTCCATCATCATATTAATACAAGTTAATTGAATTTTATAATTTTATTTGACTAACATCTTCTTGTATAGTCAACATATAAGATGTCATATAAAATAAATAGATCTTATAAAAAAGAATACTAGGTATCACCAGCGTCGGACTGGCTACCGGAGCAATCTCCAGTAATGCCAGGCCTTACTTCAGTTACCTGCATTGCACTCCGGAGCTCTCACCTGCAGCCTCGACTGATCTCAAAGTTTGCAGGACTGAACCATGAGTACTGAGTGATTGATTCCCCGGCGATTGCGGTTCAGTTCATGACAGCTGCAGACAGGCCAGGGTGCAATCCGGAGTTCAGGTGAGAGCACCGGAGATCAGCCCGGCCTGTCTGCAGCTGTCATGAACTGAACCGCAATTTTCGGGAAATCAATCACTCGGTGCTCGCGGTTCCGTCTAGGCTGCACTCTGGAGCTCAGGTGAGGGGTCCGGAGTACAATGCAGGTAACTGAATTCAGGCCTGGCATTACTGGAGATTCCTCCAGTAGCCAATCCGACGCTGGGTACCACAGAAATTCAGACTGTTTTTATGTGCTATAATCGATGAGCAAGTGTCACAGTTGTCTCCCTTGGAGATTAGTGATAGGCTCAGGTTTGGAGTCTATGGTATACCATCTGAGACTATATACATTAAAAGTGTTTTTACTTTTGGCATACAGGGGGTTAATGTCAGTTTTCTTTGTCAGCAGCAAGCTCATTACCTCAGCTCAGGTGTTTCTGCTTATAACCACTCCCAACCTGGATAAATACCCTCTGCTCCCTACAGAGGGTGTCGGTTATTCTGGAGCTTGGTCTGGAGAGTGAAAGAGGTCTTTGCTTCTGTTACCCTGTTGTTTAGTTACTTTTCTCCTTCCCCCATTTACCTAGTGTGCACTTTCTTGTGGCTACTGTCCTGGCCTAAACACTGGGTGGTGGATATGTAGGGTGTAACATTAGGGTCGTGGACAGGAGTTAGGGAGACGCTGGTGGATCTGATCCCATTACCATTAACTGTACTCTGGGTTAAGGGTCAGCTCAGTGTGCTACCTAATCTGAGGGGCAGCTTAGGGGTCCGCATCCAGTCACATCCAAGTCGCCAGCATGACAGCAAGCTGCTTAGTGCCTAGAATAACATGTCACCCAAGAAGAGTTAGCCCCATGTACAAATTATCTGCTGAGGATTTTGCAGAGGATCCATTGAAAATCTGCATGAAATCCACAACAAAATTGAACGTGTTACATGTGGATTTGCCAAGGATTCTGTTACGGATTTGCTGCAGATTTATCACTATGTATTGTAAAGGATCAAATCTGGAATGAAAATCTGCAGCATACATTGACATGCTGAATTTCTGCTATGGACTTTCTGGTAGTGTTTTGATGAGATACAGTAAAATGTCATCTTCCGCTTTGATGTTACTGTAATACGCTGAGAATATTCTGATTGTAAATCTCAATGGAAAATCGGCAGTAAATCCACAACTGAACATACCTTAAACCACTTATCAAAAGACAAGGAGTAAAACTGAATGATTTGTTAATGCATATGTTTGTTGGCCAAAGACGTATTCTGATGGTTCATGTGGCAAATACAAGATACAGATATTTGCATGAAAATCTGAAAAACTACTACTAAAATGGAAATTGCATGCATTTCTTAATATACTCGTATCTTTGAATAAAGACAACTGGATATTTAAAATGGAATATTTCCCAAAGGAAAACGGCATTTCAATTTATATTACATACACAACCTCAATGGATTATTACAATCATGAATCAACAGGAAAAGAATGCAAAGTATAACCAATAAACAATACATTTTTAATGGACCCTTAGAGGTTTGAGTGCCATTGGTTTAATATATTCAGAATATAAAAATCAGTACAATGGTTTGACTTCCCAATATAAAAATGTAACAGACGCAGAATTCTTGTTTCTGGTACATGCTTGACATCTTGTTACAAAACAATACTTGTTTAGTAAACATATGTGTAAAAAAGGAGGTAAAACACACTTAGTTTCCAACATTTTTGGTAGAAAAAAGGTTTGGTCACATCATAATCAATTAACTTTGTAATATGAATATATTACAATGAATGATTTTTAGTAATACATATATTCTGCAATGGAGACAAAAAGAAAAAAATAGTGAATAGTAAAGGGTGTATATAAACAAAAAAAGTTGTGCAAATTGTAACAAGGTGCAACTGTCTAATACACATAGTGTCCAAATGCTGACTATTACTTTTAGGGTACAGCCATTCATACCAACACGCATTCAATTAGTAATAAAGGAGCATTTCAGAAACCAAAGGATAGACGCTTAAAGATCATAATAAATACATAGAGTTGGTGTGGCATAATAAAGTATGAATAATATCCATCTATTATTGAATTACATTTTTTCTAACAATTTTTAATTAATATTTTTCACTTATAGAATTAAAAGATGTTAATTTTTAAGGAAATAAAATAAAAAAGAAAATACATTTTATGTTAATATAAGCACAAGAGAAACAAATGGTTTGTCTTTCAATGTTCAAGTATGAAGATACTATATATAAGACGTAACCAGACTCAGTGGGGATTCACCACATCCAATAAAACAATCATGTAAAGCAAAAAAAATAATAAAAAAATAAAATAAATATGGCCCTAATAAAGGGTTCACTCACTCTGGTGTATAAATATGACGAGTGCAATCAGATAAGGGGTCAACATTATTCAATAAGGCAGTACTGATCTGAAAATTTTTCTCAGCTGTTTTTCAGCCTGAGGAAAAAACCACAGCATGGTCATGTAAATTGAATGAGACTCGCCAATGAAAGTCTATGGTTGAAAGACAGACATGGACCATCCTAGTGGCATCCATTTATTAATGGCTATATTACCATTCTGTAGCATATAACACTGTAAATGGTCCTGTAAATGATTTTATAATAACAGCTGGTGAGTTGTGATGGCCGGATAGTAACTATTCGTGTTTGGATTATGCTTACTGAATACCGAGTAATATTCCAGTATTTGTCACATCAAGAAACATGCTCGAGTTCCCCATTTACTTGCATTAGGTTTGTTATTAATGACGAATACTAGAATAGTACTTTGTGATTTGTTACAAATAATCCGAACATGAATACACATTATTCCACCATAACTACTGGTGAGAAAAAAAAATACATTACGTATGGATGACATACGGCTGCTAGGCGAGAAAAAAAATCCCACACCTCTCTTCCAACTTTTTTACATGAGAATGGGACCGAATTTTTATACGCGAGTGTGTGGAAGGCCAAATAATGAGGTTTTGAGTCTTATTAGTGAAGATTAATCAAGGTCCCTATCAACCAATAATAGCTTCTTTCAACAGATAATGTGAACAGGGAAACCCACTCAAACACATGGAGAACATACAAACTCATTGCAGATATTGTCTTTAGTACGTGCCATGCACCATCCTGATCCCCACATGTGGATTGCTACTATGTTGTAGGACTCTGTTCACATTGCAGTGCCTGACAGGCAATCTGGCCTCTCTTAAAGGGAACCAATCACCAAGATTTTCATATATAAGCTAAAGCCAGTGCTATACTGGCACTATGAGGCTGAGTCCATAAATACCTGCAGTGGTCAGCTCCTATGTTTAGATTTTTAAATCCAAGAAAGTGAAGTTTGTAAAATTAGCTGCTTCTTGAGTGACAGTTGCACTGGAGCAGATCATATATTCATGGTTATCTCCTCCCCCTGTTAGAATTAGCATAAGTATTATTCAAACGACTCACTTTGTCTAGCAAAACCTGTGGTGAGGTCATACCCATGTGACCAAAAGGGGCGGGGCCTCAGCCACCAAAGCTGGATACCAGGTCACATGGGTATGGCCTCACACAGGTCCTTTCACAGACACTGTGAGTCGTTTGTATAATATTTATGCTACTTCAAACAGGGAGAGGAGATAACTATGAATATATGATCTGCTCCACTGCAACTGTCACTCAAGAAGCAGCTCATTTTATAAACTTCACTTTCTTGGATTTCAAAACCTATACATCCGAGCTGACCACTACAGGTATGTATAGAATCTGCTTGATAGTGCCAGTACAGCACTGGCTTTAGCTTATATACGAAAATCCTGGTGAACAGCGCCCTTTAATTGCTCAACTCTGCCGGGCGTCGGCTGAGTTGTTTCACTGTTCCCAGCAGTGCAGGAATTAATCCTTTTTTGGAGCAGTGTAAAACTCTTCTGAGAGCCAGGTTGCTGATTAGCATTCATAACTGCTCCCTTCCTATTTAAGTCTGGGAAGTATAATAAGAGATCGTTGATGGCAATGTGATTTTCCAGGTCAGTACAATTATGTAAATACCAAACATGCAGTTTTTTTTTTAAGTGATGAAAAAAATTTGGAACTTTGCAAAAGAAAAAAAATAATTCCAGATTTGGGACTCTGTAAGGTCTTATTTTTTGCTCCCTCAGCTGATGTTTTTTCAGATACCATTTTGAGGTAGATATCATGTTTTAATTGCATTTTAGTGCAATGTTGCAGAAGACAAAATATCAGCCCTACCCAAAAATAAGCCCTAATAGGAGTTTTCACCATTTTCTGCATAAGGCTTAGCAGTTAGCACTAATGGAACCAGACCCCAACCCTGGCCCGGTGGTGAGCTGCTAACTAAGAGTGTTGTGTGTTTTTGTGTGCATACCGGTGGATGACCTTAAGGGATACCACACCTCTGGCTAAGGTGCAGTACCTCTGTGGTGACTGAAGCCTCAGGGGTGCTTAACTCCCTCACAGTAAATCCCAGCACGTTCTTGGGCTGGAACAAAACAAAAATATAGTGGTGTTACGACATGCAAATTTTTATATGCTGGAAACAGTGTAAACATTTTCTTCCCTTTATGGAAGGTATTATTACTTGAACGTTACCAACATGATAAACTTTTTCAATACAATATTTAGTATAAAACTCTGCAGTATAAAACATCACTTTGAACACAATTAACTTGTGCATTATCAACAACCACAGAAAGAACAATGTGGGGGACTCATCACAAGCAAACCCCCAATGTAGGCTCTGGGGATGCGACAGAGCATTCCTGACCACGCTTCATTGCTTCTGCACACCAGACAGGTTTTAACTTCTTATAAATCGATAAAACGTTTTTTTATTGATGGTATTAAAAAACATAAACACAAACAATAATTAAAAATCAAGGCAAGGGGAGCATGTACTACACCCACAATGGGAACCATATGTATTAAATGACCTAAGTCCCAGCAGGTCACATAACAACTATAAATAACACAACAAGAACATTGATCAAGCAGCTAACATTATCCCCATATAATAATAGCAATGGTCTACTTTAAATCGCTGCCCATCAAAGTACTTGGCTCATAACAATACCAGACCTGCTGTCATGTCAGTAGTACAAAAACTGCTCCCCTGCCAGCCACTCCAACACGTGTTTCACACCGCTTCCTCAGGGAGTGATGTGGAGGCAAGCAGGGAGCGTTCTTATATAGGACCGAATGAGATTATATATATTTTTTCTATATTGCATAATTTCATTGTATTCAATTTTTAATAAATAATTTTTCACTCTCACTTTTTTTCGGATCTATATTAATTATTTTTCACTTTTCACTTTTAACCCCTTTTTTTCACTATTTTTATGGATATATATATATTTTTTATCCTCGTATTTTCACTTATATATGGTATATTTATTACATATTTTGTCATCATTTTTTTATCACTTTCACTTGCTCACATACATTTATATTATTACTGTTTACATATATTTTATACTTATGCACTTATTTATTTATATTTATATTTATTCGGTCACTTTCACGTGCACTCTTATTTTTATATTGAGATATTGAAAAGTTTTTATATTTATATATATATATATATATTTTTTTTTTTTTTTATATATATATACTTTTTAACTCATTATGTACGTTTATACATGCACTATTTTTATCCTGTGCATTTTGGATGATTGTGTGGATATAAGGTTTATGATTGTTGAGTGATTGCTATGGTTGATGGATGGGTTATGTAGTGCCCTTTGTATGCTATCTGCCCGGTGTTTATGTTATTCTGTCTGACGCTTTTGATTTCCATGGGATGCATCCTCCCCCCTTCCGTGTTATTATATGGTTGGTTGAGGAGGTGCGTCCCTGGATTTTCTGTTAGGGCGGGCTCACAATGCGGTCATGTGATCTGGCTACAAAACACATGATTCTCCCCATGCTGTGCGCCGCCTGCCTGCATCCCGACGGTTGCTAGGGGACGCGTCTCCCTCGCCCGCGTCATCGCATGCCAGTGCGCGTGCGTGTGACGTGGCCGACGGTGACGCGCTCCTGAACTTCCGGTTGGGCGTTGACATGGTGGCGCCATATACGAAAGTATGGGGTTTTGGATTAATTAACACATGTGTGCCGGTCCTATATAAGAACGCTCCCTGTTTGCCTCCACATCACTCCCTGAGGAAGCGGTGTGAAACACGTGTTGGAGTGGCTGGCAGGGGAGCAGTTTTTGTACTACTGACATGACAGCAGGTCTGGTATTGTTATGAGCCAAGTACTTTGATGGGCAGCGATTTAAAGTAGACCATTGCTATTATTATATGGGGATAATGTTAGCTGCTTGATCAATGTTCTTGTTGTGTTATTTATAGTTGTTATGTGACCTGCTGGGACTTAGGTCATTTAATACATATGGTTCCCATTGTGGGTGTAGTACATGCTCCCCTTGCCTTGATTTTTAATTATTGTTTGTGTTTATGTTTTTTAATACCATCAATAAAAAAACGTTTTATCGATTTATAAGCTTTATTGGGATAATTTGGTTTGATTAGCTGTTGGTTTATCCCAGTTGAATTCTGAATATCTGTGATTTATGGTCAACTCTTCTAATTTTGGGTTTAGGTTTTAACTTCTGTGGCCTGCGATTTCTGCTAAAGGGCACTGTAATTAGTGCAACTATATACAAGGGCAGTCCTGGTCACCCATAGTCCAGTGACCCAGTTGTTCATTTTCAAATACAGAAGAAAAAAACATTATCTGCAAACATATTAACGTTATCAATGCTATCAAAACTGGTTAACTATTTTACATTTCCTTAGATCTTTCTTCTTACTTCTTGTCTTCTTTCTGAGGGCTGGCTCCTAGCCCCAGATTATTCTGCCCACTCAATGGACAGCCATAGTGCCCCGCTTTGTCGCAGTGGCAGCAAATTGGTTGCACGTTGGAGTCATAGCAGTCAGGAACTTGGCCTTGGGATGACGGGATTCCCCTTTGCTGTCACCACGGGACATCATCTGGGCTGGAGGCCAGCTCAATGGCAGCTGCTGGCCACGGGGCTGCCTGAGAGGTTTGCATGACTTGGCTAGGGTGGCCATACCTTTGGTCATCTCCTGGATCTGGAGCCAGATATCAGCAAGAGGGTCACCACCCAGGGTCTACTCGCTAGCTCCCACCGTCGTCCGGGTGGAGGACGACACATCCATGCAGGGGGCTGCAAGGGACCCGAAGGGGCGCAGCATTGCTTGGAGTTGGCTCTCGCAGCACCCAGATGGCCTGATCCTTGAACTGTGCAAAGTTGAGGTCAGGGTTTTGCACAGCCATTATGTGCAGCTGGGTCCGGTGGGCATCAGACAGGAGCCCTTCAATAAACTGGTCAGTTAGCAGCCAGTCCTCGTCGCGCACACCATCGGGGTCTATTTAACAGCCCGCATTGCCTCCTGGAGGTTCAGAGCATAGTCCCGTACACTGTCCTGTACCCTCTGTTTGCATCTAAAGAACCGCATCTTTATCTCGGCTGCCGTATGGGTGTCGAAGGTGGCTTTTAGCTTTGTCAGGATCTGCCTCACTGTTCTCTTGTCAGCCTCTGACCAGGAATTTACCTCCCACTGGGCCGCACCCGTTAGCTGGTGATTAGGTTGTTCGCTTTCTGGTTTTCAGTCAGGGGATACACCCTGAAAAATCTATTCAATCTCTCCTTGAAGTCACCCAAGGTGTGTGACTCTCCCGAGTACTGTGGTAGCAATGCTGCTCCAGGGATATACGGCATTGAGAACGGTATTACCGTTACCACAGCTGCGACTGTAGCAGCAGCCAGGTTTTCCTCCTCATTCAGCATCCTTGTGCCCCACTAGTGACCATCAGCCAGGCTACGCGTCTCTCTTGGGGAATATCGGGTGAACTTTCAGCCACTCCAGCAGCGGGGCTTCTCTTCATGCCTTTTCTGGGTTCCACCAATGATCGCATGCCCCCTTTCTTCCTGCGCCATGCAGTTAATGGCGGTCATCATTTTTAGTAAACGTTTTTCACACAGTCTTTAAGGCGCACAGTACCCGTGATAACAGGCACGAAATCCTGTTCGTGACGCCGAAAGGACAGCCCACGACGGGGCCATGGGAGTTACTCATTACTGGGCTGTGGTTCCATTTCTGGGACGTTGCGGTGGCGGCAAGGCCCAGTTCTGGGACCCCGGCGGTATCAGTTAAATGGGATGATAATAGTTTGTGATGCCACCTGTGGTATGCGTCAAGTAACGTGCCGCCGCTGTGGGATGCTCCAGTCGATCCCGGGTAGTTCGGAGGTCAAGACCAGTGCATCCTTCTAGTGCTCCTTCCCTGGTTGTCTTCCTGTGCTGACTTCTCTCCCGCCTATCACACACCTACGCACACAGTGCCCTGAGCAAGTGTCCGTGGACCCTGTCGGGTGGCTTGAAGCTCTGTCCTTTGGCACTATGTGGTCACCTTCCAGCGGATTCTTGTGTGGGTTTGGCTTTGGTACTAGATGTGCCCTCAGCCTCTGGTTTTACTAGAGGAGTACATTGGTTCTTCTCCTCTAGCCTATGGACCAGTCCCCATTCTGTGGCCAAGTCCCTCCACTCTAATATGTCATATGTGGAACAAGGCGCATGTCCCATGGGCTCTAGGACCCTTTCTGTCTTGTGCTCCTCCACTGCTCCTTCACGACTCCCTAACTTTCTGTCACAGGCTGCTACCGCTAACTAGACTCCAACCCCCAGGTGTCGGATCATGGGGAGGGAAGTACCATCACCAGTGGTGGCTATACGTAGCATTAATGGAACCAAACCCCAACCCTGACCTGGTGGTGAGCTGCTAATTATGAGTGTTGTGTGTTTCTGTGTGCATACAGGTAGGTGACCTCTTCCATACTCAGGCTGAGGTGGAGTACCTCTGTGGTGACTGAAGCCTCAGGCGCACCACAAATACACATCCGATCACACAACCACACACATCTGATCACATACACACATCAGATCGCACACGCACATCAGATTGCACACGCACATCAGATTGCACACGCACATCAGATTGCACACACACATCAGATTGCACACACACACACACATCAGATCGCAAACATACATCTGATCTGGGCATGGCAGATCAAAGTGCACATGCGCTGGAGTGCAATGCTTGCCTCTATGTGGATGATGTAGGATGCGTCATCCACATGCAACTGCAAAGAAGGACAGCAATCGTACGAGATGGAGGAGGTGCCAGAATGAGACCAGCGACGCCCATCGGACCGGACTGCTTACATTCTGAAATGCGGCCTGGGCTCTTATATACAGTATTCTAGAAAGCTGTATATAAGAGCTTACTGGTGGTGGCTGTAGTTATTAAGGGAAAAACCTGGTGGCAGGTTCACTTCAATATTGCTCAGAAGAGAAAATTGCATATATGGTGAGTATGACTTCCACCAAATTAAAAATGCAAGTGAGATGAATATGTAGGTTTTTTGTTTTTTCATGTGTAGGATTTGTGGGGATAGATACTGTATATATGGGGCTACGTTGAGGCTCAATCTGTATATAGAGGCTATGTAGGGGCTCATGCTGTATTTTGTAGGCTATGTGAGGGCTCTTACTGTATATCAGTGGCTATGTGGGGCTCATGGTATACATAGGAGGCTATGTAGGGGCTCTTGCTGTATATAGGAGGCTATGCGGGGTCTGATGCTGTATATAGTAGGCTATTTGGAGACTTATGCTCTATATATGAGACTATGTGGAACTCATACATATAGGAGACTATCTGGGGGCTCATGCATAGGGGCTATGTGAGGGCTCATACTGTATATAGGGGGACTGTGTGGGCTCATACCCTAGGGCTTATGTGGGGGCTCATGCTGTATATAGCGGAGCTACAGTATGTGTGGTCTCATACTTTATATAGGGATGATATGTGTGGGCTCATATGGTATACAGGTGGTGTCAGCATATTTAATTCTGCTCAGTATTAAGTGATACAATTAATATAATTATATAATTATAATTAAAATGTTAATATTAATTTTGAGCAGAAATAATTTCTGCCTTTTGGTTCAGCCATCCTCAGCAGTCACATGGCCCCTTGGGAATATTAATTTCCTACTTCTGCTATTATGTATAGCACTATGTTATGTTTAGCCCTGTAAATAAGGGAAACAAATTTGCTAAGCGCAACACTGACTTTCTCATTTTATTTCTGCACATGTTCATTTGTGCATTAATTACAAAACCTATCATATGATCTATCAAAGGGATCATGTAACATGTTGCTACACTATACATCAAGGCTTTGGAGGGGGCTCATGCCTTCTAAATTGCCCGGGGCCCTGGCTACTCTTAATTTGCCCATGGACAAACGCACTGTATGATGACTGTAACCACTCCCTACACCACGCTATTGCCTGGAAGTGAGCAACTACAGGGAGAATAAATCTTAATTTCCTGTATGTGCTGCTCCAATAGGCTGGGTAAACAAGATCAAATGCTATTTACCTGAAGATTACACCAATATCTGCAGGTAAATAGCATTTTTGGCTGTGATAGGTTCCCTTTAAGCTTTACATTTAATCAATAAACATACAAAGTTTTGCATTTTATACAAAATGTAAATCATACTGTATATTTGTTGTTAGTATTTTGAAGAAGTACAAACATCTTTTTCACCAAAATGTGTTGAATATGTTGCAAAACATCTGAATAATTGGAAAAAATATTCTTCTTCCAAGTAAACTTCAGGCCACACATTTGTGGGAAAGATGAATAATGTGTGATCTCCCGCTGCTTTAATATAACAAGATGCAAAAAAGTTTGCCAAATGAAAAAGCACAGCACAAGATTGTGTAAGATTCTGGAATAACCATTTTACTTACATCCTTTAATAATAAAAAACATTTAGGGGCTTTTCTACTGTATCTTATTCTGCTTGCAGGGCAGCACATAACAAGAAAGGGTCAATTCTACTATAAGTTAAAAACCCACTAAAAATAATGACTGCATCGTTTGGTGAATATACATTATGTATGATGGGATAATTTCTCATGCTACTTTTACCTAAAGGAGCTTTAAAGACATTCTGTTAAAAGAGGTTCTCTAAGAATTAAATAAAATGGTATCCCCAATATAAATCAGACTGCAGCCCATGTCAGGACGAACTGTAGATTGAAGTTATAGAGACTGTATGTCACTTGACAAAAGCTGTATCACACATGCCTCAGTCAGTGGCCAGGAGCAATGCTCTCTTATGTGAAGAAGTATATCTGTTCCTCAGGAAAAGTAGGAGGAGATCTGCTCATCAAGCAAAATGTTTTTCTCATATTGCAGCCATGCTCTTGGCCATTGACTGAGGCATCTGTAATACAACTCATCACTTGAGACTCAGATCCCTTGAGATGTAGGTCTTCAGCCTGAGCCCTGTCCTTCCATGTGACTAGGATGGATCGCAGTTCTGACTGCATGGAAAACAAGTTGTGCATGTATATAAGGAGCAAGACAAAAGAAATTGTGTGTGTGCCATCACTAAAGATCTGTGAGTGAACTTTTAGAAAGGCTGCCACAGGGACTTTTTAATTTTGTTTATACCAAAGGACTGATGATGGACTTTTCTACATAACAAGATGTTGTTCCGCTGTACACAGGACTATCTGAACCACCATTTTGGCATTTGTGCCTTTGGTATTTCTGGTGCTCAATCATCTTAGCATTCTTTTTAATGCATTGAAGAGCATTACAAAATAAAGTACCTTCAGATAGAACTTTGATTGATGGAATGCACCACAGGTAGACTATAAGCAGCAGTAGCATGAGAAAGATATAGCAGTATTTGTCAATGAAAGATTCCCTGTGTCAATAAGCACTCTTGTTGTAAGGCTGGACTCATACTAGCATATGGCATCCGATGCGACAGCATCAGATACGATATGCTAATGACCCTCAGCTCAGGCTCTGCTGTGAGCGTGAGCCGAGTGTCATGTGACTGTGATCCGATCTTGCAATCGGGTCACAGCTGTGAAGTTGAGGGTGGGCGCTGCGGAGGAGAGGGAGGGGTTAATCCCCCATCTCCTCTATTGTCAGCCTGTACGTATATTGCACTGCCCTGGGATAACATCGGAGTGCAGTCCGATGTTTCTTTCGCACCAATAGACTTGAATGGGTGCGAGTGATACGGCTCTCGCAGAAAATCGGAGCATGTTGCGACTTTTCTCGCATCAAGAATCTGGATGCGAGAAAAGATGACCAACTGCTCTCCCTCATTGACTAACATTGGTCAGAGTGCAATGCGAGATTTTCTCGCATTGCACTGGTCTGTTTTTCACGCTCGTGTGAGCATGCTCTCAGAATGCAAAAGTCAGGAGAAACAGGATTTGTGTGTTGGACAACTAATGCATGCAGAATAGTGATGAGCGAGTACTAAAAAGCTCGGGTGCTCGAAGCTCGGGCCGAGCCTCCCAAGATACTCGTGTACTCGGCCCGAGCAACGAGCCCAATGTTATCCTATGGGAGACCCGAGTATTTTTGTGAAATGACCCCCCGGCAGCATGGAGAAACCCTAAAAATGTCACAAAAGTCTCAGAAGAGTGCTCAAATGACATGGCAACAGCATGGGGAAGACCCCTTGAAGCATTTATCACTGAAAAGTCACAGCTGTGAACAATTTTGTCCGCGTTTTACGCCATTTTTACGGACTCACCAGAAAACCTTCCAAAATGACCCCAAAATGATTTTTCATGGCGGAAATGTTAAGGGCACATACCCAATAGTGAGATAGAGCTGGTGTATGTTACTTTTTGAGATTAATACATGAAAGATTTTACGTGAAAACATTGTGTGGCACTCCGATGTCCCTCAGAAGAGACGTACATGAAGGCCTCTTGAGTCTAATGTGCCCATTTTGAGGAAGTGAGTCTTTGTAGTATTTTCCTTTGCCAGGGCAGTCCAAAATTGTGAGGTTCACCAATGCCCCTGCATACAGACGTGCATGAGGGCCTGTAAACCTGAAGTGCCCATTGTAAGGAAGTGGGTCTATTGTAGTATAGCCCTTAGGCAGGGCAGCCAAAAATTGGGAGGCTCCACATTGTCCCTGGATAGAGACGTGCATGATGGCCTGTAAACCTGAAGTGCCCATTGTCAGGAAGTGGGTGTATTATAGTATAGCCCTTAGGCAGGGCAGCCAAAAATTGGGAGGCTCCACATTGTCCCTGGATAGAGACGTGCATGATGGCCTGTAAACCTGAAGTGCCCATTGTAAGGAAGTGGGTCTATTGTAGTATAGCCCTTAGGCAGGGCAGCCAAAAATTGGAAGGCTCCACGTTGTCCCTGGATAGAGACGTGCATGAGGTCCTGTAAACCTGAAGTGCCCATTGGAAGGAAGTGGGTCTATTGTAGTATAGCCCTTAGGCAGGGCAGCCAAAAATTGGGAGGCTCCACGTTGTCCCTGGATAGAGACGTGCATGAGGGCCTGTAAACCTGAAGTGCCCATTGTAAGGAAGTGGGTCTATTGTAGTATAGCCCTTAGGCAGGGCAGCCAAAAATTGGGAGGCTCCACGTTGTCCCTGGATAGAGACGTGCATGAGGGCCTGTAAACCTGAAGTGCCCATTGGAAGGAAGTGGGTCTATTGTAGTATAGCCCTTAGGCAGGGCAGCCAAAAATTGGGAGGCTCCACGTTGTCCCTGGATAGAGACGTGCATGAGGGCCTGTAAACCTGAAGTGCCCATTGGAAGGAAGTGGGTCTATTGTAGTATAGCCCTTAGGCAGGGCAGCCAAAAATTGGGAGGCTCCACGTTGTCCCTGGATAGAGACCTGTTAGGTTCTTAGTGCCTCCGTGCTTGCATTTAAAAACCGCACGTGTGTGCCTGTTGGTGGCAGCTTTCCGCTGCATTTGTGTGAGTTTTGCAAAAACTTGGATATAACGCACAAGTCTAGTGAATACACATCAGCACAGCATTGCAAAATGCGCAAGGGCGTTGTCAACGAACAAGGAAGTGGACGTGATGGTGGTGCAGGCAGAGACCGAGGTTGTGTGCAAGCTCTAATTTCGCCACAACAAAGGGCCACATCTAGTCGCTCGCACGTCCTGTCCCAAATTCTTGGGGACCGCTGCAGTACACCGCTCTTGAACCAAGACCAGTGTCAACAGGTTGTTAGTTGGATAGCGGATAATGCTTCCAGTCAGATTGGCACCACCACAAACACTCTGTCTTCCACACGGTCAAGTGTCAGTAGCCGTGATACTGCACCGCACATTTCAGAACCTGATCCTCCTTCCTACCACCAGGCCGAGTACACGTCCACGGACATTACTGATCCCACACTTGGACACTCGGAAGAGCTGTTCGTTCACGTTTCCATTCACAAATTCTGGCCTCTCGCCAGCTCCTGTTGAAGTGGGCCATGACGAGATTGTATGTACAGATGCCCAAATATTTGAGCAGCCACGTTCTCACGAAGTTGGCAACGTGTCTCAACAAGGGGTGGACGATGATGAGACACAATTGTCAGGAAGTCAGGAGGAGGAGCAGGGTGCGGAAGAGGAAGACGACGTGGTGGATGATCCAGTAACTGACTCAACCTGGCAGGAGGATATGCAGAGCGAGGACAGCAGTGCACAGGGGGAGGGAGGCGTAGCATCCCAACAGGCAGTAAGAAGCAGAGTGGTGGCCCCAGGCAGACGTCAGGCAACTGTTCCCCGGAACAACACGACACAAGGTGCCTGTACAAATGTTAGGTCTTCCCGAGTCTGGCTGTAATACTATTGTATGTATTGAGGATTTCAATTGCGTTAGGGCAATGACAACCAGAGACGAGTTCTTGGTGCAATACGTTTATAATATGCAACCAGCAAATATGTACATAAACAGAACAAAAACACAGTAGAACATAAATACAGGAAATACCTTCCAGGGACGGAGCGAAAGGGAATTCCCGGGACCGCACACCGGACTCCCCCAGGGAGACCACCAAGAGCGAACCCCTATACAGGGACTGTCTGGCAATCACCCCAGAAGCCCTAAATGCGCAGCAGCCGGGACACAAAAGGGCAATAGGTAAGTCCAAAAATGTCCGTACGTGATGTGAGTTCAGAGTGGTATTAAACGGAAGGAACCGGGCAGAAGTGCCGACCAAAGACGGCAAACGGAGTCCGGGCACAGCTAGATGATACCAGATGAAGTCCAGAGTCGGTGTCGGTTGTTTTCCAAGAGGATCCGAATAACAATCAGGAACCAAAAGCTGCAGGGCAGGAGCACACAGAAAGCAGTATACTCAGGCACTGGACTAAGCTTTAGGGGCGGCTTTTAAACAGATGGACAGGAAGTAGGGCAACAGAACAGAAAACTCCATGTTAACAAAGGGCAAGCTCTTTCAAAAGAAAACTGGAAAACCCGGAACTCTGACACTGGCAGTTTTTTAAGTTGGCTCCAGATGATTCTAAAAAGGCCATTTGCAACACCTGCCATGCCAGCATCAGCAGGGGTACCAAAACTAGCAGCCTGACCACCACCAGCATGATCAGGCACATGTCAGCCAAGCACCCGACTTTGTGGGAAGTACAACAGAGTCCAGGAGCAGTGCTTGCTGATGTCACTGCTACGTCTTCGCTGGTTGTGCATGCGAGCCAATCCCCTGTCCATGCTGCCTGCGAACAAGCCTCCTCCACTCCTGCACCTGCAGTTGCCTACGCAGAAAGAACACCATCATCAAGCACGTCCTTGTCCCAGCGCAACGTTCAGTTATCCATTCAGCAAAACTTTGAACGCAGGCGCAAATACACTGCCAACACCCCACATGCCACAGTTCTAAATGCTAACATTTCGCGACTGCTTGCGCTGGAAATGTTGCCTTTTAGGCTGGTTGAGACAGAAGCATTCCGCGACCTGATGGTGGCAGCTGTCCCACGTTACTCGGTCCACAGCCGCCACTATTTCTCCCGGTGTGCCGTCCCCGCATTGCATAACCACGTGTCACAAAACATCACACGTGCCCTGAACAACGCTGTTTCAGCCAAAGTCCACCTAACCACAGACACGTGGACAAGTGCATGTGGGCAAGGCCGCTACATCTCGTTGACGTCACACTGGGTTAATATTGTGCAAGCTGGGACCCAGTCTGAGCGAGGGACGGAACACGTCCTTCACACACCAAGTTTTGCAGGCCCTACCTCAGTCAGGGTTTCACACACACTCTACAGCTCCGGAATGTCATGCTCCTCAGCCTCCTCCTCCTCCTGCGCATTCTGATCCACTTTACCCTCCACACCAGTCCCAAGCTGGAAGTGTCGCGGGCGGAGGAGGGGACGGTGCGCTCTCCCACTGCTCGGGTCCGGCTGACGCTGCTCTACGGCTGCTGCTGCTCGTTGGCTCGAGCGATGGCCGGATCCCGGGGACTCGAGCGGCGCTACTCGCCCGTGATTGAAAAGGGGTGGTTTGGGTTTTGGGAATATTGTCCGTGACGCCACCCACGGTTGTGGTGATTGTGTGGACACCACCGCTGCTCTGGACGGGGATCCCGGGAGCCTGTGACAGGGAGCAGCTTTGTTGTTATTTCTCCCCTCCGTGGGTAGGGGGGTTGGTTGTCCCGGGGCCTGGTGATGGGGTAGAGATGGATGACAGGCGGGTTGCGGGGCCTGATGAGGTGCAGGGTCGCAGGGGCAGCGCTGTGCCGCACGGCATGGAGGTACTCACTCAGCCCAATGATGATGACACAGTTCACGGTAAAACAAGTGGCTGGATGGACGGGTCACTCGGACGGCTGCGGTTGTTCCTCCCTGCAGGTTAGTGATGACTGTCTCTCCCTGCACCTAAGTTAAGTGTTGGTAGTGATGGTTTCCCAACGGTAACCCGCTCCCCGACCTGGATATGGGCCGGAGGGGCCCCTTTTGCCCACAGGCGCTGGCCCTGGGAGACGGTTGCCCTTGGCGGTGGCGGTGTCTCCCCTTCACGGTTGGACGGTTGCCTTCTATCTGGACTTGGCTGTTTGGAAACCCTGAGGTCCCCTTCACTAACGGATTTGGCAAATTCACGGCGACACCAAGCCTTGCCGGGATCCGAAAGTCCTCTGCCAATGGTGCTGGCTTCTCTTTGTATACCGGTCCGGTACGGCCGGGTCACCACCCGTCCACGGTCCTTACGGCAGACTCCAATCGGCCTCCACTGCAGACGGTCACCACATCCTGCCAACCTTGCTGTCCTGTCCGGGCCACACACCCGGACCAACTTCAGGCTCTTTGCTGTCACTTTTCTCCTCTCTACTACTTTCCTCCTTCCACTTCCTTAGTTTAACTCTCACTGCCTGTGTTTTCCCTCCTCCTCGGTGGGTGGAGACCAACCGCCTGGCTCCACACCCTGGTGTGGACAACAGCCCCTGGGGAAGGCAACAAGGATTTTGTGTTTTGACTATGATATGCCTGCAGGGAGTGTGGGGTGTTTAAGTGTTGTGCTCTGTGGCCCCTGGCTTGTCCAGGGCGACACAGAAGCACTGCAGCACTGCCTCGGCGAAGCGGCAACAGGCAGTGCTGAAGCTAATCTGCATAGGTGACAACAAACCCCACAATGCAGAAGAGGTGTGGACAGCTCTGAAACAGAAGGCAGATCACTGGCTCACAACTCTGAACCTAAAGCCAGGAAAGGTCGTATGTGACAATGGCCGGAACCTGGTGGCGGCTTTGAGGCGAGGCCAGCTGACACATGTTCCATGCGTGGCCCATGTGCTCAACCTCGTGGTTCAGCGGTTTCTAAAGTCATACTCAGAGCTGTCTGATCTGCTGGTAAAAGTTCGCCGCCTGTCTGCACATTTTCGAAAGTCACCTACTGCTTCAGCCGGCCTTGCCGGCTTAAGACGCCGTTTGCATCTTCCGGCACACAGACTGGTGTGTGATGTCCCCACGCGTTGGAATTCAACTCTGCACAAGTTGGTCAGGATATGTGAGCAGAAGAGGGCAGTTGTTGAGTACCTGCATCACCTAAGCCGTCGGGAAATGGGTCAAACTCCACACATAACACCTGAGGAGTGGAGATGGATGTCCGACCTATGCACCATCCGCCAAAACTTTGAGGACTCCACCAAGATGGTGAGCGGCGATGACGACATTATTAGCGTCACCATACCGCTTCTCTGCCTTCTAAAATGGTCTCTGCTCAAAAAACAACCATGATGCATTGCAGGCGGAGCGCAATGAGTTTGAGCAAGAAACAGTAGTGGGTGTGGGTGATAACACACAGCCCAGCCTCGTCTCATCACAACGTGCAGTGGAGGACTATGACGAGGAGGAGGATGAAGACATGGAGCAACTCTCTGGCCAAATTGAGGATATGACATGCAGTCATATCCTCGGTTCAGCGTGGCTGGCCAGAGGACAGGGTAGATGATGAGGAGGAGGAGGAGGAGGACAGCATGTTCAGTCATCGTGTTGGTCAGGATACTGAAGTGATGGCTGTTAAGAGTCTGGCACACATGGCTGACTTTATGGTAAGCTGCCTGTCTCGTGACCCTCGCGTTAAGAACATCTTGGCCGACAATCATTACTGGTTGGTAACACTGTTAGACCCACGCTAAAAGGAGAACTTTATGTCTCTTATTCCCGAGGCAGAGAGGTCAGGCAAAATGCAGCAGTTCCAGAAGGCCATAGTCACGGAAGTAGGCAAAGCATTCCCCTCACAAAACGCTAGCGGCATAGGTCAGGAATCAGTGGACAACCAAGGCGTACAGCCGAGAGGGGCACAAGTCCAATCCGCCAGAGGTAGGGGAACAGTCTTTAAGATGTGGGACAGTTTTCTCAGCCCCTCACATACCACAGCCCCTAAGGTGAGGGGTAGTGCCACAAGAAATCCTAAGTTTGGCCAGATGCTCAAGGAGTACCTTGCAGATCAAACAACTGTACTCCGACATTCCTCTGTGCCTTACAATTAATGTGTATCCAAGCTGGACACGTGGCATGAATTGGCTCTTAGTCTCTACGCCTTGGAAGTCCTGGCCTGCCCTGCCGCTAGCGTTTTGTCAGAGCGTGTTTTTAGTGCCGCAGGTGGAATCATTACAGATAAACGCACCCGCCTATCAACTGTAAATGCTGACAGGCTGACTCTGATCAAGATGAACAAGGGTTGGATTTGGCCAGACTTCACCACACACCAACAGCAAATGACAGCGGAATTTAAAGTTTGTAACGGGAATTTGCAATGTACCTCCACTCACCCATGGTAACACACTTCTGGACTTTGGCTAATCGCTGGACTGCTCCTCCTTCTCCTCATGCGCCATCATGGTGACCGTTACAATAGTTAAGCCGTTGTTTCAGGTATACCCCAAGTGGTAAATTTTTTCGCCCATTCTTTCTGAATGGGCATTACAACGACAGGAGACCCGCTCCTTTGCAATGGGAACAATGTTTTGAGGCCCTCATGCACATCTCTATCCAGGGACAATGTGGAGCCTCCAAATTTTTGGCTGCCCTGCCTAAGGGCTATACTACAATAGACCCACTTCCTTACAATGGGCACTTCATGTTTACAGGCCATCATGCACATCTCTATCCAGGGACAATATGGAGCCTGACGCTGCCACCGACAGACACACACGTGCTGTTTTTAAATGCAAGCACGGACGCAATAAGAACCTAACTGGTTTTTAGGAGCGACAATTACTGAGAAGTCTGACACTATCAGACACTGCTGACTGACGTGTATTATACACTAGACTTGTGCGTTATATAATAGTTTGTGCAAAACGCGCACCTGTACGCTGCCACCGACAGACACACACGTGCTGTTTTTAAATGCAAGCACGGACACAATAAGAACCTAACTGGTTTTTAGGAGCGACAATTACTGAGAAGTCTGACACTATCAGACACTGCTGACTGACGTGTATTATACACTAGACTTGTGCGTTATATAATAGTTTGTGCAAAACGCGCACCTGTACGCTGCCACCGACAGACACACACGTGCTGTTTTTAAATGCAAGCACGGACGCAATAAGAACCTAACTGGTTTTTAGGAGCGACAATTACTGAGAAGTCTGACACTATCAGACACTGCTGACTGACGTGTATTATACACTAGACTTGTGCGTTATATAATAGTTTGTGCAAAACGCGCACCTGTACGCTGCCACCGACAGACACACACGTGCTGTTTTTAAATGCAAGCACGGACGCAATAAGAACCTAACTGGTTTTTAGGAGCGACAATTACTGAGAAGTCTGACACTATCAGACACTGCTGACTGACGTGTATTATACACTAGACTTGTGCGTTATATAATAGTTTGTGCAAAACGCGCACCTGTACGCTGCCACCGACAGACACACACGTGCTGTTTTTAAATGCAAGCACGGACGCAATAAGAACCTAACTGGTTTTTAGGAGCGACAATTACTGAGAAGTCTGACACTATCTGGACTGTTTTAGACTGTGTAGACCAGCCCCAGATATGATGAAGGCTGGTATACGGTCACCACTAGGAATGGCTATATACCCTGCCTGCCTGCCTGCCTGTATACTGCTACAATAGTCCTGACAAGGACTCTTCTGGTCACTAGCCTGTATTCCGACCTGGCTATACCCTGCCTGTATATAGCAACAATAGTCCTGAGAAGGACTCTGCTACTGTACTCCGACCTGGCTATACCCTGCCTGCTTGTATACAACTAGAATAGTCCTAAGAAGGACTTCTGGTCACACTGTTTGCAGCCCTGCTCCGGAACTAACTATAAAGGGCCGCAAAGCTTTCCCTGAATCAGCGACACTCTCCCTGCACTGACTGTGTAGATAGTTGTGAGCAGAGCACAGCACGCCGGCCGGTATAAAGGCTCGGTCACGCTGTGCAGGCCGGCCAATCACTGCAATTCCACAACTAACAGGGCTGTGGCATTGCAGTGGTCTGCCAGCCAATCCCTGCATGAGGGCTGGCTCTCAAAAGAGCGCCAACATGCAGAAATGAAGACCACGAGTACAGCACGAGTATCGCAAGATTACTCGGTCCCCGCCGAGCAGCCCGAGTACAGCGATACTCGTGCGAGTACCGAGTAGTGACAAGCATGCTCGCTCATCACTAATGCAGAACTCACAAAGAGATCCTAATTACCGATCTTTTGCATCCTTGCTTTGTAAACTGCATCCTGATGGGCACACAACAGATCAGTGCTCCATAACTACTTTCTATGAGTGTAATGCCTAACACAGCACAAGTTTTTTTCAAAACCCTTTCTGCTTAATTGGAATACTGCTGCACATTAGTTGCTCCCCTCTTTTTTCTTTTTTTTTTTTTATACAAGCTACTTTATAAAAAAAAATAGTATTTCTAGACGTCTAGCAGTGTAATAGTAGGGCTTAAAAATACAACTTTACAACTTAATCAATAAAAAAGTCTGAAATTTCTGAGTAATCTGGAGAAAATTGAACAGAAAGACTTCGTAAAAATTGCAAACAACATTGTATGAAGCTAAAAGAAATTCAATGGTGTTGTATCATTGTTACAATTGAACCCTTCCACTCACACCTGTAAACAACAGGTCTCTACACAGACTAGGAAATAATACATTGACATGATGTTTTCAAGCTTGTCATAAAAGCAGGTATGACAAAAATGTATACATGTAATATATTTAACCGCTTCCTGACATTTGATATTATGATACCTCATATTTTGCGGTGACTTCTTCTAAATAGACAAGTTATGGAAATCGTGGGGGCAAAAGGGATGTACCCGCAAGATCACTGCCGGGAGCTAAGCGTAAGTTATAGCCAGTCTTCAGCTGTCACAGCCAGAGACAGTCCCCAAGACTCCACTGACTGTTTAATCCCCTAAATGCTACGAAAAATAATGATTTCAGCAATTAACAGGCTGGGAAAGAGAGTGCACTCCCTGTGCCACCCAATCGGGAACTCCGTGATGTGATCACTGGGGCCTGATAGTAGTCATGACTAGAGATGAGCGAACCGGTCCCGGTTCGGCTCGAGGTCGGTTCGCCGAACGGAGGTCCCGTTCGAGTTCGGCTCGTCGAACGTTCGACGAACCGAACTCGAACTGCATAGGAAACAATGACAGGCAATCACAAACACAGAAAAACACCTAGAAAACACCCTCAAAGGTGTCCAAAAGGTGACAAACAACTCACAACACAACACAAACACATGGGAAAGTGACAAGGACATATACTCATGCGAAAACAAAACAGCTGGACAAGGAAAAAGAGGAGGACACACAGATATATGAGTATATGCAAGGAAACATTGATTCCATTATTGTGCAACTTGAGCCCTGCTCATTTTAGGCTTCCAATCTTGATAAATTGCCTGAGCTCGCCACGTACGCCTTGGGGATCTTGTCGTGTCCTGCAGCCAGCGTTCTCTCGGAACCTGTCTTCAGTGCTGCTGGGGGTCTGCTGGCAGATAAGCACATGTGTCTGTCCACTGACAATGTGGACATGGCTCTCAGAGGACTTTTCTTCCCCTGGGTCAGCCAGGGGACGGGAAAGGCACGCGTATTTTTGAGAGTGCTTCATGCCAAGCATCTTTTTCTTTTTCAAAAGGGAAGGTCAACTGATGCCAGTCAAGTGGGGTGTGTGTGGCCCAGTTAGTGGAAACGAGGGAGACTGTGGTTGGAGTCCCCTCGCTGTGTTTCTAAAAGAACCAAGATGAACAAGTCATGGCTGTCAGAGGACTTTTCTTCCCCTGGGTCATCCAGGGGACGGGAAAGGCACGCGTATTTTTGAGAGTGCTTCATGCCAAGCATCTTTTTCTTTTTCAAAAGGGGGGGTCAACTGATGCCAGTCAAGTGGGGTGTGTGTGGCCCAATTAGTGGCAACGAGGGAGACTGTGGTTGGAGTCCCCTCGCCGTGTTTCTAAAAGAACCAAGATGAACAAGTCATGGCTCTCAGAGGACTTTTCTTCCCCTGGGTCAGCCAGGGGACGGGAAAGGCACGCGTATTTTTGAGAGTGCTTCATGCAAAGCATCTTTTTCTTTTTCAAAAGGGGGGTCAACCGATGCCAGTCAAGTGGGGTGTGTGTGGCCCAGTTAGTGGAAACGAGGGAGACTGTGGTTGGAGTCCCCTCGCTGTGTTTCTAAAAGAACCAAGATGAACAAGTCATGGCTCTCAGAGGACTTTTCTTCCCCTGGGTCAGCCAGGGGAGGTGAAAGGCACGCGTATTTTTGAGAGTGCTTCATGCAAAGCATCTTTTTCATTTTGAAAAGGGGCATCAACTGATGTCAGTCAAGTGGGGTGTGTGTGGCCCAATTAGTGGCAACGAGGGAGACTGTGGTTGGAGTCCCCTCGCTGTGTTTCTAAAAGAACCAAGATGAACAAGTCATGGCTCTCAGAGGACTTTTCTTCCCTTGGGTCAGCCAGGGGAGGCGAAAGGCACGCGTATTTTTGAGAGTGCTTCATGCAAAGCATCTTTTTCTTTTTCAAAAGGGGGGTCAACCGATGCCAGTCAAGTGGGGTGTGTGTGGCCCAGTTAGTGGAAACGAGGGAGACTGTGGTTGGAGTCCCCTCGCTGTGTTTCTAAAAGAACCAAGATGAACAAGTCATGGCTCTCAGAGGACTTTTCTTCCCCTGGGTCAGCCAGGGGACGGGAAAGGCACGCGTATTTTTGAGAGTGCTTCATGCAAAGCATCTTTTTCATTTTGAAAAGGGGCATCAACTGATGTCAGTCAAGTGGGGTGTGTGTGGCCCAATTAGTGGCAACGAGGGAGACTGTGGTTGGAGTCCCCTCACTGTGTTTCTAAAAGAACCAAGATGAACAAGTCATGGCTCTCAGAGGACTTTTCTTCCCCTGGGTCAGCCAGGGGACGGGAAAGGCACGCGTATTTTTGAGAGTGCTTCATGCAAAGCATCTTTTTCTTTTTCAAAAGGGGCGTCAACCGATGCCAGTCAAGTGGGGTGTGTGTGGCCCAGTTAGTGGAAACGAGGGAGACTGTGGTTGGAGTCCCCTCGCTGTGTTTCTAAAAGAACCAAGATGAACAAGTCATGGCTCTCAGAGGACTTTTCTTCCCCTGGGTCAGCCAGGGGACGGGAAAGGCACGCGTATTTGTGAGAGTGCTTCATGCAAAGCATCTTTTTCATCTTGAAAATTGGCTCAACTGATGCCAGTCAAGTGGGGTGTGTGTGGCCCAGTTAGTGGAAACGAGGGAGACTGTGGTTGGAGTCCCCTCGCTGTGTTTCTAAAAGAACCAAGATGAACAAGTCATGGCTCTCAGAGGACTTTTCTTCCCCTGGGTCAGCCAGGGGAGGTGAAAGGCACGCGTATTTTTGAGAGTGCTTCATGCAAAGCATCTTTTTCTTTTTCAAAAGGGGGGTCAACCGATGCCAGTCAAGTGGGGTGTGTGTGGCCCAGTTAGTGGAAACGAGGGAGACTGTGGTTGGAGTCCCCTCGCTGTGTTTCTAAAAGAACCAAGATGAACAAGTCATGGCTCTCAGAGGACTTTTCTTCCCCTGGGTCAGCCAGGGGACGGGAAAGGCACGCGTATTTTTGAGAGTGCTTCATGCAAAGCATCTTTTTCATCTTGAAAATTGGCTCAACTGATGCCAGTCAAGTGGGGTGTGTGTGGCCCAGTTAGTGGAAACGAGGGAGACTGTGGTTGGAGTCCCCTCGCTGTGTTTCTAAAAGAACCAAGATGAACAAGTCATGGCTCTCAGAGGACTTTTCTTCCCCTGGGTCAGCCAGGGGAGGTGAAAGGCACGCGTATTTTTGAGAGTGCTTCATGCAAAGCATCTTTTTCTTTTTCAAAAGGGGGGTCAACCGATGCCAGTCAAGTGGGGTGTGTGTGGCCCAGTTAGTGGAAACGAGGGAGACTGTGGTTGGAGTCCCCTCGCTGTGTTTTACATGCTTTTAGAAGGGCATGACATGGCTTGGAGGTTGACTTTCAGCATCTGCAAACTGTTGGCTACCAAAATGCTGCCTTTCCAACACCTGTGGTTATAGACAATGAGGAACATACTGATGAAGATGAGACGCAGATACCCGATTAAGATGACAACTTAAATATTCGGTCAGGGCAAGAAGAGGCTCGGTCTGAGGGGGAGGGGAGTGCAAACACAACAATTGATGATGAAGTTCTAGATCCCACCTACTGTCAACCCACAGTCAGACACTCGAGGAGGTCAACAGAGGCGGTGGAGGAGGATGCAACCGACGACGAAGTTACCTTGCGCCTTCCTGGACAGAGTCGGAGCACTGGTAGCACGTCTACAACTGCATCCTCAGCCACCACTCTGCCTCTGAGCATTATTCGGGGTGGATCAACAGGTCGCATGGCCTCTAAGCCTTGCCTAGCCTGGTCCTTTTTTGACATAGAAAAAGATCGCCCAAATTATGTGATCTGTAAAATTTGTCATGGTTCTCTTAGTAGAGGTCAAAACCTCAGCAGTTTGACAACTTCTTCCATGAATCGTCACATGAATAAATATCATATGGCCCGGTGGGAAGCTCACCGTGCTGCAATGCGGCCTAGCGGAGCGAACCATCCACCGCCTGCCCCTTCCAGTGCATCCGCGCGCTCGTCATCTTCTAGGACTGTGGGGACAGCTGTCACACCTGTTTTTCCACCCACAACTTCCACCACTGTAACCGCAACAGGCAGTTTGCTTGGTAGGTCGTCAGTTGGTTTGGAAGGGGAAACAAGTGAGTGTGTACAGCTCTCTCAGACATCGATAGCACCAACGTTGGATGAAGGCAACATCATGTCTCCGCCTGCACTTTCCTCACAAACCTGCATTTTTCCAGGGACACCCTACTCAACACCGTCTACACACAGCAGCCAGATCTCTGTCCCTCAGATGTGGTCAAATAAAAGGCCACTTCCTGCGACCCATGACAAAGCTAAGAGGTTGACTCTATCCCTCTGTAAGCTGTTGGCTACCGAAATGCTGCCTTTCCGCCTAGTGGACACACAGGATTTTAGAGACCTTATGTCTGTCGCTGTGATCCAGTACAGGATGCCCAATCACCACTGCTTCTCCAAGAAAAGCATGCCCGCGCTACACCAGCATGTCGCACACAACATCACCACTTCCTTGAGAAACTCTGTGTGCGACAGGGTGCATTTCAACACAGATACTTGGACCAGTAAGCATAGACAGGGTCATTACATGTCACTGACTGGGCACTGGCAAACTATGGTGAGAGATGGAGAAGGGTCTGCTATACAAGTCTTGCCGTCCCCACGAGTTGTTTCAATCCTTCTTCAGTATGTAGAAGTTAATACACTGCTTCTGCCTCTTCAACCTCGTGTTGGTCCTCCACCTTGGCGCAAACCCTGTGTGGTCAGGCCACCCTTCCTTGTAACTGCGCACAAGGACTTCCACACACCTCCTTACTATGCTGGCAGCAGAGCTCAATGCCATCAGGCGGTCAAAGTTTTACTTTGAAATGTATGGGAAATGTGAGTCACACCGCTGAGAAGTTGTGGACGGTTAGCTCTGGATACCGAGTTTCATCAATGGTTGTCTCCACTCAACCAGCAGCCAGGGAAGGCCGGGTGCGACAATGATGCAAACATGGGTGCGGCCCTTCGCTGTGACAATGTGACACACATGGCTTGTGTGGTTCACGTGTTGAACCTGGTTGTCCAGCAATTTTTAAAGCACTATCCTGGCCCACATGGCCTTCTGCAGAGACCACGGTGTAACGCCTTCCTTGATCCACACACTCAGATGGGCTGTTAATGATAGGCTAGAGGGAAGCCACTCACCAAGCAGGACCCCTAGAACCCTGAAACCCTTTAACCCCTATACAGGGATTAGGAATTGCACAGGGCCCAAGGTGATTAATACCTGTGGAAGGCTGCAGTTCCAGAGAATAGTAGTCAGGCAGGGTCAAAACATTAATTGAGGAACAGGAACAGAATGGGACGGCCAGGACTTAATCAGAAAACAAGCAGAGGTGAAATGCGGATCGGCCAACAAGGTACATAAACAGCAAGCAGGAAAAGTAGTCAGGTAACAAGCACACAAAATCATAAAACTGAACTGGGGGTAAAAGTAACCAGAGGTCATAGCTATGTCTGGCAGTGGTCTGCAGACAGGATGGGCATAAAAAAGGGTGTGGTGTCTTCCCATTGGTTGTAGCTGAATGATGGTATTTCATCTGTGAGATACCCACCAGCTACATTCAGCCAGAGATTCTGCATCTGTCAAGGTAATGCAGCCCAGTGGGTGAGCATAACCTGCGTCCACCTGCGCCGCTGGCATCGACTTCTCTCCCATCATCAGCACTATTCATGAAAGGAACACGTTGTCACCTGGCGACCGGAGTACAAATTGACGGAGCGGACTCCGTTGGTGACTTAACAGCCGTGTGCGGCAATGATGCAAACCTGGCTGCGGGCCATCGTCAGGGCAATGTGACACACGTGCCTTGTATGGCTCACGTGTTGAACCGAATTCTCCAGCAATTTTTAAAACACCATCACGGCCTACATGGCCTTGTGCAGCGTGCACGCTCGCTATGTGCTCACTTCCATCGTGCGCACACAGCAGCTCAACAACTTTCGTCGCTACAGAAGTCTTTAGGTCTGGTGGTTAAACGCCTGAAATGCGATGTGCCCACACGCAGGAATTTGAATCTGCACATGTTGCAGCGTTTGTGGCAGCACCGCCGAACCCTGCTGCAATACGTTATCACATATAGCCTGGGATAACTTGATCCAGAGGTGGTGCAGATCACGCTGCTGGAGTGGTGTCAGATCAAGGACCTATGCCCCCTGCTACACAGTTTACAAATGTCGACGAAGATGTTTAGCACTGGCAATGTCATTCTCAGCGTGACAATTCTGGTCATCTACATGATGGAGCGCACTGTAATTATTATTCGGAGTCAGGTGTTGGGACAAGAGGAAGGGGAGGAAGTACAGGAGGAGTCATATGCGGAAGGGATAACAAGATCTACGAGGTCCAGATGGTCAGCGGCACCTATGCGGCAGTCATGGTGAGGGAGAGGGATTAACAAGGGCGCATAGTATCAGCAAAAAGTGTTGAGGAAGGTGCAGGAGCCCATGAAGAAATGGAGGACGAACTGGCGATGGGCATGGAAGACTCAGCAGATGAGTGAGAGCTTGCTCACATTTCGGTTGTGCGAGGTTGTGGGGAGAGGGCAGAGGAAGGAGGCACGATTCTCACCTCTCTACCACCAACACACCAAGGACTTGGTGCTCCTGGATGCACAAGACACATGAGCGGCTTCTTGCTGCACTACCTACAACATGACCCTCGGATTGTACGAATTCAAAGTAATCCAGAATACTGGGTTGCCACACTGTTAGATCCCCGGTACAAGACAAAATTTGGCAAAATAATTCCTGCCATAGAAATGGACACACGTATACAGGAGTATCTGCAGAATGTGGTACGCAATCTTAGATCTACTTTTCCACTAAACACCAGTGCTGCACAGAGTGAATCTCAACGCTTTGTCATGGATAGGAGGAAATGGTCTTTTACTTGTCCACATCGGAGGGACCGAGGGATGGCTGCTGTGCTGAGATGGCGTTGAGTACGGTGTCCCTGCAGAGTTGCACTTTTGGTCATATACCAAAATGAGTTGAAAAAGGACAGATGCTGGTGGAAAGGGGAACAGGTGTGTTGGAAAGGGGAAAAAAGTTTTGGTCCGTGGATTTGGTGGTTAAGCAACAGTAACATTTGCTGAAGAAACACCATCTGTTACAGTGGGACTGGGAGATTTGGATAAAGTGGTATATACTATGTTACCGCTATATAACGAAAATTAATAAGAAAAGAAAGAGAAAGGTATATATCCCCATCAGCAGTCAGTGTCCACCATGCTCCCAGTTGGAAAAGGAGAGGTTGGCAACTGGAAGGTTTGGTGGAGGATACAGAGCTGTGTGGCTATGAAACTAATAGTAGCCTGAACCGAGTTAGACCCCATTCGGATCTGGAGACTGTGAGCCCTGTTAGCGTCACAGGGTCCACATGCCCACCCAGCCCAGGAACTCCCTGTTAACAACACAGGGGCCATTGAGTACGCTGACCGTGTGCGTAGGGGCACACCTGAGGACAGCAGGCGCATCAGCAGCAGCAGGCCTGTTAATACCACTGGGCTGCACAAGCAGGACTGGTAGGACAGGAGCTGGTCTTAACCGTTCTGCGTTACCAACTGTGGTGGTGGCCTGCATCGACACCCTATCCCTGCCTACCTCTGGCCTAAAGCCGCAATGGGTTCAACACATGGAGGTGTGCTCTTTCGGAGCATAATAGAAGACTGCGCACCTCCTTGTTGGCTCCAGCCCCTTTTATAACTTGGGTCCGCCCCAAACCAGGGTGAACCACAATGCACCTCCTGGAGACAAAAGTAGAGTGACACGTCATGAGTGGCATAACTAGCGTCCTATTTGGAACCGCAACTTCAATGATGACCTCATGGCTGCCATGACCCAAACACCTCACCAGTCATCGTCTGACCATCAATAATGCGGTGAAAAGTCATAGGGGTGGGCCTCTGCAAGCCATTTGGGAGGACACCTGATGCCCTGTGGTCTATATGTGCCCCCCCACATCAGGGGCAGGGCCAAAGAGTTCATTACCGCACCTAGTCTCTGATGCAGTAAGTGCCTGAGCATGCTCAGTAGCATGAAATACAGTCTCTGAAAAAAGACTATCAGCTTTAGCATGGTGTCTAGGCACAAAACAGGACTTAGACCCGGCACGGAATGCAAGCACCTGTGCAAAGAGGCTTTTCACACTGAGGCTATGTGCCCACGCTACAGGATTTATCGCGGATTTGACGCGGATTTTGACGCGGATTTAGCGCGGATTTGCCGAAAATCTGCAGCACAGCTACTCCCCAGCCATTTCAATGGCATTTTGGAAATGCTGTGCCCATGCTGCGGATTTTTCCGCTGCGGATTTTGCCGCGGATTTTGATGCGGAACAAACTGCAGCATGTCAATTGTTTGGTGCGGATTTGGTGCGGATTTTCTGTTTTGAATGGGGAAAAAAAAAAAAATAAAATCCGCATCAAAATCCGCGGCAAATCCGCGGTAAATCCGCGGCAAATCCGCGGGTGCGGATTTGCCGCGAAAGTTGCGGATTTTCAGGCAAAAAAATCCGCGGGTACCTTTTACTGTGGACACATAGCCTGAGTGTGGGAGCATGCGCTGTATCCCGAAATGAAGACTTAGCGTCAGGAATAACACAGTCAGGCTGAGCATACTCACTAGGCGAAACACTGTAATTAGGCTGCAGCTGGGGTAAATCGGCACACGCATGCGCACTAGCTGCCTCTCCACACTTAGACGTGGAGGGGAAATTGCTCTTGGAGATGCTGTCTATGAACAGAAGGAAAAGCTAAAGGAAGCCTGACTTTCTATCCCTCCGAATTATCAAATGCAGCAATGAATTCCATGAGTTTGCTATAACATTAGCGTAGCAAAATGTGCATGAGGGTGTCATGTAGAGGTGCTATAAATAGCTTGTCACCAGTGGGGCACTAATGGAATACAACAGCCAGTTCTATGATGCCACTAAATGGCAGTATTTTTTGCTATCATTATAGCTTATTAAAAACAGAGCAGGAGGGTGTCATGCAGAGGTGCTGCACATAGATTTGCACTAGTGTGACTAGACAAAAGTCCAATAGCCACGTTTAGGATGCCACTAGGTACACTGACTGTTTGCTAGCATAATGGCTTAGTTAAAAAGAGTTGGAGTGTGCAATGCAGGCAGACGTGCTGCAAATATCTTTACAATAGTGTGAATAGACAAAAGTACAATAGCCACTTCTTGTATGCCACTAGGTACACTGACTTTTTGCTAGTATAATGGCTTAGTTAAAAAGAGTTTGAGTGTGCAATGCAGGCAGACGTGCTGCAAATATCTTTACAATAGTGTGAATAGACAAAAGTACAATAGCCACGTTTAGGATGCCACTAGGTACACTGACTGTTTGCTAGCATAATGGCTTAGTTAAAAAGAGTTTGAGTGTGCAATGCAGGCAGACGTGCTGCAAATATCTTTACAATAGTGTGAATAGACAAAAAGTACAATAGCCACGTTTAGGATGCCACTAGGTACACTGACTGTTTGCTAGCATAATGGCTTAGTTAAAAAGAGTTTGAGTGTGCAATGCAGGCAGACGTGCTGCAAATATCTTTACAATAGTGTGAATAGACAAAAAGTACAATAGCCACGTTTAGGATGCCACTAGGTACACTGACTGTTTGCTAGTATAATGGCTTAGTTAAAAAGAGTTGGAGTGTGCAATGCAGGCAGACGTGCTGCAAATATCTTTACAATAGTGTGAATAGACAAAAGTACAATAGCCACGTTTAGGATGCCACTAGGTACACTGACTGTTTGCTAGTATAATGGCTTAGTTAAAAAAAAGTTGGACTGTGCAATGCAGGCAGACGTGCTGCAAGTATCTTTACAATAGTGTGAATAGACAAAAGTACAATAGCCACGTTTAGGATGCCACTAGGTACACTGACTGTTTGCTAGCATAATGGCTTAGTTAAAAAGAGTTGGAGTGTGCAATGCAGGCAGACGTGCTGCAAATATCTTTACAATAGTGTGAATAGACAAAAGTACAATGGCCACGTTTAGGATGCCACTAGGTACACTGACTGTTTGCTAGTATAATGGCTTAGTTAAAAAGAGTTGGAGTGTGCAATGCAGGCAGACGTGATGCAAATATCTTTGCAATAGTGTGACTACACAAAAGTCCAATAGCCACGTTTAGGATGCCACTAGGTACACTGAGTGTTTGCTACTATAATGGCTTAGTTATAATGAGTTGGAGTGTGCAGAGGACAGGAGGGTACAGTGCCAGGATTGTGGGGCTCTGGGTAGAGGAATGGAAGCCTGCCTTTCTATTCCCTCCTAATGGTGAAATGCAGTGACGAAATCCCTGACCTTGGCTACACAGACGCTGTCTCTGTTTTCAGGACCTGTCACCTATGGCTCTCTGACCCTGCCGGTACGAGCCCTTAAAAGGACTGCTATAAAGTGCTCTCCCTAAGCTGTCTAACGCTGTGTATGCAGCGCATACAGCTGTATCGGCGATAGGACTCAGGAGGACGGGGCTGCGACAGTGATGTCTGACACCAAAGACGCAGAAGAGATAATGGCGTCCTGGAGGAAAATGTCCGGTTTTATAATGCAGGGACATGTGACATGGACATCCAATCACACATGCCGTTGCTTCTCTGGCTAAAAGTCCACTTAGCTGTGTGTGTGTCTGGGATTGGCTGACATGCTGGCCCGCCCCACTACACGCGCGCGCTTTGGGAAGGAAGACAAGGAAAAAAAAAAAAATGGCGATCGCCATTATAGAAACAGCAGTGATCTGAAGGCGCTGTTCCCGCACACTATACACTGACATGTCATAATAGTGTGATTTACAGAGTGACTTACACTATTACAGCGGAAACCAAGCTAGGAATTAGCTGTTTTTTTGCTGCTAGAACCGTTCTCGAACGTTTCTAGAACTATCGAGCTTTTGCAAAAAGCTCGAGTTCTAGTTCGATCTAGAACAGGCCCCAAAATCACTCGAGCCTAGAACTGGAGAACCTCGAACCACGAACCGCGCTCAACTCTAGTCATGACAACATGACAATTGATGACCTCTGGGTCTGCCAGCTATGGAGATCTCTTAGTCCCTGCCAGTAGCATGGTCTAGGAGGCTTTTGTCAGTGTAACAATGACAGGTAAAATGTACTGCAATATTTAATAACCAACAACATAAACACAATAAAAAAAATGGTGGCAAAAATAATGTTGTTTATCATACTGCTGAAAAAGTGGAATAAAAAGTGAGCAAACAGTTGAATAGAAATAAAAATAGTATAGTTGAAAATGTCATCTTGTCCCACAAAATAATCCACCATATAGCACCATCAACAGAGAAAAAAGTTATAGCTCTCAGAATATAACGATGCAAAAACATTTTTTTTTCAATAAATTTGTTTTTATTCTGCAAAAGCAGCAAAACATAAAAATGATATAATTGTGATATCACTTTAATCATAGTGACCGAAAGAATAAAGCTATCTTATTACTTTTATCATGCGGTAAAAAGTGCAAAAAAAAATAATTCTGAAGTAATGGTTTTTGTTCTACCTCCCAAAAATCAGAATAGATAGCAAAACATGATATGTGCCTGAACATAGCACCAATAAAGATGTTAGCTCATCTTGAAAAAACAAGCCGTCACACGACTCTGTCTGCATAAAAATAAAAAACTACAGGTTTCCACAATCAGTGATGGTTTGGAGCAATGTCATCTGCTGGTGTAGGTCCACTGTGGTTTCCAAGACAAAAGTCTGCGCAGTGTCTACCAGGAAAATTTAGATACAGGTAAAATATATCTTTGTACCGTGCTAGCCAGTAGAGATAAAAAACCTTTTCAGTTAGCCATTAAAAGGTATCAACCACTGAGGACTTCAGTTCTTTTAAACTATTTTTTAGGAAAATTTAGAGCACTTCATGCTTCCCTCTGCTGACAAGCTTTATGGAGATGGAAATTTCATTTTCCAACAGGACTTGGCACCTGTCTCCACTGACAAAAGTACCAATACCTGTTTAATATTTGAGTGTCACTGTGCTTGATTTACTAGCAAACTCACCTGACCTAAACACCATAATCTATGCAGTATTGTGAAGAGGAAGATGAGAGACACCAGACCCAACAATGCAGACGAGCTGAAGGCTGCTATCAAAGCAACTTGGGCTTCCATAACACCTCAGCAGTGCCACAATCTGATGACCTCCATGCCACGCCGCATTGATACTGTAATTCATGCAAAAGGAGGCCAGACCAAGTATTGAGTGCATTTACTGTACATACTTTTCAGTAGGACAATATTTTCAAGTTTAAAATAATTTTTTCAGTTGGTCTTATATAATATTCTAATTTTCTGAGATAATGACTTTTGGGATTTCATTGGCTGTAAGCCATAATAATCAACATTAACAGAAAAAAAACACTTGAAATAGATCACTCTGTGTGCAATGACTCTATATGATATATGTGTTTCCCTTTTTGTATTAAATTATTGAAATAAATTAATTTTTTTCTTGTATTCTACTTTATTGAGATGCACCTGTATATCCTTCAAAATACAGTGATACAGAAAACCTTTATTTTGCAAAAAGTCTTTCTTAAGGCCCCGTTACACGCTACGTTTTATCTGACGATATGTCATCGGGGTCGCGGTTTTCATGATGCACTTCCGTCGTCATTAGCGACGTTGTTGCATGTGACACCTACGAGTGACTCCGAATGATCTTAAAAATAGCAAAAATCGTTGATCGTTGACACGTCGTTCATTTTCAAAATATTGTTCGTCGTTTCGAACGCAGCAGACATATTGCTATGTTTGACACCCTGCCAAAGACGAAAAACATCGTTAATGCGTCCGTCATCAGCGACGTGGGCGTGTCGTTACGAGCAATGCTTCACGCCTCCTTCTCTCTGATTGGTGTCACGCCAGGGTGTATGCTATGGACAATTATACGACTCTATCGTTGCCGGAATGGTTGGGAGGAATGCTGTGTGATGATGTCCACACAACCTCCTTGGTCAAACAATATATCGCCGGATGATGTAGCGTCGTTTGTGAGATGGGTACGTGTGTCCGCTACAAAACGACCTATGAGCGATCTCGGCAAATCGTAGCAACTATCTGGGCGTGTCACATCGCTAACGAGATCGCTAGCGATATCGTTGTGGGTAAAGTGGCCTTTAGTGTAATAATAGGCAAACCTAAAAAAATAAATATAGAAATCAGGTAATCGTAGTGACCTGAACAATAAAGCCACCTTATCACTTATACGATAAATGAATGGCATAGAAAATAAATAAAGCAAAATTTTCAACTGCTATTGATTTATCTATTCTGCCTCTCAAAGATCCTGCGCTCCACTCTGAGCAATTATTTTGAGGTTTACAGGTGAATCTCTGAAAAATGTGATTCAGAGGAAATTCTCAACAATAAATTCACTGTAATGAGGCACAGGAATTCATTTTGGACATACATCTGCCCTGTGTCTTGAAAAAAAGGAGACAGCTGTAGAAACGCCAAATTGAGTATGGAGTAACACTGCTACCTCATTAGTGAGTGGATCCATCAGAAGTTTCACCTGAATTATGTATTTCGGAAATGTAGATGAAACAATAATGTAAGTGCTGAACATAAAGCAAAGAATAAATGTGAACTGATCCAAAATGTTCTGGACCCCATAATGCCACCAATTAGCATTCAACTCAATCCACAAAAAAACCAAGTCCCCACTCAGGTCTGTCATCTGTTAACAGCAATATAGAGGTTTCTACATTATTGGTAAGACAAAGGCTCTGGAAAAGCTCTATGGCTGTCCCCAAAAAAGAAATCACACAATATATGAACTCCGAAATCAAAATGCCCCCTTCCTGTTGAGCACCACAATGTGCCTAAACCACAGATAATGTCCACATGATGATTGTGATTGTGTCCTGATTCTCTGAAACGTGCTAATGAATAAATTGTTATTCTGGTATCATTGTCACTTTTTCCACGGCAATGCAAATTAAGGTACCGTCACACTAAGCAACTTACCAGCGATCCCAACAACGATAGGGATCGCTGGTAAGTTGCTAGGAGGTTGCTGGTGAGCTGTCACACTGCGACGCTCCAGCGATCCCACCAGCAACCTGACCTGGCAGGGATCGCTGGAGCGTGGCTACACGAGTTGCTGGTGAGCTCACAAGCAACCAGTGACCAGCTACACGTGCAGAGAGCAGGGAGCAGCGCACACTGAGCGCTGGCTCCTTGCTCTCCTAGCTACAGCACACATGGGGTTAATTACCTGATGTGTGCTGCAGCTAAATGTGCACAGAGCAGGGAGCAGCGCACACTGCTTAGCGCTGGCTCCCTGCTCTCCTACTTACAGCACACATCAGGTTAATTAACCCGATGTGTCCTGCAGCTAGCTACATGTGCACAGAGCAGGAGCCAGCAGCACAGGCAGTGAGAGCGGGGGAGGCTGGTATCAAAGGTAAATATCGGGTAACCAAGGACAGGGCTTCTTGGTTACCCGATGTTTACATTGGTTACCAGCCTCTGCAGAAGCCGGCTCTTGCTGCCTGCACATTTAGTTGTTGCTGTCTCGCTGTCACACACAGCGATGTGTGCTTCACAGCAGGACAGCAACAACTAAAAAATGGCCCAGGACATTCAGCAACAACCAACGACCTCACAGCAGGGGCCAGGTTGTTGCTGGATGTCACACACAGCAACATCGCTAGCAACGTCACAAAAGTTGTTCGTTAGCAGCGATGTTGCTAGCGATGTTGCTTAGTGTGACGGGGCCTTAAACCCGTGCTAATCTCTCTCCAGTCTTCTATCCATGTGGTGCCGCTGCAACCGTTACATGCATCCATAGTATGACAACCATAGAAGGTGAGTACTTCTATCATTGTTTTACAATTGCTCGTGGCGGGTAAGACCTTACAGACCTTTTTGCCTCTCCAGCATTTACAAAGTCCACATGTTTGGTATTGTTGTAGTGTGGAGACCCTCTTAATTTATGGGGTGTGTGTCTCCAGAAGCACAAGCTGGGCACAATGTACGACACTACAATGTATGGACACCATAAGGGCTTATTTGAAACTCTGAATCCTGCAACATTCACTGCACTTGAGTCTATTGGTGTTTCCAGAGACAAAATCATCATGGGGCGTAACTTCCAAAATGGAGTCACTTGAGAAGGTAACTGCTGTTCTGGCACTTAAAGGCTTTGAAAATTGAGTCCACATACTATTCTAGACCCGCAACACACATCCGTTTTTTTTGTACGTGCGCGGTACGTATTTGCACGTACCGGAGACACGGAGATACGAAGACCCATGTTATTCAATGGTAGGTGGCACAGACACGTAAAATCACATGGAACGTGTGTCCGTGTGGTAAGTACGTGTGTGCGCTTTTCGACACGGACAACATGTCCGTTTTTGGCCGGCATCACGCAGGCACGGACCCGCACATTTTGTCCATGTGCGTTTTTAAACGAACGATGTTATTTTTTTAAAAATTTTTTTGTTAAATTCAGTATACTTACCTTTTTTCATGATGTTCTCAGTCATACTTACATTGGTGCTCGGTCTGTTTCTTCCCCTGGCTCATACTTACTGCTCCCCGATCACCAGCGCTGCGAGGAACAGCTGTGCAGAGAATGCGCGGCAACAATTACTTTGAAAAAGCCGGCCGCTCATTAATCAATCTCGTATTCCCTGCTTTCCCCGCCCACAGGCGCCTGTGATTGGTTGCAGTCAGACACGCCCCCCACTGTGACAGCAACTCACCTGTGACTACATCGCTGTCACTTGGGCGACTTGCTGTCACAGTTGTATGATCCAGCGGTGGCCGCGGGTAACCTCAGTGACAGCTCAGCTGATCGCGCGGCTGTCTTTAGTTGCTGCGTGGAGCTGACAGGAGCGGCGGTGTCTTCTGCAGCTCCTATCACCTCCATGTAGCAGAGCTGGATGCGACGCTGGACCTCCGTGGATTACGCGGACATGGAGGGGTTTTTCGTGCTGAATAAAGTGGTGAACGAGGGTACTTGTTAGTGTTTTTTATTGCAAATAAAGGATTTTTTCTGGTGTGTGTTTATTTACTGTAACTTACAGATTACTCATTAGAGGTATCTCGGGGAGACACCTGCCATGATTAATCTAGGATTTAGTGGCAGCTATGGGTTGCTGCCATTAACTCCTTATTACCCTGATTGCCAACGCACCAGGGCAAATCGGGAAGAGCCGGGTACTGTCCCAGAACTGTCGAATATAATGTATGCGGCAATTCTGGGCAGCTGCTGACTGATATTGTTAGGCTGGGGGGCTCCCCATAACGTGGGGCTCCCCATTCTGAGAATACCAGCTTTCAGCTGTATGGCTTTATCTGGCTGGTACTAAAATTGTGGGGGACCGCACGCCGTTTTTTTAAATTATTTATTTATTTATTTTACTGCACAGTATAGACACGCCCACTGGCTGCTGTGATTGGGTGCAGTGACACAGCTGTCACTCAGCGTGGGGGGCGTGTCTGACTGCAACCAATCACAGGTGCCTGTGGGCGGGGAAAGCAGGGAATACGAGATTGATTAATGAGCGGCTGGCTTTTTCAAAATAGTTAAAGCCGCCGGAGTTTTAATAACAGCTGAGCAGCGCCGCACCGGAGATCGGGGATCTGTGAGTATGAGAGAGGGCTGCTCACTTCAGTCACTCAGGGGATTAGCGGTCACCGGTGAATCCTGCACAGGTGACCGCTAATCAGGACGTGACACAGACAGAGCCGCGGCATTACAATGAAGTCGGGTGAAGTTCACCCGAGTTCATTCTCATCGCGCAACTCTGTCTGCTGTCAGCCGACATCTATAAACGACATTGTGCATCACAAACACGGACATTCCACGTACACATACACGTTCATGCCACACGCACACACTATCATTCCACACGCACACACGGACAGTATACGCCATCAACACGGATGTCATACGTACCGGAGAAATGCCTTTAAAAAACGAAACACGGACCCGAAAAATGGACCGTAAGACACGTACGTTTTTTTTGCGGAAGTGTGTTTTAGGCCCTAGGAAAATCTGTGCTCCAATAGTCAAACGGCACTCCTTCCCTCTTTGAGCCCTGCCATGTGTCCAAACAGTACTCTATAGTCATATATGGGGTATTGCCACATTCCGGAGAAATTGTCTAACACATCTTGGGGCAAACAGGAAATGGATAATGGGATTCAGCACTGATTTAATAAAAGCACAGTATTGGAGGATGTCTGAGATGGTACTGGTATTTAAGAAAAGTAAGAAGATTAATCCAGGCAACTACGGTCCGGTAAATCTGACATCAGTGGTGTGAAAAGTTTTTGAGGGCATTTTAAGGGATGACATGCAAAAATATATTGGAGAGAATAATATAATAACTGACAGACAGCATGGATTCAACAAAGATAAGTCGTGTCTAACCAACCTGTTGGGTTTCTGTGAGGAGGTACAGTAAAGGCCACTTTACACGCTGCGATATCGGTACCGATATCGCTAGCGTGGGTACCCGCCCCCATCGGTTGTGCGACATGGGCAAATCGCTGACCGTGGCGCACAACATCGCCCAGACCCGTCACACTACTTACCTGCCCTGCGACGTCGCTGTGTCAGGCGAAACGCCTCTTTTCTAAGGGGGCGGTTCGTTCAGCGTCACAGCGACGTCACAGCTGCGTCACTGAACCGCCACCCAATAGAAGTGGAGGGGCGGAGATGAGCGGGACGAACATCCCACCCACCTCCTTCCTTCCTCATTGTGGGCGGGAGGCAGGTAAGGAGAGGTTCCTCGTTCCTGCGGTGTCACACGTACTGATTTGTGCTGCCGCAGGAACAAGGAACAACTTTGTTACTGCTGCAGCAACTATATTAGAGAATGGACCCCCATGTCACCGATGAGCGATTTTGCACGTTTTTGCAATGATGCAAAATCGCTCACAGGTATCACACGCAATGGCATCGCTAAAGCGACCGGATGTGCGTCAACAATTCCGTGATCCCAATGAGATTGCTTGAGCGATGTTGCAGCGTGTAAAGCGGCCTTAAGTGCATACCTGGATATTGGTAATGCAGCTGATGTGATTTATTTGGACTTTCCAAAGACATTTGATACTGTACCACATAATAGCCTTATACTGAAGCTCCAGAAGCAAGGACTAGGGGAAACTATATGCAACTGGTTAAGGAATAGGTAAAAGATAGGAAACAAAGAGTAGTCATACATGGTACATTCTCTAAATGAGCTATAGTTAGCAGTGGGGTGCCGCTGGGATCTGTGCTAGGACCAATTCTTTTTAATCTCTTTATTAATAACCTTGTGGATGAGATTGATAGTAAAGTGTCAGCCTTTGCTGATGACACCAAACTATGTTAGATATTAAAAACTGACCTTAATAGCACAATATTAAAAATAATCTGCATAAGATGTCTGAATGAGCAGATACTTGGCAAATGAAATTTATTGTTGATGTTTATAGAAATATTCACCTAGAATGAAGTAATCCTATTGCCGCATATACATTAAATGGACGTAAACTCAGGACTACAGAACAGGAGAAGGACTTGGGTATTCTCATTACAAATAAGCTGAGCAGCAGCACTCAATGTCAAGCAGCAGCTGCAAATGCAATCAAGATTTTAGGGTGTATAAAAAGAGAGATTAGGTCCCGTAATTCCAACGTATTGTTACTAGGGATGAGCGAACACAAACTGTAAAGTTTGGGGTTCGTACCGAATATCATGTGTTCAGGTACTGGACCTGAACACAAACTTTTACCCATATGCCCGATTCCTGTTGAGGTTTGTCATCCGAATGAACTTTGCTGAAAGGTTGCAGAGCAGCCAATCAGCAAGATTTTCTGGTGTGGGCACTTCCGGCCCCATCAGAGCCATGTCACTTACTGGCATGGCTGTGATTGGCCAAAGAAACAACACTGTAAAAACAAGTTGTGTGCTCCTACCCTATTTTGACAGTCAGCATGGGTAAAACAAAAACTACAGGCTGCTGCCCCGACCTGTGAGCTTTACCATAGCTGAATATCAAAATTACACCCATCTTTGTACTTGCCAGTGTTGGCAAAGGAAGCCAAATATGACTTCCATTTGGTGCTACTACTGCCAGGACAGTTGATGCCAGCAATATCGGGGGTGTTAAATTGAATGTTTGTATTTAGCATATATTTTGGACAAAAGTATAATGTTTAATTTGCTTCTAAACTGTTGTTATCAAACTTCAAATTCTCCTATCCTTGATAAAAAAAAACTCCAGCAATATGCAGTAACAGCCAGCAGTATTGTTGTGGTGCACATAATTGATAAATGTAACAAGAAAAAAAAACTATTGTGAAAGCTTAACCTTTACATTGAAAACTAATTTAATGAAACAAAAATTTCTGGGTTCTGTTCTCAACCGGCAATGAACATGCAGAAACAATGTCAGTATGGAGGGTGGATGTATTGTATCTAGAGTACACAATTAAAACAGGTAATCCAAAAATAAAGCTAGATCTTTCATTTTAAAAGGCTAAAGTAAAAAATTATACATTTACAAAATAGGATGAGACCAAAAAATAAAAGGTTAAATCACATCTCCAAAGCCTGTCAGCACTTAAGTAGTACACCAAAATCACATTAGTTTTTCTCTATCCTTATGCCTTGTGCTTTGTGTGCACCTATCGCTAAACAGTACAAGCATAAAACTTTGTTCCTTTGCTAACTTCTATGTTTTTTACTGCTTGTCATAGACCCCCTGATTGGCTGTGCCACACCATGTGATCGGATTATTGCAGGGTATTATAGGGAATCCTACCTTTAGCTTGGTCACTGAGTGTGCACCTGTGTGAAATGCAAGGGCATTTCTTATAGCTTCTCATGAAGCAAATTGAGAATTATTTAAATTTTTGTAGAAACCTGGATTTTAGGAAATTCAATTAAAATGCGATCCTTTGCGGATCGATCCACTCATTTCTATAATAGACCACTTAGCTACCGTGTTTTTAAAAAAATAAGACACTGTCTTATACTTGTTTTGCCCCAAAAAAAAGCACTAGGACTTATTTTTGGAGTAGGTCTTATTCTTGGAGAAACATGGTTGGGGTAAGTTTACCCCCCAAAAACACAGCCACCCTCTTCCCAGGAGACTCATACTTACCAGACCCCGGGCATCTGCATCGCACCCAGGTCCTTCCTGTGATCTTTAGCAGGTGCTACCAGGAGGTATGCTGCACGCTGTCCTCCCCTACTACTGCCCGACACACTTACATACATGATATTGCGCACACAGACTCATACACACATCAGATCACACACAATCACCGATCAGATCGCACACACACTCCTTAGTCACTCACCCCATCTGGCGGTACAGAATGCCTCCGGCCGCAGGGAAAGATGGGAGGAAGTCACGCACCACAGGTCCTGTAAGCATCCCATTCACAGGTCCTTGCGCTACATCGCCCTGCGTCTCAGGATTCTGCCGGGTAGAAGAAATCAGTATCGCTGGATGTGGTGAGTGTGTGTGCGCGATCTGATGGGTGATTGTGTGCGTGATCTGATGTGTGTGGATGTGAGATCTGATGTGTGTGTAATCTGATGTGTGCGTGTGTGTGATCTGATGTGTGTGGGTGTGAGATCTGATGTGTGCGGGCATGCAATCACTGCAGGTTCTCCTGCTCGGTGTCTGGTGAGAATAATTGCGGGGTGTCTGCTTTCTATAATGAAGTGTCTTGCAGAATCTTTAACTTTTTTATCTGCATGAACACTTCATTATTGAACCGCGACTAGGGCTTATTTTTGGGGTAGGGCTTATATTTAAGCCTTGCTCTGAAAATGCTGAAAATCCCTGCTAGGGCTTATTTTTGGGTGAGGTCTTATTTTTGTAAAAACACAGCAAAACTCCTGACTTGACTTTCTTACATATATACTATTTAATAAAGGACTAGCTAATTCTAAATTTTGTCATGGCCCACCATAACATCAACGAACGTCATGTTGACTGCTAAAACATGTGCCTCATAGGGAAGATGCCTGAATTTCTTGTAATTAAGTTCCTGTAAGTTTTGAACTTAAAAATACTAAAATGGGAAATAAACAGGTAAGTTTCTCTTCATTTTTCCAGCGATTTCTTTTAGAAATAGCATAAGTTGTTTTGTAAGCCAATATTAATGGAAAGAAACGACTTTATATTGCAACTGTAACTCAGCACTTTAAAAATCTACAAGCATCCTAAATTATTCAATGTAACCAAGCGCAATACCATACTGCAACTAATGCTTTCATCCACACAGAGTTATCATGATGGATTTCACAGATAAAAAGGCACATTTTGCTGCAATTACTCTGAGCATTTCATGAAACGGCTTCTTATGATTCCTTATTTGTCCAAAGAATTAGTCTATCTGAATTGATGACAAGAACAAGATTTTTTTCCCAAATATAATGGCCACGGTTAGTTCCCTTACCTTCATGCAGACCAGTTTCTCTTTTAATCTTGATGCCTCACTAGTTAAGAATTGGCAAAATCTTTGCCTCGGGTTTGGCAGTAGGCCGTGCCACTAAAACGTAAAAATTACCTAAATGTTTGTCTCCTGAACCCAGAAAAATATTAAAATAAGAATAAAGGAGCAGGATATGATACTAAGCCAGAGATTGGTAAAACCATAGAAAGGCGTGGGCAGCATTTTATCAGTTCTCTCATAACTGCCTCCCAGGAGGTGCCTCTTCAACATGACAGCGCGGACCAGTGATACGAGAAGTACTGCCGTACATGGAGGGAAGGCTGAAGAAGACTTTGACCTTCCAGTATTGCACAATATTAAACAACGCAATTTGTATTTCAAAGGTCACAATACTGTGGTAGAATCTTAGATGGCAGTGATAAAAAAAAATAGGTCAAGATAAAATAGATAGGGAGAGAGATAAATGAAGAATTAATGGGGATTTAGTGGGGCAATTTGTAATGAGATCCAAAGGAATAAATGTGGCTGGATAAGAACCATGCCTTTGAAAACAGGGGTCCACACTATATTTAAAATGGATAGAAAATAATAAAAAAGGGAGCAATATGTAATCTGTAAGATATAGCTTAAACATTTTGTGCAGAGTTATGACATGGAGCTATGAGGACAATGTGAAGTATTCATGGGTAAAGAGATCTAATGATTAAATGCAGGCAAAGCCAATACTCAAACCCAATATTAGTTAGAGGTCAGCCAAATATGAATGATGTATCAAAATACTACTTCAAGAATAAGAAGTTGAGAGCCTCATTCTGGCTCTCATAGACTTGCATTGAGAGATTATGATGTAACTTCCTGCCAGTCAGAAGTTGCAGGTCATAAGATGGCTCCGCAGGGAGGGTGAGTATAAGACCAGAGGCAGGATTCTCAGCTTAAAAGTGCCACTCCAGTGGAGAGAGAAATAAATGCTTGGGTGGTGCTTTAAACAGAAGATTGACTCCTTTATGACCTAGGACATACCTTTACGTTCTAGGTCAAATGTGTCTCTTTAATGTGGGATCTCGTGGTGAGCTAGCATTATTCCCCACACAAGTCTGCTGATCTGATTAGCTTGATCGGAGATCCACTTGCTCCTGTTCGCTAATTAGATTGCGCTATCAAACTCTGACAGTGCAATCTAAAGCACTCTGGCAGAGATTGTGCTATTCACGAGGCATCAATGAGTTGTCCTGACATTGGGGGTTAGCTGATGACCTATCAGTCCTTGACACTTCCTTAGGTGTGACACCTGGCATCCACTGGCAGCCAAGCCCTTTATCAACATCTGAGGCTTTGGTGTATACCCAGTGGAAGTTTAGTTAAGCCCATCCCACATCAGGGTAACCCTGTGGTCTAGTGGGTCCACTCCTGCTCACCATTTCAACACCGGTGAGCGTTACAAAGTAGAAAATGAACTACTGTATCTTTTCCTTTTGTCAACATTGTAATGTGGCTACAGCTAAAAGGATAACAATATTTTTTTAAAAACACATCCTTAATAAATAAATCCATTTACTTAGAAAAATTCTAGATTTTGAAATGGACGCTATTATTGAAACATACTAAACACTTTTACCCAATTGAGGAAAAATGGAAGAGGAAAGAACAAATCCCGAAGTAACTGTTAGTTATTTAGCCCCCGATGAATACTTCCAGGTTAGAATATACAACACGCATAATGTGTGGTTCATCCAACTGAGGTTTCATATATTAAAAGAAAATAAAAAAAGTGTGTCCCAAGGTTTGACATTTTATGTGTTTAGATCACTTTAAAAAAATATCTTTATTCTGTTTCAAACTAGACCCTTGTTGGTCATTTGAAACCTTTGTCGATACAGCATTAGGCACAGTATTGTCTCCCAACAATCAAGTTAAATTCAGTCTTGAAAGTTCTGTCATGAGCAGAATAGACTGGAATTACCATTGGTCTGCGGATACTCATAAATTCAGCAAAACAATGAACAGAGACAAAGCACAAAGGTGCAGAGGGATAAGAAATCAGAATATGAATTCACAAAGAACAGACAGTCTGGAAATGCAAAGCATGAATTTAATAAATATGTCACTATGAGAAATAGTTACTCATCTTAAACATACATGCCAGGCACAAGTTCTATTCAAAGCGGTACTTGATTAAATTTTGCATGACATGAATTTTCAGGTAAACATAGGGACTAGAAGAGATAGCTGTTTTTATTACATGCAATCTTTTTAAACCAACAGGCATACATATATATATATATATATATATATATATATATATATATATATATATATATATATATACTGTTCAAAAAATAAAGGGAACGCTAAAATACCATTTTGCTGTTTAATTGCTCCCTTTATTTTTTTGAGCAGAATATAATTATATACATATAAAAATTTGACAATAAATTAATATTTTTTATCTGAAGAAAATAAACTCGAGCAAATTAATATTCATCTCTCCAGCAGTTTAAAAATTTTAAAGTTTGTTGTCTAAAACTCTTTAATTGATGGTGTGATACTAGTCACTACACAGACAAGTCAAGAGGCAGGGTTGTCGAATGTTCCGGGGTCAGGTACCAGGAGAGCACGTCAAAATCAAGGGACTAGGCAGAGGCATAGCGAGATCACAGTCCAAAGTCAGAATACCTGAAGGGCAGCAGATCAGAGCAAAAGGATAAGGTAAAGGAAGATCCAGATGACAGTCAGGAGTCTGGCAACAATGATCAGAGCACCAAGCACAGGTACAGGCCTGCAAGCAACATAGAAGTGACTGCTAAGACCATACCTCCCAACCGTGACAGATTCAGCGGGACTGTCCTGATTTGAGGGCTTTTTCCTGCAATCCCACTGTTCACTGCTCTTGTCCCAGCTCCTCCTCTCAGTGCAGTGAATAAACTAACTCTATTCAGTGCATAAATGAAATTCTCATCAGCTCTGGTTTCCATAAGGGACTAGAAGTCATGAGTTTATGAGCTCTGCATCCAGAGGCAGGAACACTACCATTAAGCCACTGAAGATTTGGTAAATTTGACCTGTATTGTAGGCAGAGAAACCAGAAATAAATTATTCAGTTACATAGCAATATAGATAGCTGTATACTCTATCTCTATGTAGCTCAAGGAAAAAGTCAGATACTTTTGTTCGTATAAAACTACTATGGAGAAAAGAGAAAACTATATGTATAAAAAGATTATTTATTTTCACCCCCCTTAGAATCAAGCCAGCAACTATCAAACTTGTGTCTAACAGCCATAGCGATTGAGCTACAAGCTATGATGATGTCAGAAAAAGGATTTTGTATAGATGAACATGCATTACTGCCCTCAACTTCACAGCAGATTTCACTGGATATAGATTTCCATTGTAAAGAGCAGCATTTCAATGTCCTCCAGTATTGTAGAGGAAGAGGAAATGAGATTTTATAATAATATTACTAAATAAAATGAAAAATATAATGAATACTGTAAGTTTTATTGCACTTTTTTATAAAATAATAAACATCACAAACCAGCAAATAACATGGACATAAAAAAAACCTAAAAAAAGTAATAAAAATGTAATCTGAGGCCGTGTTCAAACATAGCGTAAATGCTACGTTATTTCTAGAGGTGTCCGCACCACACAACTCAGTAACAATCCTCTCTGATTATTGCATGTTTGCTGCATTTTTTATGCGTTTTCCCAGATATTTCATATGTTTGGGGCAGATGTGAATCTGGGTTTTTAATGCTTTTTTAATACTACAGAAAAGCTTTGATTCTGCGTTTAAAAATGTAACGACACTTTCTTTTTCGCTTTCACATGTAGCATAAATGTTGCATTTTTTCTCCATTTTTTTGCACATATATTCTTCTATGTTTAACTGTCCAAGCAAAGGGGATGTGATTTCATGAAAAGACGCTGTGGAGACACGGGGCTCAGTGGGTGCTCTCGTCCACTAAAACCCGCCGCCTTTAGAAAGACAGCGTGGCTCAGGGCTCATCCCAACTGAACGTCGGCCTCCTTAACCGTGGGCGTAACACTACTCAGACAACACAGGATGAGGGAATCACAATAATTAGACTTTATTGGATCCCCAAACAATTAACGGCACATAACCCATAACCAGCAAAACACACAAATGTAACAGGCAACAGAGTCTCACCCTTCCGCTGGCTCACCAGGGATTTAGAATGTCCATGCCTCAGAGGTTCCAGGGCTATTTACTCAAATCCAGCAGCACCCCGCTTTTGGCGGGCACCCACCGAGAAAAGAATAATGCCAGATTTAGGAAGCTGTGTGAGGTCTGCAAAGTCTGTAACAGGTGACTGAACTGTCCCAACCTGAGTGTCCTCCTTAGGTAGTCCTGGTATGATGTTACAATCCTGGAAGCCGGAGTCGAAATCCCTAGGCTGTGGATATGGTCTCCAACCGGAACCGGAGTCCCTAGATTGAAGCCATAAGATATCCTGATCCTCTAGTCAGCTCCAAAGAGCTTAGACTGGATCCATCAGCATCCATCAACCACCTGGTGGCTTAAATAAGTCCTTTTTATAGCCAGCCACAGCCTTCCACTTAGATACACTGCGTCCTCATCGATTGGTTGGACAAGAGCGCCTCTCCCATTGGATGAATCTCAAGCTGCATGGACAGTGTTCATCCAAATGATGTCTACAGAAAGACTGAGGGTATACATATGGAGCCTGCAAGTCTACAACTAGACAATGGCTACTAAGGTAATCACATTAGCAGTACACAACTACAATACAATGATTACTGGAAGAGTCTGGAGATACAATAGCTAAGCAAACATGAGGTACTACACAAAAGAACAATACGTCTGGCTGAATGTTAAGAAACTTTAACCCATGAGAGTCCATGTCGTCACAGACGCCTCTGAACCTTTCTGTTTTGGTGGGTTTTTTTCTAGAGGCTTCTATGTGAAGCTTAAAAAATCCATGAAAAAAACTGCAATTACTTTTTTAAGCGCAGAACCAAAGTTTTTGTCCTATAAAAACACTTAAAAACGCAAATTCACTTCTGCACCAAAAATGCATGAAATAATGGGGAAAAGGAAAAAAAATGCAAAAAATGCAATAATCAGAGAAGATTGTTATTGTTTAATTTGGTGCAGATACCTGCAGAAAACAAAAAAAAAACCCACAGGATTTATGCAGCATGTGAACATGGCTTTACAGACACAAAAAAGCAACATGTCATATAGTGACGCTTATATAAATATGAAAAAGTTCTGGCTGCTATTGTACTGCCCCCGTGTCAGCGGTCGAGCCACTCGGATCCGGAACCGCGGTGGCTCGAGGGGTCTCCGGACCCGGGGAGGGGTCGTGCGGATAGTCAAATTTAAAAGGGGAATATGTACAGGGGAGTTGGAAGCTCGTGACGCCACCCACGGTGTGTGGTAAGATGGAGTACCACCGCTGCTGTAGGGAGCGCCCAGTGGCGGTGGTATGGCAGCAAGGTATTTAACCCCTCCGTGGGTAGGGTGTTTACCCCGGGGGCCCAGTGATGGTAGTGAAGGGGTGCCATTAGGGAAGAAAGGGCTTTCTGCGTACTCACTCAGTCCAAGAATACTGACACCGACAACTTGTAAACAAGAATTCTGAGCACCGCTGCTGCAGAGAGGGAGCACATGTGAATCCATGCCCCTTAGTGTTGCTTGTTAGCCTGTGACCTTTTCCGGGGCACTTTCTTCACTATTTGGACCCTGTAGTGTGGAACTAGTCGGGTCCTGCTCACCCGTATGGCTAACAGAGTGAGCTTGCTCTCAGGGTTCACGCTTGGGATTTTCTGGACTATGTTTTGGGAAACTCCTATCCCCTCGTTGCGCTAGTACCCCGATTTTGGAGCGGGTGGAGGATGAATATTGAAGACTACACCCTCGTCGGGTAAATTACCAGGATGCGTGAAGCTACTTCCCGGCCTAGGGTCCACATACCCCGTTGTGCTCTGGCCCCTGCCCGGAGATGGCTCAAGGCTGCCGGCTGCCCTCCTCGGCAGATCCGTGTCCTTTGACATGATCCCCTGCGATCAGGGTTCCAGCCCCTACCAGGCCCAGACCAACATCTGCCACCTAGTATTACAGGGAGCCCTGCTCCTGACCTCCTCTCTCCTGCTCCTACCATTTCTTACTCTCCCCTACGAACCCCCCAAGTGGGTGGCCCTATTCCCTTCAGGCCCCCCAATGGTGTGTCTGGTGGGTGTGGTGCAGAGTGTTCCTAGGGTTTTGACTGGCTCTGCTCTTAGCAACACTGAAGGCCAGGGATCCGTAACCATGGAGGATTTGGATACTGTGCAGAAGGGCAGATTGCACAATACCCTGTGACGACCTGATAGTCCAGGGCGTCACATTATGAATGAACAAACAGTCCATAGCATCTGCTGAACATCCCTCACTGCCAAATAGGTGTGGTGTAGGGTGTGGCTAGGGGCGTGGCATAAAGTTATCCCTCTTTCAGTTCTTCAAAAGTTAGGAAATATGCTAAGACTGGCAGAGTTCTGGAATAAACTGCTCCGTAAAATAGCTGGGCTGCAGAAACCCAGCACCTCCCAGTATGAGATTGGATAACTGAACTGTCACTCAAAACACTGACAGCTCAGCATGCCCAAGCTCCAGGTTGGATGACTGAACTGTTGCTCAATAAACTGACAGCTCAGCACACCCTGATAGAGTGGATGAATCGAGACAGATGGCATATACTTAGGCGGGCTTTGCACACTACGACATCGCAGGTGCGATGTCGGTGGGGTCAAATTGAAAATGACGTACTTCCGGCATCGCATGTGACATCGTAGTGTGTAAAGGTTCGATGATACGATTAACGAGCGCAAAAGCGTCGTAATCGTATCATCGGTGCAGCGTCGGCGTAATCCATAATTACGCTGACGCGACGGTCCAATGTTGTTCCTTGCTACTGCGGCAGCACACATCGCTGTGTGTGAAGTTGCAGGAGCGAGGAACATCTCCTACCGGCGTCACTGCGGCTTCCGTAGGATATGCGGAAGGAAGGAGGTGGCCGGGATGTTTACATCCCGCTCATCTCCGCCCCTCCGCTCCTATTGGCCGCCTGCCGTGTGACGCCGCAGTGACGCCGCACGACCCGCTCCCTTAATAAAGAGGTGGGTCGCTGGCCAGAGCGACGTCCCAGGACAGTTGAGTCCATGTGAAGCTGCCGTAGCGATAATGTTCGCTACGGCACCTATCACAAGGATATCGCAGCTGCGACGGGGCGGGGACTATCGCGCTCGACATCGCAGCATCGGCTTGCGATGTCGCAGCGTGCAAAGTACCCCTTAGAATAGGTCATCAATATCTGATCCAGGTGGTAAGACACCCAGCACCCCAGCTGCCGAGCTGTACAGAACAGTTCCGTCAACTATATACAGTCATATGAAAAAGTTTGGGCACCCCTATTAATGTTAACTTTTTTCTTTATAACAATTTGGGTTTTTGCAACAGCTATTTCAGTTTCATATATCTAATAACTGATGGACTGACTAATATTTCTGGATTGAAATGAGGTTTATTGTACTAACAGAAAATGTGCAATCCGCATTTAACAAAATTTGACCGGTGCAAAAGTATGGGCACCCTTATCAATTTCTTGATTGGAACACTCCTAACTAGTTTTTACTGACTTACTGAAGCACTAAATTGGTTTTGTAACCTCATTGAGCTTTGAACTTCATAGGCAGGTGTATCCAATCATGAGAAAAGGTATTTAAGGTGGCCACTTGCAAATTGTTCTCCTATTTGAATCTCCTATGAAGAGTGGCATCATGGGCTCCTCAAAACAACTCTCAAATGATCTGAAAACAAAGATTATTCAACATAGTTGTTCAGGGGAAGCATAAAAAAAATTGTCTCAGAGATTTAAACTGTCAGTTTCCACTGTGAGGAACATAGTAAGGAAATGGAACAACACAGGTACAGTTCTTGTTAAGCCCAGAAGTGGCAGGCCAAGAAAAATATCAGAAAGGCAGAGAAGAAGAATGGTGAGAACAGTCAAGGACAATCCACAGACCACCTCCAAAGACCTGCAGCATCATCTTGCTGCAGATGGTGTCAATGTGCATCGGTCAACAATACAGCGCACGTTGCACAAGGAGAAGCTGTATGGGAGAGTGATGCGAAAGAAGCCATTTCTGCAAGCACGCCACAAACAGAGTCCCCTGAGGTATGCAAAAGCACATTTGGGCAAGCCAGTTACATTTTGGAAGAAGGTCCTGTGGACTGATGAAACAAAGATTGAGTTGTTTGGTCATACAAAAAGGCGTTATGCATGGAGGCAAAAAAACACGGCATTCCAAGAAAAGCACTTGCTACCCACAGTAAAATTTGGTGGAGGTTCCATCATGCTTTGGGGCTGTGTGGCCAATGCCGGCATTGGGAATCTTGTTAAAGTTGAGAGTCGCATGGATTCAACTCAGTATCAGCAGATTCTTGACAATAATGTGCAAGAATCAGTGACGAAGTTGAAGTTACGCTGGGGATGGATTTTTCATCAAGACCATGATCCAAAACACCGCTCCAAATCTACTCAGACATTCATGCAGAGGAACAATTGCAATGTTCTGGAATGGCCATCCCAGTCCCCAGACCTGAATATCATTGAACATCTGTGGGATGATTTGAAGCGTGCTGTCCATGCTCGGCGACCATCAAACTTAACTGAACTGGAATTGTTTTGTAAACAGGAATGGTCAAATATACCTTCATCCAGGATCCAGGAACTCATTAAAAGCTACAGGAAGCCACTAGAGGCTGTGATTTTTGCAAAAGGAGGATCTACAAAATATTAATGTCACTTTTATGTTGTAGTGCCCATACTTTTGCACCAGTCAAATTTTGTTTAAATGTGGATTGCACATTTTCTGTTAGTACAATAAACCTCATTTCAATCCAGAAATTTTACTCAGTCCATCAGTTATTAGATATATGAAACTGAAATAGCTGTTGCAAAAACCCAAATTGTTATGAAGAAAAAAGGTTAACATTAATAGGGGTGCACAAACTTTTTCATATGACTGTAGTAGCTGCAGCCAGTTACTGCACATCTGCCCATATTAATTTAAAAAGGGGAGAATGTACAGTACCCAGCCATGGCCACAATATTCTTGACAGAGGTGTGCACAGCAGGCCTACATAAGAGCACCTCCAGCCGCTGACAACACCTGATCGGAGTGAGTGCCAGATATTGCACTGACACTGATCAAAGTTAATAACCTATCCTGAGGATAAGCCATCAATGTAAAAGTCTTCAACAACCTCTTTAAGGCAACACGAAAAAAAAAAAACAACATGCGCTGCAAATAAGATTTTATCATATGCCCATCTTTTCCAAGTTGTACCTGGAGATCCATAAATTCTGGAGTTCAAGCAAGACCCTATAATCTTAATCTATTGATAGTTCAGAGAACAGAATGATTCCCAACCTGGGATTTTGATTCTTTACCAATGTCAACAATTCTGATTGTTGTAGGTGAATCCAAGCATCCTCATGTACACACAAAAGCAGAAAACATGTATAGATCCAATGCACGTGTAATGCTCGCAGGGTGAGCAAGGGGTAGCTGGATTCACAGGGCCAAAAGCCCCAATCACTGACCTAGAAGAGCATAACTGACTAGCTACTGAGTCTTTGCTAAAGCCACTGGAGATGGAAATAGGCCAAAACGCTAGTAGGTAGCCGACAAGGGCAGCGCCAAGGGATCATGGTGCTTTGGCAGCTGGTGCCACCGGTGTTTACACAAATAGATTCTGATAGTAGGAGCAGCAGGAACCAGTATTGTAGGTTCAGATGCAGCAGCAGTGACCGAGATGGGTAGTTGCAGCAGTGGCGGACAAGATGGGTAGCTGCAGGAGCGGCGGCCAAGATACGTAGTTGCAGTAGCGATGGCCGAGATAGGTAGAAGCAGCAGTGGTAGCTTATGTCGTAGGAACTGCTGATGTGGACAATTGAATCAGCAGTAATAATAGGTATGGATAGTTGCAGCAGCAGAGTCGTACTGCACTGGAACACATAAGAGCATCAGCAATGCAGCACACAGAGCAATAATAGCACAAGGGGACCTGAGAACTAGCAACATTAGGAACACATTGCCCAGGGATTTCGCTTCAGGGGAAGGTGCCTTAAATACCAGATACATCTTGGCCATAGGCATACTGGCCATTTAAGAAAGGGGGCTTTGATGGTGGGATATGGTGTACTGTGTATCATGCTGTGTAGGTTCTTATTTTACGCTTGGTTCACTGTCCATTATTTGTATTTCTTGTGTGTACAATGTATTGTCTGTAGGTAAATACCCCCTATAGTGTTCCTGTCCTTAAGTCTGGGGGAGGGTGACTGGAATCCAATTAACTTCTTTGCTTACCTGGGGGGATGAGTCAGTCTGTTGGAGAACTTGAAGAGAGAAGGAAGAATATTGAACCTCTGAGGGAAGCTGTGGCTTTTCAGAGAGATCTGGCTATTTATCGCTTTCTGGACTATATTCGTGTTTCTTTACTAATTTTACCCTCGGTTTTGTGGATTATGTTATGGACAGTTTGATTTGCTTGGAATAAATGCTCTTTGAATTGTACAGCCATCTCTCGCTCTGTTGATTGTGTGATATGGGAGAAGGACCCCGTCACAACTGGTGGCAGCGGTGGGATCAACAGAGCACAGCCTAATGGAGATCCACCCACAGAGTGAGTACAGAGACTGGACCGAATCCAGTCTACATGAGAGAGCCAGAGATCTGGGCCTGAACCACCATGGACTGACTAAAGAGGCCTTAATTGATCTACTGGTGGGTGCGAGCCAGTCCACCTCCTCCCAGATGTCTGACGGACAAGCACTGGGGATGGGGATCCCTGCCCAAAAAAGCCAGTGTTTAAAGATTAAAGGCCCAGTCACACTAAACAACTTACCAGCGATCCGAACAATGATACAACCTGATAGGGATCGCTGGTAAGTTGCTAGGAGGTCGCTGGTGAGACGTCACACTAAGCGATGCTCCAGCGATCCCACCAGCAACCTGACCTGGAAGGGATCGCTGGAGCGTCGCTACACGTGGAAGCATGCTGCGCTTGGTAACTAAGGTAAATATCGGGTAACCAACCCGATATTTACCTTGGTTACCAGCGCACACTGCTCAGCGCTGGCTCCCTGCACACCTAGCCACAGTACACATCGGGTTAATTACCCGATGTGTACTCTGCTACGTGTGCAGGCAGCAGGGAGCCGGCTTCTGCGGACGCTGGTAACCACGGTAAACATCGGGTAACCAAGAAGCCCTTCCCTTGGTTACCCGATATTTACCTTCGTTACCAGCGTCCACCACTCTCACACTGCCAGTGCCGGCTCCCTGTTCCCTGCACTCCTAGCTACAGTACACATCGGGTTAATTACCCGATGTGTACTCCGGCTACGTGTGCAGAGAGCAGGGAGCCGGCACTGACAGCGTGAGAGCGGCGGACGCTGGTAACGAAGGTAAATATCGGGTAACCAAGGGAAGGGCTTCTTGGTTACCCTATGTTTACCGTGGTTACCAGCGTCTGCAGAAGCCGGCTCCCTGCTCACTGCACATTTAGTTGTTGCTCTCTCGCTGTCACACACAGCGATGTGTGCTTCACAGCGGGAGAGCAACAACTAAAAAATGGTCCAGGACATTCAGCAACAACCAACAACCTCACAGCAGGGGCCAGGTTGTTGCTGGATGTCACACACAGCAACATCACTAGCAAGTTGTGCCTCAGCAGCGATGTTGCTAGTGACGTTGCTTAGTGTGACGGTACCTTAAGCCTCTGAGGGAAGCTGTGGCTTCTTAGAGAGACATTTATTTATCGCTTTCTGGACTATATTCGTGTTTCTTTACTAATTTTACCCTCGGTTTTGTGGATTATGTTATGGACCGTTTGATTTGATTTGCTTGGAATAAATGCTCTTTGAATTGTACATCCATCTCTCGCTCTGTTGATTGTGTGATATGGGAGAAGGACCCTGTCACAGGAGTGTGTCTGCATGGACGTCATAAAGACACTCACAGTAGACCTATGGGGCGTGCGCAGGCCCCTGGAATTGATGGCATTAGTTGGGGACGAGGCAGCCACCGCTGGTGAAGATAGGCAGGATGGTGCAGAAATGTCAGTAAGGGTGTTATAGCATATTGACAGCTGAGTTTGATCAACTGGATCTGCAGCCTGCACAAAGTTCATTTGATTCAATAAATCTTGAAAAATAAATAATTTTCACAATTTAATGTGTTAAAAAGTAATGTTCCCCTGCCGAGATAATCATGAATTAGTGCCCATGCTGTGTACTGTGTAGTGGTCGTGTCTGACTATGCTGGGACAAGGTTTGAACATACCATAGCTCCTGACAGGGAGGTAGCTGAGGGTCGTAGCTTATTTTTTGTGAGATGAAACATTTTTTATCACACTGTTCAAAGGGCTGGTAAGACTTAGTACAGCGTATTCCCCACTAGGTGGCAGCAGAGTAGTGAAGGAGAGTCAAAGAAACACTGTAACAGAAAGGAGACTGAAGTACAGCAGAGTAACCTCAGCAGGCAGTTCACAGGTGAACCACCAGGAGCAATAGAATAGTCAAGCAGTAAGGGTCAAGCCAGGAAGTCAAGTCACTGCAGAGGGAAGACCAAGATCAAGTCAGAAAACAGAACCAAGGTCGGATGCATGGAGATCAGGTATACAGACGGATACACAAAAACAGGGAACAGAAGACAAGACCGGAGGGCGAGGAGACATAAATATGGGAAGGAGGATGAACCAGGATGCGTAAACAACTGACATGAGCGGGAAGTCAGGGACTGGAACAGACGGACGAACGGGGGAGAGTACAGGTCAGGTCAGGGCAAAGTACAAGAAGTCATATCAAACAGGAAATCTCACCAGAGTCAGTCACAGGCTGCAGAGCAAAACTATAACCAGCACTGGAATGCTGGTGCAGTGACCAGATATAGTGTCTCCTGAAACTGGAATGAGGCTGATGGGAGTTAACCCCTTACATAACCGGTCTGGGAAACTCAGGAGACGGGAATACTGGTCCTGGATCATGACAATATCCCTGTTTGTTGTTAAATTATTATTATTATTTATTATTATTATAGCGCCATTTATTCCATGGCGCTTTACAAGTGAAAGAGGGTATACGTACAACAATCATTAACAGTACAAAACAGACTGGTATAGGAAGAGAGAGGACCCTGCCCGCGAGGGCTCACAGTCCACAGGGAATGGGTGATGGTACAATAGGTGAGGACAGAGCTGGTTGCGCAGTGGTCTACTGGACTGAGGGCTATTGTAGGTTGTAGGCTTGCTGGAAGAGGTGGGTCTTGAGGTTCCTCTTGAAGCTTTCCACAGTAGGTGAGAGGTGAGAGGTAGAGAATTCCAGAGTATGGGGGATGCACGGGAGAAATCTTGTACGCGATTGTGGGAAGAGGAGATAAGAGAGGAGCAGAGAAGGAGATCTTGTGAGGATCTGAGCTTGCGTGCAGGTAGGTACCGGGAGACTAGGTCACAGATGTAGGGGGGAGACAGGTTGTGGATGGCTTTGTATGTCATGGTTAATGTTTTGAACTGGAGTCGTTGGGTGATGGGAAGCCAGTGAAGGGATTGGCAGAGTGGCGAGGCTGGGGAGTAGCGAGGGGAGAGGTGGATTAGGCGGGCCGCAGAGTTTAGGATAGATTGGAGGGCTGCAAGAGTGTTGGAAGGGAGGCCAGAGAGCAGTAGGTTGCAGTAGTCGAGGCGGGAGATGATGCACTAATGTTTTTGCTGATTCTTGATTAAGGAAAGCACGGATCCGGGAGATATTTTTGAGTTGTAATCGGCATGAGTTGAAGAGGTCTTCGATGTGTGGCTTGAAGGATAGAGCAGAGTCGAGGGTTAATCCAAGGCAACGAGCTTGTGAGACTGGGGTGAGTGAGCAACCATCAAGTTTGATGGAAAGGCTTGTTGGAGGAGATGAGTGAGGAGGGGGAAAGACAATGAACTCTGTTTTGTCCATGTTAAGTTTTAGGAATCGCGCAGAGAAGAAGGATGAAAAAGCAGACAGACATTGTGGGATTTTGGTTAGTAGAGAGGTAATGCCAGGTCCAGAGAGGTAGATCTGTGTGTCATTGGCATAGAGATGATACTGGAAGCCGTGGCACTCTATGAGCTGTCCCAGGCCGAAGGTGTAGGTGAAGGTGTTAAATAGGGCGGCACGGTGGCTCAGTGGTTAGCACTGCAGTCTTGCAGCGCTGTGGTCCTGGGATCAAATCCCACCAAAGACAACATCTGCAAGGAGTTTGTATGTTCTCCTCGTGTTTGCGTGGGTTTCTTCCGGGTACTCTGGTTTCCTCCCACACTTGAAAGACATACTGATAGGGACTCTAGATTGTGAGCCCCAATGGGGACAGTGTTGCCAATGTATATAAAGCGCTGTGGAAGAAATAGCGCTATATAAATGAATACAATTATTATTATTAATTATTATTATTATAATGTTTTACCTCACAGAAACCAGCAGCTATAATGTCTGTATACTCTGTTGCTAATGCACTTTACCTGCAATAACAAATAATCAGGACTGGATTTGGCTCCATGAGTATTACCTAGGTAGAAATCTTTGGTAGAAAATTCTTAGCTCTTTGATGCAATGGACATGCCAGTTTTGCATGGGAAGATTTAGCTACCTAACAAAAAGAAAATCATGATTATAAGAAAATTGAAAATAGTTTCACGTGACCAACATTAGTGGTCCGAATGCATACACTGATATCCAGACAGGCAACAGATCTCGTATGCCTATGAGGCTAAGGGGCACTTTGCACACTACGACATCGCAAGCCGATGCTGTGATACCGTGCGCAATAGTCCCCGCCCCCGTCGCAGCTGCGATATCATGGTGATAGCTGCCGTAGCGAAACATTATCGCTACGGCAGCTTCACATGCACTCACCTGCCCTGCGACGTCACTCTGGCCGGCGAACCGCCTCCTTGTTAAGGGGGAGGGTCGTGTGGTGTCATAGCGATGTCACACGGTAGGCGGCCAATAGAAGCAGAGGGGCGGAGATGAGCAGGATGTAAACATCCCGCCCACCTCCTTCCTTCCGCATAGCCGACGTGAGCCACGGGACGCAGGTAGGAGATGTTCCTCGCTCTTGCGGCTTCACACACAGCGATGTGTGCTGCCGCAGAAACGAGGAACAACATCATAACATCGGTATTTCCCAATTAATGGAAATGACCGACGCTACACCAATGATACGATTACGAAGCTTTTGCGTTCGTTAATTGTATCATAAAGGATTTACACACTACGATGTCGAGAGCAACGCCGGATGTGCGTCACTTTCGATTTGACCCCACCGACCTCGCACCTGCGATGTCATAGTGTGCAAAGGGCCCCTAAGTTTGGGTGAGGAGACCAGCACCCCTTTTTTATGTTGTGGCCGGTACTCAGTCCCTGGAATTCAGACATGCTAAGCAGGCTTCAAAGAGTGAAAACAATTAAAAGCTCCAAAGAGCTACATATTGAGACTGAGGAAGGGCAAGGAAGTACCTTAAAGGGAACCTGTCATCAGAAATTTTGCACTAAACCTAAAAGATTCCCCCTCTGCAGCTCCTAGGCTGCATTCTAGCAATGTTCCTGTTGTTTATGGGCCGCTTTTGACCAAAATAAAGACTTTGTAAAGTTGTACCTTTTTATATTCAGATCTTGATAATGGTACACGGGGGCGGGCTCTCTGGTGTCCGTTAGTCGGCCTCCCTGTCGCTTTAGGCCGTCCCCCATCGCGCAATTTCAAAGAGGTGACATGGGTAAGCTGGCCAGCGCTTGCACAGAACGGTAAAGGCGGCGGTGGAGGCACGAGCACGAGATTATGGGCGGGTACTTGTTGAGGAAATTCACAGCGCCGCCCATAATCTCGCGCATGCGCAATACGTCACCAACGGTCACACTGTGCACATTGCACAGTCCCGCGAGAGTGGCACGGCGCATGCGCAAGATTATGGGCGGCCATAATCTCGCACATGCGCCGTGCCACTCTCGCGGGACTGCAATGTGCAGTGTGACCGCTGGTGACGTGTTGCGCATGCGCGAGATTATGGGCGGCCATAATCTCGCACATGTGCCGTGCCACTCTCGCGGGACTGCAATGTGCAGTGTGACCGCTGGTGACGTGTTGCGCATGCGCGAGATTATGGGCGGCCATAATCTTGCGCATGCGCCGTGCCACTCTCGCGGGACTGCAATGTGCAGTATGACCGCTGGTGACATGTTGTGCATGCGCAAGATTATGGGCGGCCATAATTTCGCGCATGCGCCGTGCCACTCTCGCAGGACTGCAATGTGCAGTATGTGACCGCTGGTGATGTGTTGCGCATGCGCGAGATTATGGGCGGCGCTGTGATTTTCATCAGCAAGTACCCATAATCTCGTTCTCGCGCCTTCACAGCCGCCTCCACCGTTCCAGCTTACCCACGTCACCTCTTTGAAATTGCGCGATGGGGGACGGCCTAAAGAGACAGGTAGGCCGACTAACGGACAGCAGAGAGCCCGCCCCCATGTACCATTATCAAGATCTGAATACAAAAAGGTACCCCTTTAGAAAGTCTTTATTTTGGTCAGAAAGGGGGCACATAAACAACAGGAACATTGCTAGAATGCAGCCCAGGCGCTGCAGAGGGGGAATCTTTTAGGTTTAGTGCAAAATTTCTGATGACAGGTTCCCTTTAAACTGTTGTTTTTTCTTTTGTTGCTGTGACTTTAACTGCACAAACTATTTTTTATTTTAAATGCAGTGGTTGAGATGATGTTTAACTCCCAACCTTTCTTTTCCCTTTAATAGATGTAATTTATATGTAAATAGTCTTACCTGCATTTACCAGCAGATCAATCAGTAAATTGAACTAGATAGATTGATGAGAATAATTTATATAGATCCAAGTAACCTGACACATTGTCAAGGACCAATAGCAATAATAGCAATGATACTGTATGTAAAAAAAAGTATCAAATGCCTCTTATTTCATACAATTTATATTTACGTTCTATGAGCAATAGAAGACAATTTATGCAAACGTTGAGGGTTTTTTTTAAATATATGGCCCAAAACACAAGAAGCTCTCTAAACAATGAACAGCTGTTCCTTATAGGAAAAAAGGTTAAATCAGCACAAAAAAGCAAGTCAATAAGAACTGTGATGCTTTTGATTTAGAAGAGACAAACTGTCGACAAGAAAAGCGCAATAGAGTCTTAACTGATAAACAGTAAGGAAAGGAAGTTAATAGAAAAACTCACCTATAGGGGTTGTGCCAGTCACAACTCCTATATTGGAGTGATCACAGGGTGAATCAGCTGCAGCCCCGAAAATTTATGGATAAATGTGGTTGTAGAGAAGAACGGGTTTAATGCCGCGCTTTTCACCAATTCCAGGAGGCAGATAGGGTTAATCCATGTCTTTTATTAAACAAGAACAGATCTACCCGTTTCAAGGGACTCAGCCCTCTTCCTCAGGACATGTATTAATGACAGGATTATGGAGTCTGGAGATACAAGCCAGTATATATAACATATAAGTACTGGCTTGTCTCTCCAGACTGCATTATCCTGTCATTAACACATGTCCTGAGGAAGAGGGCTGAGTCCCTTGAAACGCATAGACCTGTTCTTGTTTAATAAAAAACATGGATTAACCCTATCTGCCTCTTGGAATTGGTGAAAAGCGCAGCATTAAACCTGGCCTTCTCTACAACCACATATGCTTTTGATTTAGACATTGAAGGGGGATTAAATATGTAAAAATAAAAAGAATAATTTTTACTTAAAAATATAAAGAAATCCGCATCTTCTTTTTGGACAAAAAGTAACAATCATCTGTCCTCCATTTGTCGGCACTAAACTTTTGTGCAATTTTGTAAGAAAATAATGGGGCACACATATCCCAAAAAGCTCAAATGCCTTTAGCCAAAAACAGGAAAAAAAAATATCTCTGTGTAGATCTGTTAAAAGTTTTATTTTCAAAGATTTTTGTTACATAAAAAAATATTGTCAGATAAAATCAAAATAAACCATGAGATTCTGCAAAAAATGCTTCTGTAAAAAACTACTCATGTCAAACTAGAAGAAAATTCAAGTAAATACAAGGCACTCTTCAAATATAATTTGCGTGTAGTTTATTTTAAAAAAACAGGGGGTTGACAATATGATGTTTCGGCCACGGGATGGCCTTCAACAGACAACTCCTGCCAGTAAGAGGGGTAAGTAATATAGCAACATTTTAGTTAGCGGTATATACCGCAACATCAGGTTAATGCAGCGTCTTATATATATGACCAATATCAGCATAAAAATAGCTAATCTGAATAGTGGCTGAGAGCACTAAAGCAGGTGAATGAAGCACCTTACACAAAGAGCAAATGTTAGCACAAGGAAAAATAGCTGTGTCCACCGCTATGTAGTATCAATAGTGCAACAGGGCACCTGGTTTAAGTAGTGCCTTATATAGAGAACAAGTGTTACCACAGGATCAAGCAGTGGTGTCCACCACTATGCACAGGATCAAGCAGTGGTGGACACAGCTATTTTTCCTTGTGCTAACATTTGCTCTTTGTGTAAGGTACTTCGTTCACCTGCTTTAATCCTCTGAGCCACTATTCAGATTAGCTACTTTTATGCTGATATTGGTCATTTATATAAGACGCTGCATTAACCTGATATTGCGGTACATACCGCTAACTAAAATGTTGCAATGTTACTTACCCCTATTACTGGCAGGAGTTGTCTGATGAAGGCCATCCCGTGGCCGAAACATCACATTGTCAACCCCCTGGTTTTTTTTAAAATAAACTACACGCAAATTATATTTGAAGAGTGCCTTGTATTTACTTGAATATGTTTGGTTTGGAAGCCGACAAGTGCAACTTGACTTCTCTGTACTTCTGTGGCTGTGCCTTATCCTACCAAAACTACAAGAAAATGGCAATTATGCGCTACATATATATATATGTATATATATATATATATATATATATATATATATATATATATATACACACACTCAGACTAAATTCTTGGTTAAATTTGGTCGTGCAGTTTGAGAAAAAAGGGTGAAACGAGTTGACCAAGCAGCCCTATGTAAGGGTCTGTCTAGATGGACTGACCATCGGCCCAAGAGTTAGAAGAAAATATAGACCATACAATTTGCCATACAATTTGTTGTGTAATTTCTCCTGAGTACACAAATACCCCATATGTAATGAAAAACTACTGTTTGGGTGCACAGCAGGGCTCAGAAGAGAAGCAGTGATACTTAATTTTTGGAGCACAAAATTGGATGGAGTTCATAGCGGACGCCATGTGACATTTGGACAGCCCCTGATATGTCTAAACAATGGAAACTCTCCAACTTCCCACTAGTCACCCCATTTTGGAAACTACACACCTCAATGAATTTATCTAGATGTGTAGTGAACACAAGCATGGCAATGCATTACATCTGTCAGTGTTACACTGACAGAATGCTTAAGAGATTAAGATGCTGGCATGGTCTAACTGGCAACAATAGCAACCATCTAACTGGCCACCATAGCCAGCAAACCCGGAGGTCATTGTTTGACCTCAAGTTGCCATGGCAATGATCGGGAGCCTGTGATCACGTTGAGGGGGTCCCAATTGGGTGGGATACAGAGCATGCTTACTCTCCCAACCTCCTAAATGCTGGGATCGTGGAACTTAGTAGGTTAACCAGTGGATACTGTTCCTGGCTGTGTGTAGCCATACATCATAGGTAGGAAACCCCTTCGAAAGCATGAATTAAAGGTACATCAAATGTCATGAAGGGCTTAATATCCTGTTTATACATGTAGACCACAATAGATGATGTGATAGAATCAAATACTCTGCTCCTACATCATTTTGTTTTCAAATTACATAGCCAAAATCTGCTGACAGATTCTCTTTAAATAATATAGAGCTTAAAAAGTCAAAGTGAAAACATGGACTGGCATTATTCCAGCAAGAGGAGATAACTATGGGTAAATTTGCATCCTTGTAACTTCTGATTCTAAGCTCAATCAGAAATGTATCTTTTGTGATCTTTATTTTGACATCTTAATTCACACATTGCAATGCTGATGGTATTTTCACTATGACTCTTTTATCTCTATTTACAGTGCTTTAAAAGTATTCATACCTCGTGAACGTTTCCACGTTTTTTAAGTTAAACCCCCAAACTTAATAAGAAAATTGTGATATGCATTTATATTTAGTCTCTTGTAGTTCCAATTCCAATAAATAAAGTCCTGAGTAACCAATTACCTCCAGATATCACCTAATTTGTAGATTGACTCAACCAGTGTGTAATCTATTCTCAGTATAACTACAGCTGGATCAAGCAGCTTCATGAAAACCAAGGAACACTCTAGTAGGGTTAGGTTATAAAAAATAGCCCAAGCTCTGAACATCTCATGGAGCACTGTTCAATCCATTATGCAAAAATGGAAGGAGTATGGCACAACAACAAACTTATCAAAACATAGCTGTCCATTCCACCTGAACTGACATCTCATGCAATATAACCACTATTTAGAGAAGCATCCAATATGCCCATGGTCACTCTGGAGGAGCTGCAGGGATCTACAGCTCCGGTGAGAGAATCTGTCCACAAGACAACGATTAGTCATATACTCCACAAATCTGACCTTTATGGAAGAGTGGAGAGGAGAAAGCTATTTATGAAAACAAACCATAAAACGTCCCATTTGCAGATTGCAAATAGGGGACTCAGCTAGCGTGAGGATGATAGTGCTTTGGTCAGATGAGACCAAAGTAGAACTTTTTGAGCTAAATGAAATTAAAAATGCTATGTTTGTCTAAAAACTAACAATGTCCATCTCCCTGAAAACACCACCCCCTCAGCCACACATAGTGGTGGAAGCATCATGTGGTGGGGATGCTTTTCTCCAGCAGGGACAGGAAAGCTGGTCTGAGCTGATGGGAAGATGAATGGAGCTAAATACAGGGCAATCCTGGAGAAAAACCTCTTAGAGGCTGGAAATAACTTGAGACTGGGGCATAGGTCTACCTTCCAGTAGAACAACCACCCTATACATATTCCCAGAGCTAAAAATGAATGATTTAGATCAAAGCATATTCATGTGTTTTAACTAAATCCCATTGAGAAATGGTGTCAAGACTTACAAAATTTCTGGTCACAGACACTCTTTATCCAATCTCACTCAGCTAGAGCTATTATGCCAAAATTTCAGTCTTTTGATGTGCAAAGCCTATAAAGACAAATCCCAAAACATAGTCCTACTTAGGGGGGGACTTAATACTTTTGAAATGTTGTCATTTTTTATATACATCAAGAAATAGTATGCAGCAAAGAAATAAATAGGCTAAAAAATAACTTTTAATTAATACTATTAAAAGTTTGTTAAAAACACCCATAGACAAAGGAGTTTATTATGCAACCAATAGCCACTCTGGAAATAGGAAATTGGGTCCTCAGACCAAGGAATGAAAGTCCAATTTTAAGGTGTCCAAACCAAAGATACAAGACAAAATAAAACACAATATAACAAACGAAACAAAAAAAAGCAAAAAGTATTTTTCCTATACCCCTAAATGGACAGTTGTCCCACTGAGATACAAAATAACTAAATGGAAGAACACAGCATAATCAAATCATAATCACATGGTGACATAGATAATCTAATCATGTAACACCAATAGTACAAAGAGTGGTACACATAAGGAGTCAGAAATGATTATAAATTGGAGTGGTCTCACCAGATAAGCAGGCATAGGGGTAAACATGCATCTCCTATGGAATGGATATTCAGGTGTCCACCTTGCTTCTAACTGGATATCCCTGTAGGGTCCTTCCTCTAAGCCTGTCATCCTATCAGCTTCTGTCATAACAAGGACAAACCACAGCTATAGCTTTTACTGAACCCCTAAGATATCTCTGTTCTCTCTGATGTGTTTCATTGGTAAAAACTCATCAGGGAACATCCATGCAGTCAGGGAATGTGGTTCTGTGTCCCAACCCCCATACACCAAAAAATGAGGAGCTGGATTGTTTACAAAGAAAGGTATACATACTGGATCTAGCCAATCTGAGAAGTTTCTCTACTGATTGAATCACCTGATGGCTGATGAAAACAAATAATTAAGTAGATCTTCCTAGGTCCCAAGGTGTATTCAATCAAATATGTATAGGTCCCATTCACTGCCTGGAATACAAACAGCATGCGTTCCACGAGGACTGTGCGAAACAGGAAGTCACAAATGGATATCCGGTCACACAGAAGTCTCACATTGCATCCTGGCTGTCTGACATCGCCACAAACAAAGACATGCCATCATTACGCTCTGTGTGATGCCAGCTACGTGCACTCCACTACTCAGTCACCAGACTAGAAAATACCCGTGGGTGTCTGGTCGCATAGAGCCCTTGTGCTGACATTTATACCATTGTGCCCAGTAAAGTCCTGCTTCCCTGGCCAATGTCCTGTCATTAGGTGCCATATTAGACTCCCCCTCCTTCTACTCTGGTGACCTTTTAGTTAACTAGTTTCTAGTGATGAGCGAGTACTAAAAAGCTCGGGTGCTCGAAGCTCGGGCCGAGCCTCCCAAGATACTCGTGTACTCGGCCCGAGCAACGAGCCCAATGTTATCCTATGGGAGACCCGAGTATTTTTGTGAAATGACCTCCCGGCAGCATGGAGAAACCCTAAAAATGGCACAAAAGTCTCAGAAGAGTGCTCAAATGACATGGCAACAGCATGGGGAAGACCCCTTGAAGCATTTATCACTCAAAAGTCACAGCTGTGAACAATTTTGTCCGCGTTTTACGCCATTTTTACGGACTCACCAGAAAACCTTCCAAAATGACCCCAAAATGATTTTTCATGGCGGAAATGTTAAGGGCACATACCCAATAGTGAGATAGATCTGGTGTATGTTACTTTTTGAGATTAATACATGAAAGATTTTATGTGAAAACATTGTGTGGCACTCCGATGTCCCTGAGAAGAGACGTACATGAAGGCCTCTTGAGTCTAATGTGCCCATTTTGAGGAAGTGAGTCTTTGTAGTATTTTCCTTTGCCAGGGCAGTCCAAAATTGTGAGGTTCACCAATGCCCCTGCATACAGACGTGCATGAGGGCCTCAAAACATTAAGTGTCCATTGTCAGGAAGTGGGTGTATTATAGTATAGCCCTTAGGCAGGGCAGCCAAAAATTGGGAGGCTCCACATTGTCCCTGGATAGAGACGTGCATGATGGCCTTTAAACCTGAAGTGCCCATTGTAAGGAAGTGGGTCTATTTCAGTATAGCCCTTTGCCAGGGCAGCCAAAAATTGGGAGGCTCCACGTTGTCCCTGGGTAGAGACGTGCATGATGGCCTCAAAACATTAAGTGTCCATTTTAAGGAAGTGGGTGTATTTCAGTATAGCCCTTAGGCAGGGCAGCCAAAAATTGGGAGGCTCCACATTGTCCCTGGGTAGAGACGTGCATGAGGGCCTCAAAACATTAAGTGTCCATTTTAAGGAAGTGGGTGTATTTCAGTATAGCCCTTTGCCAGGGCAGCCAAAAATTGGGAGGCTCCACATTGTCCCTGGGTAGAGACGTGCATGATGGCCTCAAAACATTAAGTGTCCATTTTAAGGAAGTGGGTGTATTTCAGTATAGCCCTTAGGCAGGGCAGCCAAAAATTGGGAGGCTCCACATTGTCCCTGGGTAGAGACGTGCATGAGGGCCTCAAAACATTAAGTGTCCATTTTAAGGAAGTGGGTCTATTTCAGTATAGCCCTTTGCCAGGGCAGCCAAAAATTGGGAGGCTCCACATTGTCCCTGGATAGAGCCGTGCATTATGGCCTGTAAACCTGAAGTGCCCATTGTAAGGAAGTGGGTGTATTTCAGTATAGCCCTTTGCCAGGGCAGCCAAAAATTGGGAGGCTCCACGTTGTCCCTGGGTAGAGACGTGCATGATGGCCTCAAAACATTAAGTGTCCATTTTAAGGAAGTGGGTGTATTTCAGTATAGCCCTTAGGCAGGGCAGCCAAAAATTGGGAGGCTCCACATTGTCCCTGGGTAGAGACGTGCATGAGGGCCTCAAAACATTAAGTGTCCATTTTAAGGAAGTGGGTCTATTTCAGTATAGCCCTTTGCCAGGGCAGCCAAAAATTGGGAGGCTCCACATTGTCCCTGGATAGAGCCGTGCATTATGGCCTGTAAACCTGAAGTGCCCATTGTAAGGAAGTGGGTCTATTTCAGTATAGCCCTTTGCCAGGGCAGCCAAAAATTGGGAGGCTCCACGTTGTCCCTGGGTAGAGACGTGCATGATGGCCTCAAAACATTAAGTGTCCATTTTAAGGAAGTGGGTGTATTTCAGTATAGCCCTTAGGCAGGGCAGCCAAAAATTGGGAGGCTCCACATTGTCCCTGGGTAGAGACGTGCATGAGGGCCTCAAAACATTAAGTGTCCATTTTAAGGAAGTGGGTCTATTTCAGTATAGCCCTTAGGCAGGGCAGCCAAAAATTGGGAGGCTCCACATTGTCCCTGGGTAGAGACGTGCATGAGGGCCTCAAAACATTAAGTGTCCATTTTAAGGAAGTGGGTGTATTTCAGTATAGCCCTTAGGCAGGGCAGCCAAAAATTGGGAGGCTCCACGTTGTCCCTGGGTAGAGACGTGCATGAGGGCCTCAAAACATTGTTCCCATTGCAAAGGAGCGGGTCTCCTGTCGTTGTAATGTCCATTCTGCAAAGAATGGGCGAAAAAATTTACCACTGGGGGTATACCTGAAACAAAGACCTAACTATTGTAACGGTCATCATGATGGCGCATGAGGAGAAGGAGGAGCAGTCCAGCGATTATCCAAAGTCGAGAAGTGTACCCATGGGTGAGTGGAGGTACATGGCAAACTTTAAATTCCGCTCTCATTTGCTGGTGGTGTGGTGAAGTCTGGCCCAATCCAACCCTTGTTCATCTTTATCAGAGTCAGCCTGTCAGCATTTTCAGTTGACAGGCGGGTGCGTTTATCTGTAATGATTCCACCTGCGGCACTAAAAACACGCTCTGACAAAACGCTAGCAGCAGGGCAGGCCAGGACTTCCAAGGCGTAGAGAGCCAATTCATGCCACGTGTCCAGCTTGGATACCCAATAATTGTAAGGCACAGAGGAATGTCGGAGTACAGTTGTTCGATCTGCAAGGTACTCCTTCAGCATCTGGGCAAACTTAGGATTTCTTGTGGCACTACCCCGCACCTCAGGGGCTGTGGTACGTGAGGGGCTGAGAAAACTGTCCCACATCTTAAAGACTGTTCCCCTACCTCTGGCGGATTGGACTTGTGCCTCTCTCGGCTGTACGCCTCGGTTGTCCACTGATTCCTGACCTATGCCGCTAGCGTTTTGTGAGGGGAATGCTTTGCCTACTTCCGTGAGTATGGCCTTCCGAAACTGCTGCATTTTGGTTGACCTCTCCTCCACGGGAATAAGAGACAAAAAGTTCTCCTTGTAGCGTGGGTCTAACAGTGTTACCAACCAGTAATGATTGTCGGCCAAGATGTTCTTAACGCGAGGGTCACGAGACAGGCAGCTTACCATAAAGTCAGCCATGTGCGCCAGACTCTTAACAGCCAGGACTTCAGTAGCCTGACCAACAAGATGACTGAACATGCTGTCCTCCTCCTCCTCCTCCTCCTCCTCCTCCTCCTCATCTACCCTGTCCTCTGGCCAGCCACGCTGAATCGAGGATATGACTGGTGTGCATGTCATATCCTCAATTTGGCCGGAGAGTTGCTCCATGTCTTCATCCTCCTCCTCGTCATAGTCCTCCACTGCACGTTGTGATGAGACGAGGCTGGGCTGTGTGTTATCACCCACACCCACTACTGTTTCTTGCTGCAACTCATCGCGCTCCGCCTGCAATGCATCATGTTTGTTTTTCAGCAGGGACCGTTTTAGAAGGCAGAGTAGCGGTATGGTGACGCTAATAATGGCGTCATCACCACTCACCATCTTGGTGGAGTCCTCAAAGTTTTGGAGGATGGTACATAGGTCTGACATCCATCTCCACTCCTCAGGTGTTATGTGTGGAGTTTGACCCATTTCCCGACGGCTTAGGTGATGCAGGTACTCAACAACTGCCCTCTTCTGCTCACATATCCTGACCAACATGTGCAGAGTTGAATTCCAACGCGTGGGGACATCACACACCAGTCTGTGAGCCGGAAGATGCAAACGGCGCTGAAAGCCGGCAAGGCCGGCTGAAGCAGTAGGTGACTTTCGAAAATGTGCAGACAGGCGGCGAACTTTTACCAGCAGATCAGACAGCTCTGGGTATGACTTTATAAACCGCTGAACCACGAGGTTGAGCACATGGGCCACGCATGGAACATGTGTCAGCTGGCCTCGCCTCAAAGCCGCCACCAGGTTCCGGCCATTGTCACAAACGACCTTTCCTGGCTTTAGGTTCAGAGGTGTGAGCCAGTGATCTGCCTGCTGTTTCAGAGCTGTCCACAGCTCTTCTGCATTGTGGGGTTTGTCACCTATGCAGATTAGCTTCAGCACAGCCTGTTGCCGCTTCGCCGAGGCAGTGCTGCAGTGCTTCCAGCTTGTGACTGGTGTGGAGGGCACAGTGGATGAGGATGCGCAGGAGGAGGAGGAGGCTGAAGAGCATGACATTCCGGAGCTGTAGAGTGTGGGTGAAACACTGACTGAGGTAGGGCCTGCAAACCTTGGTGTGGGAAGGACGTGTTCCGTCCCTCGCTCAGACTGGGTCCCAGCTTCCACAATATTAACCCAGTGTGCCGTCAACGAGATGTAGCGGCCTTGCCCACAAGCACTTGTCCACGTGTCTGTGGTTAGGTGGACCTTGGGTGAAACAGCGTTGTTCAGGGCACGTGTGATGTTTTGTGACACGTGGTTATGCAACGCGGGGACGGCACACCGGGAGAAATAGTGGCGGCTGGGGACCGAGTAACGTGGGACAGCTGCCGCCATCAGGTCACGGAATGCTTCTGTCTCCACCAGCCTAAAAGGCAACATTTCCAGCGCAAGCAGTCGCGAAATGTTAGCATTTAGAACTGTGGCATGTGGGGTGTTGGCAGTGTATTTGCGCCTGCGTTCAAAGGTTTGCTGAATGGATAACTGAACGCTGCGCTGGGACAAGGACGTGCTTGATGATGGTGTTCTTTCTGCGTAGGCAACTGCAGGTGCAGGAGTGGAGGAGGCTTGTTCGCAGGCAGCATGGACAGAGGATTGGCTCGCATGCACAACCAGCGAAGACGTAGCAGTGACATCAGCAAGCACTGCTCCTCGACTCTGTTGTACTTCCCACAAAGTCGGGTGCTTGGCTGACATGTGCCTGATCATGCTGGTGGTGGTCAGGCTGCTAGTTTTGGTACCCCTGCTGATGCTGGCACGGCAGGTGTTGCAAATGGCCTTTTTTGAATCATCTGGATCCAACTTAAAAAACTGCCAGACTCGTGAAGACCTAACATTTGTACAGGCACCTTGTGTCGTCGTGTTGTTCCGGGGAACGGTTGCCTGACTTCTGCCTGGGGCCACCACCCTGCTTCTTACTGCCTGTTGTGATGCTACGCCTCCCTCCCCCTGTGCACTGCTGTCCTCGCTCTGCATATCCTCCTGCCAGGTTGGGTCAGTTACTGGATCATCCACCACGTCGTCTTCCTCTTCCGCACCCTGCTCCTCCTCCTGACTTGCTGACAATTGTGTCTCATCATCGTCCACCACTTGTTGAGACACGTTGCCAACTTCGTGAGAACGTGGCTGCTCAAATATTTGGCCATCTGTACAGACGATCTCCTCATGACCCACTTCAATATGAGCTGGCGAGAGGCCAGAATGTGTGAATGGAAACGTGAACAGCTCTTCCGAGTGTCCAAGTGTGGGATCATTAATGTCCGAGGAGGACGTGTACTCAGCCTGGTGGTAGGAAGGAGGATCAGGTTCAGAAATGTGCGGTGCAGTATCACGGCTACTGACACTTGACCGTGTGGAAGACAGAGTGTTTGTGGTGGTGCCAATCTGACTGGAAGCATTATCCGCTATCCAACTAACAACCTGTTGACACTGGTCTTGGTTCAAGAGCGGTGTACTGCTGCGGTCCCCAAGAATTTGGGACAGGACGTGCGAGCGACTAGATGTGGCCCTTTGTTGTGGCGAAATTAGAGCTTGCCCACGACCTCGGCCTCTGCCTGCACCACCATCACGTCCACTTCCTTGTTCCTTGCCAATGCCCTTGCGCATTTTGCAATGCTGTGCACTGCTGACGTGTATATTCACTACTTGTGCGTTATATCAAAGTTTCTGGAAATTGCACACAAGTGCACCTGTACGCTGCCACCGACAGGCACACACGTGCGGTTTTTAAATGCAAGCACGGACGCACTAAGAACCTAACACAGGTTTTAGGAGCAAAAATTAAGAACTCTGACACTATCAGCCACTGCTGACTGACGTGTATTATACACTACACTTGTGCGTTATATAATAGTTTGGTAAAAACGCACACCAGTGCACCTGTACGCTGCCACCAACAGGCACACACGTGCGGTTTTAAAAACCAAGCACGGACGCAATAATAACCTAACACAGGTTTTAGGAGCAAAAATTAAGAACTCTGACACTATCAGCCACTGCTGACTGACGTGTATTATACACTACACTTGTGCGTTATATAATAGTTTGGTAAAAACGCACACCAGTGCACCTGTACGCTGCCACCAACAGGCACACACGTGCGGTTTTAAAAACCAAGCACGGACGCAATAATAACCTAACACAGGTTTTAGGAGCAAAAATTAAGAACTCTGACACTATCAGCCACTGCTGACTGACGTGTATTATACACTACACTTGTGCGTTATATAATAGTTTGGTAAAAACGCACACCAGTGCACCTGTACGCTGCCACCAACAGGCACACACGTGCGGTTTTAAAAACCAAGCACGGACGCAATAATAACCTAACACAGGTTTTAGGAGCAAAAATTAAGAACTCTGACACTATCAGCCACTGCTGACTGACGTGTATTATACACTACACTTGTGCGTTATATAATAGTTTGGTAAAAACGCACACCAGTGCACCTGTACGCTGCCACCAACAGGCACACACGTGCGGTTTTAAAAACCAAGCACGGACGCAATAATAACCTAACACAGGTTTTAGGAGCAAAAATTAAGAACTCTGACACTATCAGCCACTGCTGACTGACGTGTATTATACACTACACTTGTGCGTTATATAATAGTTTGGTAAAAACGCACACCAGTGCACCTGTACGCTGCCACCAACAGGCACACACGTGCGGTTTTAAAAACCAAGCACGGACGCAATAATAACCTAACACAGGTTTTAGGAGCAAAAATTAAGAACTCTGACACTATCAGCCACTGCTGACTGACGTGTATTATACACTACACTTGTGCGTTATATAATAGTTTGGTAAAAACGCACACCAGTGCACCTGTACGCTGCCACCAACAGGCACACACGTGCGGTTTTAAAAACCAAGCACGGACGCAATAATAACCTAACAGGTTTTTTTGGGGAGCGACAATTACAGTACAGACAAGTCAGACACTATCTGGACTGTTTTACACTGTGTACACCAGCCCCAGATATGAAGGCTGGTATACGGTCACCACTACCCTGCCTGCCTGCCTGCCTGTATACTGCTACAATAGTCCTGACAAGGACTCTTTTGGTCACTAGCCTGTATTCAGACCTGGCTATACCCTGCCTGTATATAGCAACAATAGTCCTGAGAAGGACTCTGCTACTGTACGCCGACCTGGCTATACCCTGCCTGCCTGTATACAGCTAGAATAGTCCTGAGAAGGACTTTTGGTCACACTGTTTGCAGCCCTGCAACTGAAAAAGCTATAAAGGGCCGCAAAGCTTTCCCTGAATCAGCGACACTCTCCCTACACTCACTGTCAGAATAGCTGTGAGCAGAGCACAGCGCGCCGGCCTATATAAAGGCTCGGTGACGCTGTGCAGGCCGGCCAATCACTGCAATTCCACAACTAACAGGGCTGTGGCATTGCAGTGGTCTGCCAGCCAATCCCTGCATGAGGGCTGGCTCTCAAAAGAGCGCCAACATGCAGAAATGAAGACCACGAGTAAAGCACGAGTATCGCGAGATTACTCGGTCCCCGCCGAGCAGCCCGAGTACAGTGATACTCGTGCGAGTACCGAGTAGTGACAAGCATGCTCGCTCATCACTACTAGTTTCAGTTGCTTTGAAAGTTATGTTCTGTTCTGAATGTTCACCCGTGCTAAATTACTTATCATCCTATCTGCCTGTTGGGCTCTGTTTGTTTGGTCTGTTCATTTTAGTCTGCACTTTGTTTTGCCTGTTTTACTGTTTTACCTCCAGTTTGTTCCTGACCGCTCCTCTCTAGTCCTAATCTGTTTCCTTTACCTGTGCTGTTTCTCCCATCCTCAACCAGTCTACTCTTGTGTCTCTGGGTTCTGCCTTACTTATGCTGCTCACTGACTTTTAAGTCAACTGCTTCAGGTTCGAGGACTGCCCTAGAGTGGTACCTGGCAACTACTTGCGCCGCAGCCTATCCTCACCACCAGAGACTCTAGTGAAGACCAGGTAGTCACCCCTCCAAAAAGGGTAAGCCTGGGTCCCATGACAGACTGGGTCTAATCATCCCACCCATCGTCACAGTACCTATCTCTGAATATTGTGGTTTTGTACATCCATGTTACCAGAGAAATATAATTAACTTTAAAACTCATAATATCCCATGGCATCTATCTCTGATTGATATTGCTAATATCATTGCATGTTCACTTACAAAGATCAGGGTTAGAAGAGGGATGTTTTGGAAGACCCATCGCACAGCGCTGTAACTTGTCTTCATCTAGGGTGTCAACCTCCGCAGATAGGCAGGTTCAGTTCATAGGACACCATTTAGGGAAATCCTAGGATCTATATCATGTCTGATACTTTTATTACATATCAATATTATCTTCATGTCCACAGAACTTTGGAACACCACCTATGGGTTTTTATTTGCTAAAGAAAATCCTTACATATTTCTTATCAAATTTCTAATAAAATAAAGGATACTTTACACGCTGCGACATCGCTACCGATATATCGTCGAGGTCACGTCGTTAGTGACGCACATCCGGCGCCGGTTTGCGACATCGCAGTGTGTGACACAAATGAGCGTCGATCAACGAGCACAAAAACGTGAAAAATCGTTGCTCGTTGACACGTCATTCATTTCCTTAATATCACTGCTGCCACAGGTACGATGTTGTTTGTCGTTCCTGCGGCAGCACACATCGCGGTGTGACACCGCAGAAACGACAAACATCTCCTTACCTCCGTCCACCGGCAATGCGGAAGGAAGGAGGTGGGCGGGATGTTACGTCCCGCTCATTTCCGCCCCTCCGCTTCTATTGGCTGGCCGCTTAGTGACGCCGCAGTGACGTCGCTATGACGCCGAACGCACCTCCCCCTTGGGGGAGGGATTGTTCGGCGATCACAGCGACGTCGCTGACAGGGTATGTGCGTGTCACGCTGCCATAGCGATAATGTTTGCTACAGCAGCGATCGCCAAATGTCGCACATACGACGGGGGCGGGTGCTATCGTGCTCGACATCGCTAGCAATCGCTAGCAATGTCGCAGCGTGTAAAGTACCCCTAAGCCTTTTAAGGTATTTACTGGTTTCACTACGAATAGGAGGAAAACAATTTAACAAACATTATTTATTTAAATATTAAAATATTCTTTTGAATGTAGGAGTATAGAACCTAAATCATGTAGTCAAAAAATAAATCAAATAAAGCACATTTCATAGAGAGCAGAAAGGTAAAGTAAGGGAAATAATAAAAAGGGAAGGATTGATCTGCTAGTTTTACATCACATTTAAAGATCACAAAAAGATCAAAAAGTGTAGCAAAAATCCCATACGCCATTGAACTTCTGTACTTTGTTATGTATGATATTCTAGGATTCTGAAATTGAGCGACCATCAAAATATGTAGCAATAGCCTGGTGGTCCTCTTAAAGGGAATATCTCTAATGAGTGATATAAATTTCAACAGAACCTTGAGGGAAGCATGTAGGAATTATTCTATATCAAAGAAGGAGCAAGTCACAATTTTTCAACTCCTATTAATTTTGAATAACCTGACATGGACGACTAAGCTGGGATTTGGCTTAGATGTGTCATGTAGTAGTAGTAAATAAAATTAGGTGCTATCAACTCATCTGTATCCTTATCAGGTAACAAAACAGACTGAGGAAGTCTATAAGGTTTCACAACACAACAAAGTCCCTATGAAGAATAGGAATAGGTAAAGTTTCAAACAAATGAAGTAGCTTCTGTAAAATAATCTTTACCACCAAAATATGGCCAAACAGGGCCATCCACTTCTTGCAGCAGACACTGCCACATTGCAGGGGCTATAAGGGAGTCCAAAGTTGAGGAGATCAATCCGTATCAATTTTGGTCAGCCCCCACTTAGATTCAGAGAGTAATGGTAGCGGAACCAGGGTGCTCTAGTAGTTACTGTTGTTTGATATTGTGTTTATTCTTTTTCTTGAAAATGTTGAGTGAATAAGCTGCTAATCATTTAAAAAAAATGTTTGAACAAATGCTAATTATACGAATAAGTAACCTGATTTGAAAGTTTTACAATTTTTGCACCCGGTGCATGGACCCTGTTTTACCTCCCTAATATTAAAAAGGGACCATGGCTGCAGGACTGGAAGCAGCCAGCATGAACCTGTGCTCTTTGTAAATAGTTGCACCTAGTGTACCTACCAGAGTAATCCTCTGAACCATCATGACTTCAATTCCGTCACCATGGACCATGCAAGGAACTCGAGTTGGTGCGACACCCTGATTAGCGGTGGCACCAGGGGTTCAGGAGTTTTGGGTGGCGGGTTGAAGGGAAAGGGACAATGGGAATGGACTGTCCAAGGAAGGGGCTGCAGCGGAGTAGGCTGAGTCCCTAGCTACCACTACAACTGGTAGCATTCCCAGGTGTTCCAATGTTGGAATCTCATGGTTGTAACGCTTAAGTGCATTGCCTCCACTGTGTGAGAAGAGTATTTAATATTTAATATGTTACCTTTTATTCCAGTTCAATAAAACTCTGTGTGCCCTGTAGCTCGTGGATGAGCTATGTTTAACCAAGGGGGAATGTAGTGCCCATGAATACATCAGGGTGCTACAGGGAACTGCATCCTTCTCGCACAGGGTGCAGCACCACAAATCCCAATCAACACCTTACATCATGACCTGTCAGACTCACAAGTTGGTTGGTCTAGCTGGAATGGGGCCACCCACCTAGGGGTCAGGCAGACTGGTAGGAGGAACAAGGAGAGTCTAGTGAGAGCCCTCAAAGAGAGAGGAGCTGGGGAGTATGAGCTCCCGGGGAGCTAGAAGAACCGAGGTTGGATCGCAGACAGTGGTCCAGGACCAGAGGAGTCGGAGACCAGTAGCAGTGACATTAGATAAGGGTGCGACGGACATAGTTTTGGAGGACTGTCGGCACCAGAAAGCCCAAAAGAACTGACCGGTACCGAGCACGATGGGGTACAGGACCCTAGGTCAGGGGCCGATTCTACGTCCTGACAATTAACCTGCAGAGGAAGGGGACCTTCAGGGACCTTCTCAGAGAGCTCAGAGACTGAGGGCATCAGCACACCATGGGGGACAGGGTTTTCCAGAGAAAGCAACCCATTAAAGTCCCAAGTGCCAGCCCTTGGGAGCAAGTCTTCACTTAAAAACTGAAGAACGGGACCTTATAGTTTCAAGCTAGAGGGACCCACACGGACACGAAACTGTTCGTTGAGGCAGGCTCCGGATTACTATGTGACACCGGTGGGACCGGGTACTTGGAGGGGCTCCCCGCAGTGGTACACAGAGTATTTGGTTTACCTGCAGCGTGTGTGTCTCCTTTATAATCTTCATCCAGCACCACAACTACCCTTGTCCCCTGCACCCTGCTCTCCCAAAATAACCACCAACACCCTGAGCCTGGGGCCTTCCCTACCTGTGGAGGGACTAACATCTGGCTGCTTAACTCCATCTGCCCCGGTACTCCTTACAGCAGCGGCGGTACTCTCATGACCGCAACCCACAGGTGGCATCACGAACTTAACCCCTGTAAATACCCCCTTTATATGGATCAAAGTGTCCGCCGAGTCCGGATGACCCCCTCGAGCTACGATGCCGGATCCGAGCAGCCCGACTAACACCGGGGTGGTACATTTGCATATAAAATGGAAGAAAATAACATATAGTAAAGTAAAGGAAGATGTGAGATTAACTTCTAGATACAGTTGATACCAGACGTTTACATATACTATCTAAAAAGACACATCTGCATGTTTTTGTCACTATCCGACATGAAATCAGAATAAACCTTTCCCATTTTAGGTCAATTAGGAACCAAAATTATTTGTATTTGCCAAATGCCAGAAAAATGAGAGAGAGAATGTTTTAAAGCATTTTTTATTACTTTCTGCAAAGTCAAAATATTTGCATACACTTAGGGCCGCTTTACACGTTGCGACATCGCTAGCAATTGCTAGCGATGTCCAGCGCGATAGCACCCGCCCCCGTCGCACATGCGATATGTGGTGATTGCTGCCGTAGCGAACATTATGCTACGGCAGCTTCACACGCACATACCTGCTCGGCGACATCGCTGTGACTGCCGAACAAGCCCTCCTTCAAGGGGGAGGTGCATTTGGCGTCACAGCGACGTCACTAATCGGCCAGCCAATAGAAGCAGAGGGGCGGAGATGAGCGGGACATAACATCTCGCCCACCTTCTCCCTTCCGCATTGCCGTCGGGACGCAGGTAAGGAGATGTTTGTTGCTCTTGCGGGTTTACACACAGCGATGTGTGGAGCTGCAGAAACGACAAACAACATCGTACCTGCGGTCGAACTGACATTATGGAAATGAACGACGTTAAACAGATCACCGATATTGTACGCTTTTGTGCTCGTTCATCGTCGCACCTAGGATTTACACGTTGCAATGTCGTTATCGGCGCCGGATGTGCGTCACTAACGACGTGACCCCAACGATATGTCGGTAGCGATGTCACAATGTGTAAAGCGCCCCTAAGAGTATTATGCTTCTAAAACAATATGGGACAGCCCATATGAAGATGTTATATCTTTGGAAGCTTCTGACAAGTTCTTTGTGCCAGAGATGAAGGTGCTTTGGTCAGACATGTGCATAACAATGCAAGAACAAAAGCAAAAGACCTTGTGAAGATGCTGGTGGAAACTGGTAAGATTGTGTTATTATCCACAGCGAATCGAGTACTGTGTCATCATGGGCTGAAAGGCCACTCTGCCAGGAAGAAACCATTACTCAAAAAGAAAACATAAAAAAGCCAGATTAATGTTTGCAAATGCACAAAGGAACAAAGACCTTCATTTTTAGAGACATGTCCTGTGGTCTGATAAAACTAAAATTGACCTGATTGGCCATGCTGACCTTCATTTCATTTGGAGGAAAAAGGGAGAAGCTTTAAAGTCTAAGAACACCATCCCAACTGTGAAACACGGGGGTGGCAGCATCATTTTGTGGGGTAGTTTTGCTCCAGAAGGGATCTGGTGCACTTCCCAAAATAGATAGCATCATGAGGAAATGAGATTAATGTGGCAATACTGAAACAACATCTCAAGACATCAGCGAGGAACTAAAGCTTGAGTGGAAATGGGTCTTCCAAATGGACTATGACTTGAAGCATACGGCCAAATTGGTTACAAAGTGTCTTAAGGATAACAAAGTCAGTAGCCATGGAGTAGCCATCACAAAACCCTGATCTCAATCATATTGAAAATGTATGGGCAAAGTTGAAAAGACATGTGCGAGCAAGGCGACCTACTAACATGGCTCAGTTACACCAGTTCTGTCAGGAGAAATGGGCCCAAATGCGTACCAATTATTTGAGAAGCTTGTAGAAGGATTTCCAAAACATTTGACCCAAGTCATACAGTTTACGGGCAATTGTACCAAATACTAATAAAATGTATGTAAACTTTTGACTTTGCAGAAAGTAAAACAAATTTCTTAAAACATTCTCTTTCTCATTATTCTAGCATTTGTCAAATATATCTAATTTTGATAATCCTAACTGACCTAAAACGGGAAAGGTCTTTTCAGATTTCATGTCAGATAGTGAGAAAAACATGCAGATGTGTCTTTTTAGATAGTGTATGTAAACTTCTGATTTCAACTGTACCTAAGCGAGCATTCATGCCTCTGATATCTGAAGTTATTCTTACGTTGAGCTAAAAGAGACATATATAAATAAGCAGTGAAAGTGCTTAGGTCTTTGTTATATAAATCCTATAGCTATACAATTTTCCACAATGAGAGGAGAAAATAATGAAGATCAGGAAGAAAAATATGCAAAATTATAAGGGTTAAGGCTGCTTTACACCAGGCAATCTATCGTGCGATAGATCGTCGGGGTCACGGTTTTTGTGACGCACATCCGGCATCGCTGGCGATGCCGGCCTGTGTGACACCTCCTAGCGACGCAGTATCGCTCACAAATCGTGAGTCGGGTACTGCTCGTTAGGTTCCATAATATCGTTTACTTTAGTTGACCATCGTTTCCGTGGTAGCACACGTCGCTCCGTGTGACACCACGGGAACGATGAGCAGCTCACCTGCCTCCCGCGGCCGCCGCCGTCTCTATGTGGAAGGAAGGAGGTGGGCGGGATGTTTACGTCCCGCTCATCTCCGCCCCTCCGCTTCTATTGGCCGGCGCCCGTGTGACGTCGCTGTGACGCCGAACGTCCCTCCCACTCCAGGAAGTGGACGTTCGCCGCCCACAGCGAGGTCGCACGAGAGGTAAGTATGTGTGACGGGGTTTACTAACTTTGTGCGACACGGGCAGCGATTTGCCCGTGACGCAAAAAGGACGGGGGCGGGTACGATCGATTGTGAAATCGCACAATCGGTCGTACCGTGTAAAGCAGGCTTTAGAAGAATGTCATCAGCAATGTGTGACAATTTAAAGTCCCTCTACTTCACCCTCACTACCTTATATTTAGATTGGCTTGAAAAGAAGCAACGAGGGTCTCAATTCACCATGTACCATTTCTATAATTTTTGGCTTAGCATGAAGATAAACTGGAGCGAATAAAGGATGGAAATAATGGCTTTCAAAAGTGAACCTTCTGTACCAGAGCTCTAAAGATAAATGGTCAGCTTAGGCAGTAAAATGCTTTTTTAGCATCTTAAAGCACTCCTGTTACTTAACTATCTAAACCTGTGTAAATATTAGTGTAATGTAGTGTCAGTGTGTTAATATACTCACTAATTGCTGACTTTAGCGCTGTTCTGCTCCTCTTCTGAAGAGGATTCGTATTCTCCTGATCATACCGTGCTCTGTGTGATCCATAAGTGGCTTTTAAAATGTGAGCATACGGAGCATCTGTTAACCATTAAATGCACCAGGGTACTTAAAGTAAGAATGGAACACTTAGAGGAGGAAAGGGAAAGAACATGAGGGTAAAAAAAAATTAATTTCAGTGTTTGTGTTTATTTCTTTTCACTTATAAATTAGTAATGGAGGGGTCTCATAGATGCCTTCCATTACTAATCTAGGGCTTACTGAGAGCTGTGAGGTGTCAATAACCCCTTACATTTCCCTGATTGCCATCGCAGCAGGACAATCAGGATGAGCTGAGTAAAGTGTCAGGTTTGTTGCATTTAATGGATGCAACAATTCTGGGTGACTGCACTCTGCTATTTTTAGGCTAAGGGGGCTAAGTATCCATGGGTCTCCCCAGCCTTTGAATACCAGACCCCAGTTGTCAGTGTTATCATAACTAGGGATCAAAATTGGGAGGAAAACACCCACCTTTTTGTTGAAATATTTATTTAAATAATTTAACAAAGGAGCTGCAAGGGGTCCTTCTTATTTTGATACACAGCCAAGATTAGCCCACTGCTGGGGGTTACAGCCTGTAGCCATATGCTTTATTTGTGCTGGGTATCATAATATGGGGGACACTGGGACAATGTTTTAATTTATTTATTTATTTTTACACCACTATACATACACAGACAGTGTGTGCGATTCCAAGCAGTCAGAGACACTGTCACACAGGATGGGGGCGCGGTCTGACTGCAAACAATCACAGATGCCGGGACTATCAGTAGGCGGGAGAAGCAGGGCATATGCATGAGGTTAATGAACAGCCCCAGAAGTAATGTTACTGCCGCATAGTAGACTGTTAAGTATAACGCGCCTGCTCTGTTCCACCTATCCCTTCTACTACCATGTTAAAGCACCTGATTTGGGTCCCCATAGTCTTACATGGGGATTGGTATCTGCCAGATATCCAGAATTAATTCCAGGCCCAAACCGGGATTTTTTAAAAAATCCAGTTGGACCCGCCGATTCCAGATATTTGTGCTTCTGCCCATCACTACTCATTACACTGGTTATAACACTGGTCAGAATTGAAATAATCGGCCTGGTCAAGAATATGAAAACCGGGTTGGGGGTGAAGGGGTTAAAGTACATAACGAGAGGTGCATACATTTAAATGCACCTTGGACTGACTTTTGAAAGGTATGATAACAATCAATTATGACTTCTAGATGTATCCATAAAGGTGAACATTTTTACATCACTACTCTACATTACAAGTCCAAACGATCACAAATGACCCTTATAGTAACATTAATTGCTTTTAGGTGCTATCTACCTTGCAGTTTGCCACATATCCCTTTGATCTTTAATATACACAAGCCCTTTTAACTGTGAGATATCAATTGATCCTTGCATTTAGCTGAATACCAGACACATACACAACTGTGCCATGGAAGCAAGTGGTTCTATAAAATGTCAATAATTTATCAGTAGGTTTGCTCCTTACTATCAATGTTATTCGACAGACATTGTTGAATAACTGCTAATAGCTGACAAGTTGAAATTCTCAGCAATTCTTAAAGTTTCCCACTATAAAAGGGATCGTCCATTTTCCCTAAATATGGGACCAATGAGGCTTGTGTTTTACATAAAATTCCAAGAATTATATAAATACTGAAGGCCTGCTCTCTTCAATTCATCCTCTATGCTGCGCTTTTCCCACCCTTGCTCCATCAGTGATGTATCATACAGTCATGGCCGAAAGTGTTGGCACCCTTCAAATTATTTAAAAAAATGAAGTTTCTCTACCCAAAAATTATTGCAATTACTCTTTTTGCTATACACATGTTTATTTATTTTGTGTGTATTGGAACAACAAAAAAAAACTGAAAAAAAAGTAAACTGGACAGAATTTCACACCTTTCCAAAATTGTAAGTAAACATCTTTGTTTGAAGCATGTGATGCTTGTTCCTACTTAAGGCCCAGTCACACTAAACAACTTACCAGCGATCCCAACAACGACACAACCTGATAGGGATCGCTGGTAAGTTGCTAGGAGGTCGCTGGTGAGATGTCACACTAAACGACGCTCCAGCGATCCCACCAGCAACCTGACCTGGCAGGGATCGCTGGAGCGTCGTGGAAGCATGCTGCGCTTGGTAACTAAGGTAAATATCGGGTAACCAACCCGATATTTACCTTAGTTACCAGCGCATACCGCTTAGCGCTGGCTCCCTGCACACCTAACCACAGTACACATCGGGTTAATTACCCGATGTGTACTGCAGCTACATGTGCAGTGAGCAGGGAGCCGTGTACACTGCTTAGCGCTGGATTCCTGCTCTCCTAGCTACAGTACACATGGGGTTAATTACCCGATGTATACTGCAGCTACATGTGCACAGAGCAGGAGCCGGCACTGACAGCCGAGAGCGGCGGAGGCAGGTAACGAAGGTAAATATCGGGTAACCAAGGTAAGGGCTTCTTGGTTACCCGACGTTTACCGTGGTTACCAGCGTCCGCAGAAGCCGGCTCCTGCTGCCTGCACATTCAGTTGTTGCTCTGTCGCTGTCACACACAGCGATCTGTGCTTCACAGCGGGAGAGCAACAACTAAAAAATGGCCCAGGACATTCAGCAACAAACAACGACCTCACAGCAGGGGCCAGGTTGTTGCTGGATGTCACACTAAGCAACATCGCTAGCAAGTTGTGCCTCAGCAGCGATGTTGCTAGCGATGTTGCTTAGTGTGACGGTACCTTTACTTGTACCAAGTAACAGGTGTGGGCAATATAAAATTCACACCTGAAACCAGATAAAAAGCGGAAAAGTGGATTCAATCTTTGCATTGTTTGCCTGTGCGTGCCACTAAGCATGGAGAACAGAAAAAAGAAAAGAGATCTATCTGAGGACTTGAGAACCAAAGTAGTTTCAAAATATCAACAATCTTAACCCCTTCACCCCCGGCCACTAAAACACCCTAATGACCGGGCCATTTTTTGAAATTCTAACCAGTGTCAATTTGACAGGTTATAACTCTGGAACGCTTCAACGGATCCTGGCGATTCTGAGATTGTTTTTTCATGACATATTGTACTTCATGTCAGTGGTAAATTTAGGCTGATATTTTTTGCGTTTATTTGTGAAAATTTAGGAAATTTTGCGAAAATTATGAAAATTTTGCAATTTTCAAACTTTGAAAATGTATGCCCATAAATCTGAGAGATATGTCACACAAAATAGTTAATAAATAAACTTTCCCACTTGTCTACTTTCCATCAGCGAAATTTTCGAAACAAATTTTTTTTCCGTTAGGAAGTTAGAAGGGGTCAAAGGTCATCAGCAATTTCTCATTTTTCCAACAAAATTTACAAAAGAATTTTTTTTAGGGACCACATCACATTTGAAGTGACTTTGAGAGGCCTAGGTGACAGAAAATACCCAAAAGTGACCCCATTCTAAAAACTGCCCCCCTCACACTGCTCAAAACCACATCCAAGAAGTTTAGTAACCCTTTAGGTGCTTCACAGGAACCAAAGCAATGTGGAAGGAAAAAATGAAAATGTTACTTTTTAACACAAAAATGTTACTTTAGCCATAAAATTTTCATTTTTACAAGGGAGAAAAGAGAAAGTGCACCATACAATTTCCTGTGCATTTTCTCCTGAGTCCACTGATACCCCATATGTGGTAAAAATCAATTGTTTGTGCGCATGGCAGAGGTTGAAAGGCAAGGAGCGCCATTTGAATTTTTGAACGCAAAATTAGCTGCACTCATTAGTGGACGCCATGTCGGGTTTGAAGACCCCCTGAGTTGCCTAAACAATGGAGCTCCCCCACAAGTGACCCCATTTTGGAAACTAGAGCCCTCAAATAATTTTTCTAGATGTTTGGTGAGCACTTTGAACACCTGGGGGCTTCACAGAACTTTATATCGTTGAGCCGTGAAAAGAAAAAAAAATGTTTTTACCACAAAACGGTTGCTTCACCTAGGTAGCTTTTTTTTTCACAAAGGTATCAGGAAAAAATGCACCATAAAATGTATTGTGCATTTTCTCCTGAGCACGCAGATACCTCATATGGAAATCAAATGTTTGGACACACGGCAGGGCTCGGAAGGCAAGGAGCACCATTTGAATTTTTGAGTGCAAAATTAGCTGCACTCATTAGCGGACGCCATGTCGGGTTTGAAGACCCCCTGAGGTGCCTAAACAATGGAGCTCCCCTACAAGTGACCCCATTTTGGAAACTAGAGCCCTCAAATAATTTTTCTAGATGTTTGATGTGCACTTTGAACCCCTGGGGGCTTCACAGAAGTTTATAACGTTGAGCCGTGAAAAGAAAAAAAATTTTTTAACACAAAACGGTTGCTTCAACTAGGTAGCTTTTTTTTCACAAGGGTATCAGGAAAAAACTCACCACGAAATTTATAGTGCATTTTTTCCTGAGTACGGCGATACCTCATATGTGGTGGAAAGTAATTGTTTGGGTGCATGGCGGGGCTCAGAAGAGAAGGAACGCCATTTGACAGCAAAATTGGTTGGAATTATTAGCGGACACCATGTCACGTTTGGAGACCCCCTATGGTGCCTAAACAGTGGAGCTCCCCCACAAGTGACCCCATTTTGGAAACTAGACCCCTCAAGGAGTTTATCTAGATGTTTAGCGAGCCCCAAGGGGCTCAACAGAAGTTGATAATGTTGAGCCAGGAATACAATTTTTTTTTTTCACCACAAAACTGTCACTCGAACCAGGTAGCTTTTTTTTCCACAAGGGTATCAGGAAAAAATGTACCATAAAACGTATTGTGCAATTTCTCCTGAGTACGCAGATACCTCATATGTGGTGGAAAGTAATTGTTTGGGCGCATGGCGGGGCTCAGAAGAGAAGGAACGCCATTTGACAGCAAAATTGGTTGGAATCATTAGCGCCATGTCACGTTTGGAGACCCCCTATGGTGTCTAAACAGTGGAGCTCCCCCACAAATTACCCCAATTTTGGAACTAGACCCCCTCAAGGAATTTATCTAGATATTTGGTGAGCCCCTTGTAACCCCAGGGGCTCAACAGAAGTTGATAACGTTGAACCGTGAAAATTATTTTTTTTTTTTAACCACAAATTTTTTGCATCAATCAGGTAGTTTGTTTTTTTTTACAACGGTATCAGGAAAAACTGCACCATAAAACGTATTGTGCAATTTTTCCTGAGTACGTAGATACCTCATATGTGGTAGAAAGTAATTGTTTTGGCGCATGGCAGGGCTCAGAAGAGAAGGAACACCATTTGACTTTTCAAACGCACAGACGCGGTGCACTAATCGGCTGCTGCAGGACGCACGGTCGGATGCGATACAAAAAGCGTCGGGGATACGGAAAAAAAAAGTCACGCCAAAAATTGACCATGGATGCAGATACGTTATGTGCATCCCTGATCAGCACTTGGTGGGACGCACGGACGGATGCGATACAAAAAGCGTCGCAGATATGGAAAAAAAGTCACGCAAAAAATTGACCATGGATGCAGATACGTTATATGCATCCCTGATCAGCGCTCGGCGGGACGCACGGACGGATGCGATACAAAAAGCGTCAGGGATACGGAAAAAAAGTCACGCCAAAAATTGACCATGGATGCAGATACGTTATGTGCATCCCTAATCAGCACTTGGCGGGACGTACGGACGGATGCGATACAAAAAGCGTCGCAGATACGGAAAAAAAGTCACGCCAAAAATTGACCATGGATGCAGATACGTTATGTGCATCCCTGATCAGCACTTGGCGGGACGTACGGACGGATGCGATACAAAAAGCGTCGCAGATACGGAAAAAAAGTCACGCCAAAAATTGACCATGGATGCAGATATGTTATGTGTATCCCTGATCGGCGCTTGGCGGGACGCACGGACGGATGCGATACAAAAAGCGTCGGGGATACGGAAAAAAAAAGTCACGCTAAAAATTGAGCAGGGATGCCGATCCGTTATCTGCATCCCTGATCAGCGCTCGGTGGGACGCACGGACGGATGAGGTGTAAAAATGGACAGGATACAGAAAAAAAAAAAGTTATACTCACAGTACCCAGAGGATCACTGACCAGAAGAGCTGCAGGAGGAACAGCTTTACAGGAGCAGCAGGCAGGACGTTGGGCAGATCAGCAGAATGCCCAGGAAGGACCCAGCGATGGAGGCAGATGTGATCGGGCCAGTTAAGACCTCGGACGAGCCGGTGAAGACAGGTAAGAGGACGTCGGGGGATAGCAGAGGGGGAGAGCAGAGGGGGAGAGGTGGGGAGAGCAGAGGGGGAGAGGGGGGAAAGCAGAGGTGGAGAGGGGGAGAGCAGAGGGGGAGAGGGGGGAGAGCAGAGGTGGAGGGGGGGAGAGCAGAGGGGGGGAGAGCAGAGGGGGAGACTGGAGAGGGAGCTGCAGAAGCAGAATAGAGATAATGGGAGAGGCAGTCAGATCGCGGGGGGAGCAGATCGGGATGTCAGGGGGGCAGATCGGGGCGTGGGGGGGCAGATTGCAGGAGGGTACGGGCAGGGGCCATAACGGGAGCGCGCACGGGGCACCACGGGAGCGCGCATGGGCTGCAAGGTGAGCACAGTACTCACGTGCAGCAGGTGCGGTGACCTCAGCTACGGCGGCGGCGGCAGCAGTGGTGGCGTGGTACCACAAGTACCAGCCACTGCACGCTGCAGACATGTTGGGGGAGGGCTTGCAGACCAGCACAGGCCTGGGGAGGGCGGCCACCGGCAGATCAGACCGCCCCACTACACACTGATTGGAGCGATTGCGCGTCATAGCACGATCGCTCCAATCAGTGCTGCAGGGGCTGGGGGCAACATTTTAGAGCTCCGGCTATGTTTTGTTGAAGCTGCTAGAGCAGATCATAGCCGGATCTCACAGTATCGCAGTAATTCTGGCATTATTTTTGCCGAAATTAGTGCGAACAATGTGGTTGGCGGTTCAGATTTAAACAGCCAATCACATCGATCGTCAATAGGGGGTGGCGATGCCACCCCCCCTGGGGTGAAGCAAAGGTCCCCTGCTGTAAGAAACAGCAGGGGTCATCATTTGAAAGCCGTTGCTGTGGCCACGGCAATCAAATGAAGTTTAGGCCGTAAAATTACGTCCCTGGTCGTTAAGTCACGTTAAAATAGGACGTAATTTTACTGCCCGCGGTCGTGAAGGGGTTAAAGAGGCAAAGTCCATCTCCAGAGATCTTCATGTTCCTTTGTCAAAAGGTGAGAAGCATAATCAATAAGTTTACAACCCTGTAGCTAATTTCCCTGGAATGCAAAGAAAAATTGATGAAAGGTTGAAATACAGGATAGTCCAAATTGTGGATATGCAGCCCCAATCAATTTCCAATGAAATTCAAGCTGTTCTGCATAGTCAGAGTGCATCAGTGTCATTGTGAATATAGTTATTTGAATTAAATGAAACGCTATGGCAGGATACCCAAGGCCCCACGTCTGACACAGAGACTTAAAAAAGCTAGACTGAAGGTTGCCAAAATGTGCATGAGTAAGCCAAAATTCTTCTGTGAAAGTGTCTTGTAGACAGATGAGACTAAGGAAGAGCTTTTTGGTAAAGCACATCATTTATATCTTTGCTGAAAATGTAATGAGGCCTACAAATAAAAGAACACATTACCTACAGTCAAATATGGTGGTGGTTCAAAGATGTTTTGAGGTTGCTTTGCCGCCTCTAGCATTGGTTTTCCTATTTGTGTCCAAGGTATCATGAAATCTGAAGATTACCAGATGAATTTGGGTCGCAATGTAGTGCCCAGTGTTAGAAAGCTGGGTTTTCATTTTAGGTCATAGGTCATCTAGTAGGACAATAACCCTAAACAAACTTCAAGAAACACCCAAAAATGGATGGAAACAAAGCATCGGAGAGTTCTGATGTGGCAGCAATGATTTCAGAATTACATCCCATTGACCACTAGTGGAGAGATCTTGAAATTGCTGTTGGAGAAAGGCTTCAAATATGTGAGACCTGGACCAGTTTGCAAAATAAGAATGGTCTAAAATTCTAGTTGAGAGATGTAAGAAGCTTGTCGATGGATATAGGAAGCGATTGATTGTAGTTATTTATTCCAAAGGGTGGGCAACCAAATATTAAGTTGATGGTGCAAACAATTTTGTCTGGCTATTTTAAGAGTTTTGTGTGAAATTATGTCCAATTTGCCTTTTGTGTGGGGTGTTACAATACACTCAAAAAAATACATATAAAGTAGAACAAAATGTGTAATTGCAATAATTTTCTTGGATAAATATTTCCTTTTCTGGCACAGTTTCAAGGGTCACTCTCAAACATTTGACCTTGAATGTAATACAGAAGACTGGTATTGGCATCTACTTCAGCATCACTAGGGATCCCATTGATTGGCTGTAAATGTCACTTCTTGTAGACATAACATCACTGCTGCAGCTTTGTTAACTAAGGCCAATGGGGATAAGCAGATAGGTGTCATCAAAGTAACAAAAGCTCAGTGGGTAAGTAATGCACAATTCTTTTTTTAAATTAAAGCATTAACAGTCTGCTGCACTTGTACTAGACTTGATATAATTTCAGGTTGCAACAACACATCAGGACTTTTAGGATATTTGCACATGGTGTCATTGTCAGGCAGATTATGGCTGAAAAAGTGCCTAGTAAATGTTAAAATAATTAAAATACGCCTTGCATTGTTGTATGTTAAGTTTTGAGCTTATTTTAAGCCTTTTATGTGTCAAAGCTACAAAGCAGCTAAAAAGTGACCTGACCATTTTTCAGATGACTTTTGTTCTGGAAGCCACCACAAATTTATATATTAAATTAAAAAGAAAGATGTCGATGGCACAAAAATGACCAAAAAGGTGGCAAAGACAATACTGTAGAGAAAACACCACGGGCATTTTCCTGAAGTGCCTGATGCTTTAAAAACTGTAAGAAAAAAATTAAAAAAAACTTCAAGATAATTTGTTTTTAAAATTCCATTTGACTGCTGATAATTTTTGGATAATCAAATAATTTTTTTACTTTTGATGGACAGTTTTAAAAAAGCCCCCAATGTATATGGACAATCCAGGAGTTTATGGACAGTTTACCGATATATTTTCAATACAGCAATTATTAGTACAGGCCCCCTAAAAGGAGCTATGGAGCTATTTCAATTATAAGAATAATATAGGTATGTGTCATTTCTTCAAAATCCTAATTTATTCCTCCAATAGTTTTTAAATTCTAGAGCTTCATTGTATCGACAACCTGAAACCTATAGTTAGTGAAGCCTGTTAAGAGATAAACCCTTACAGCAGTATTGTTGGCATTGTATCAAGTTAGCCATCTTACCAAAGGAATGCATGTAACACCATCAATAGGTGAACAGATTCTTAATACAGTCCTCTATAAGAACCGAGTCCTTCAGTACATTTCATTGTGATCATCTCGTATGAGTTACAATTGACTCCCCAGCCCCCCACTCTTTCCGCCAGGATATTCTTTTTGAGGCTGTTTGAGTACAAATGTACACGGAAGCTTCAAAGCTCCCTTTGGATAGCGGTGTTAATGCTATCAGGCCCCTTCATTTGAAATATCACACACAGCTTCAGCAACATTGTATCACCTGCTTTATAGCCACAGGGTTATTTAGATCTGAATGATGGCTTCTATTCCCAGAGCAGTTGAACGATATTACATGAAAAGGCTGGAATGCCGGCTGGAGTTAATGATCCAAAGCAAAAACTCCAGCAATTCACTAGTTAACTAAACGGATCCAAACCAAGATCTTTGTGATATAAATTTAAGGGTATAGTCACACATTTCAGAAATGATTGCAAGTAAAAATCTAAACTACACATATAATTCTGCAATATGTGCATAGATTTCTGCAAATCCCATTCAGCTTATTATAGAAATTTCAGCCATAGGTAAAAATAATCTATGGACTCACAATGTAACACACTTTCACAGTAAAAAAATCATTGTTATGACTGAACTATATAAACCCAAAATCAGTAGCTAAAAAGAAAAAGGTAGCTGTAATATAAAGCTCGTTGGAGTGAGACCACAAGACATTCCCCTCCCTCCCGCTAAGCCCCAAACACTTTACAAAAAGTTGGATAGGTGTAAAATAGTAAATATGTCAATATGGCAAAGTCATAAATGGAGTTATATTTATATATAGATCCAAGGCTGGGGGGAGGGGACGGATCTTGACTCGCACCCCCCCCTTCCCCCGCTGTAATCAGGTAATTGAAGTTGATGGAGAGCTGATATCGAGTCTGTATACAGAAGAATTAACAAGTAGCTGACAGCTGTAAAAAGGCACACTTTATATACATCCTAAGGCTATGTGCACACGCTGCGTTTTTTTGACGCTGCGTTTTTGTGCGTTTTTGGCCGCTAAAAACGCACAAAAACGCACCTGCGTCGAAAAAACGCATCAAAAAACGCATGCGTTTTTACCACAATTTGGTGCGTTTTTGGCTGCGTTTTGCTGCGTTTTTGATCTCTGCGTTTTGCTGCGTTTTTCCAATGCATTGCATGGGCGGAAAACGCAGAAAAACGCAGGAAAGAATTGACATGTCCATTTTTTTTTTCAAGCTCAAAAACGCAGCTTAAAAAACAGTTGTGTGCGAACAGCAAAAATGAAAACTCATAGACTTTGCTGGGGAAGCAAAGTCATGCAGTTTTGAGGCCAAAAACGCACCCAAAAAACGCCGCGAAAAACGCACTGTGCGCACATAGCCTAATAACTAAAGAGGTGCGAATCAAGGTGAGGTGACAAAATACTGCTTCACAGGCAAGCAGAGGGATTCCATGTCAGAATGCCTTACATGACAATGGGAGTGTAATATTTTACATGCCATACCTATATAATCTGAGTTTGACACAACCCATGGATATATCCATGATCAGGGAACATATTTACATCTGTGGATAAAATTATAAATGTTTTGGTAGCTGTCAAATCATAGGAACATATCATCTCCTACAATTACGGCTATATCATACTCATGTGTGGTATATATAAAATGCTTTAAGTGTGTTTGGCAAGATGATGGCCATACTATTTCTCTAGGAGGTTCCTGGGGAATAATATGATGCAGAATAGAAAATTAAGGACAAAAATGAGGTTTAATCACATCCCATCAGACTCTGATTTCAGCTTAGGGAAGAGTAGGGTTTCTGGTAGACCCCTTTATCACATCTCATCTACAATATATCATTGTCAGACCCTCGAAGAAGTAATGAATATTGAAAATCTGCCCATATTTCCTCCAGCATTCTGCTCCACCAGAACTTCTCATGGATCCAATTTGCATGACTCATCTGTATTTTATGCCTTTTTTTATTTTATACTGTTCTGGCTCCATATACTGTATGTCTTTTTTTATTTCATTTTCTGTAACCTTTTAAGCACTATACCTTTTGTATATGAAATTTAAAATGTAAGAAGTTTGTTTCTTGCTGTTCTAAATGTACCCACTATCTCTGAAAAGGGCCTAGCTCATTGTCAGCCTATTTCAACAGATGTGCGGATGAGCGAGTTTTGGAAGTGAAGTCCACCTATAAAGTAGCATCCAAGGCACGAGTGTCACGAGAGAGTGGTGTTCGTGGTGAGTTACTGTAAATGTACAATCACTTGGGATGCAGTGGGATCAGTAGTGTTGAGTAATAATAGGCATACTTTTTCCTTTCTAGAAAATGAATAAAAGCCATTAATGGGATAGTCACTTACTTGAACAGGGTTGTCCTTTACTTGGATAATCCCTTCTCATTCCCCACATTCACCCCCCAAAAATAAAAAAAAGTCTATACTCATGTCCACGGCCAACACAGTCTCAGGGCTTGCATTCCTTGGGCCCATGTGAAATTTTTCTGACACGCGAGTCTGGCTACCAATCAATGCCGGCTTCTCTCCCCCTCTCTCGGACATACAGGTAATTAACAGGAAGTGAGCCGCAACCACAGCTATCGCTTCCTGTTAATTACTTAACCATTTGAAGGCGGGGAGAGACAAGACAGCGATTATTTAATTTGGTGCTCGCATGTGATAACAATGTTGCTGGATCCACGACAACATTGGAGATGGGTATACTTTTTTTTTTATGGGGCGAACATGGGGAATGAGAAAGTTTGTCCAAGTAGTGTACAACCTCTTTAATCTTGATCATCAGTTTCACCTCAATAGGGGCCCAACACCTGGTACCCCCATGAAACCTTAGTACATTTCTTGGTGGTTCCTTATGGGTACAATAGCTTTGATCCTTTTCACAAGATTATTGATTAGCAGCTGAGCTGCAGTACCTTTTTCTTCCCAAAACTAGCTACACATATGAGATGCTTAACTTAAAATCAGTGGCAGATCCATTTTTTTTATCTATTTTAGTATCAGATAAATATCTCATTAATATATTATATATTTTGCTCACTAATATGTCGCCATTCATTCCACAGCACTTTACAGATATACTCATCAATGTCCCCATTGGGACTCACAATTTAAATTCCCTATCAGTATATCTTTTGGAGTGTGTGAAGAAACCAGAGAAGCTGAAACAAACCCACACCACAGAGAGAACATATAAACTTCTTGGAGATGTTGTTCTTGGTGGGATTTGAAAATGACTTGCTTAACAATTGGTGTTGGTTCCAGCTATTGGATTCCTGCTGAAAAGAGCCCATCTAAACAGGCTGATAATCTAAACATCTAAACTAGCTCGTAATCACCTGATAAATAGCTGACTATACAGTATAGCAGGCCCCATAGCAAATAGTACTGGGGCTAAGGACTGCGAAGGGTTAACAGGCTGAAAAATGTTGCAAAATGATTATGTTGATAAATATTGTGAAGCAGTTATTGGTTTGGGGATATGAGGGTGGGGTAAGAAGGGGTATAATAGTTTGTGGGGTACAGGTTCCCTCCCTCTTACCCCCTGGATTTGTGGATGAACTACCACCCTCTCTCCGTCATTTGGATGATATTTCCATACTCGGTTTCCATTGGCATTAAAGTTGGTTGGTACTTCGGTCCATACTCATTTTCCGAGGTATGCTGGAGTTACAGTTGGTTGGTACTACGGTCCACACTCGGTTTATGAGGTATGTCGTTGTCACAGCTTGTGGGTTGTTTGGGCACTGAAAGAGTCACATGGTCACTGCCTTGGGCAATGACCGGCATGGGGAAGGATGGAAGAGGTGATTAGTGGAGGTCAGGGCCCAATAAGGTGATGGTTTTATATATATATATATATATATATATATATATATATATATATATATATGTCCTCCCTTTCCCCAGTAGTATGTAAGCTTTGCATCCAGATATTTAATGACCTCTTTTATCATGATCCTCCACACAACACGTCTTGGACTTTTTAGTACGTTGCAGAATATGGTACCTAAGTATGGCTGAGTTGTCTGTCTGGTAATGTAAGAGATATTCTCTATGCTGGATCTGAGAAGGGTTGGATCACGCACGTGTTTCTACTTCAAAGGATTACTATGCATTTTAACAGAGCAGCTTTCCACATTTTGCTGCCAGTCATACACTTTGCCTTTGTGCTGTGTGGCCCATACTTCTGTGCTCATCCTAATCGCTGTTACTAGCCTTTACTGACCATTGTCTCTCCTGTCCCTGCCTCCTCCTTTTTCTATTAATAAAAACTTGGATTATGTGGTGCAAAGGATCATGGTTTCTCGGAGGGTCTAGAAATCTCTTCAATACCTGGTTTACTGGAAGGGATATGGACCCGAAGATAGATCCTGGGTTCCGACTCATACTGTGAGAGCTGATGGGTTGGTGAGGGCTTGTCATCAGACGTTTCACAGAAAACCCGGGGTCTGGTGGTCCCCCTCTTTGGGGGTATTGTCTTGGACTTTTTAGTATATTACTTATTATTATAGTGCCATTTATTCCATGGTTCTTTACATGTGGAAAAGTGTCATACATAGACAAGCACAATAACTGTGAACACTTCACGGCACAGACTGGTACAGGAGGAGAGAGAACCCTACCCATGTGGGCTCACTGTCTACAGGGAAGGGGTTGAGGATACAGTAGGTGAGGGTAGAGCTAGTAGTGCAACACTATGGTCGACTGCGGGTTATTGCAGGTTGTAGGCCTGTTGGAAGAAGGGGGTTTTCAGGTCCTTTGTGAAGAGAGAGTCTGATGTGTTGTAGTAGAGAGGAGTAGAGACTGAGATCTTGTGAAGATTGGAGGTTGCGTGTAGGTAAGTAGCTGGAGACTAGGTCACACAGATGTATGGAAGAGATAGGTTGTGGGTAGCTTTGTATGTCATGGTTAGTGTTTTGAAATGGAGTCTTTGGGCAATGGGAAACCAGTGAAGAGATTGGCTGAAATGAGAGGCTGGGGAACAGCAGTGGGACAGATGGATTAGTCAAGCGGTAGAATTTAGGATAGATTGGAGGGAAGTAAGAGTGTTAGAAGAGAGGCCATAGAGCAGGAGTTTACGGTAGTCAAGGCAGGAGATAATGAGGGCATGCATTAGTGTTTTTGAAGATTCTTGGTGAAAGAATGCATGGATCCAGCAGACATTTTGAGTTGGATTTGGCAGGCAGTGGAAAGGGCTTGGATATGAGGCTTAAAGGAGAGCGCAGAGTCAAAGTTTATCTCCAGGCACCGAGCACGCAGGACTGGGGAGAGTGAGCAGCTTCTGGTACCTTGGTGTGACTCCGCTGTCAGTCTGGTTATGTCAGGGTTATTGTTCATGCTAGTTCTGGGAAGGGCTGGATCACTCAGGTGTTTCTACTTCCAGGGATTACTATGATTTTTAACTACGCAGCTTTCCCCAGTTTGCTGCCAGTCGTACAATTTGTCTGCGTGTGGTCCCTACTACTGTGCTCATCTTGATCTCTGTTACTGACCAGGATTGACCTTCGTTTAACCCTTTGCCTTTGATCCCTGGACCATGACATGTTTAAACCTCTGTTTTATTCCTTGATGCACTCTCTTTGAATGCCTGACCTTGGACTGCTTGTGACAATGTCTCTGTCTTTTAATTCTATATCAAGACCTCTCCTGGAACTGACCTTGGATTGCCTGACAACTCTCTGTTGTCTCTATCCCTGTAAGTAGTGACATACTTCACATTCTGTGTCACAACCCTGTTACTGTAGTAACTAGCGCCACATCCGTGCTTTACATTCTGTGTCACAACCCTGCTTCCATAGTGACTAACGTCACATCTTTCTTGGATAATATTTGGTCTATAACTAATACATTCTGACTTTTGCTATGCAGCCCCATGATTTTTTGAGGAGTTGGACATTCAGACTTTTTGCTATGAGACCCCATGACTTTTTGGGGGAAGGTGCATTCAGACTTTTGATATGGGGCCCCATAATTTCTATGTTCGTGGTCAACCTGACTGAAATGACCTCTAAATGATGGCATAGCCTAGTGATGTACTAATCACTTATGGTAAGAAATCCTAGTAATGATATGAAGATATTACAAAAAAAAGTTCCAATTTATTGCCAGACTTTGCAATGCTCAAACATCTTTATTTCCCAGTGTGATAACACGCTCCGGGATCGCCTTTGCTGGGTTCAAAGGGCACGTATTCACCTCAGGCAGACAGCCGAATTCAAGGTGTAACTGACGCTTGGTCAGGTTTATTGCAGTGAAGCATAAACAAAAAGAAAAAAAAACCAACAAAATAAATCCTTGCCTGTCCTGCGCTAACTATACAGGATGATATCCTAACTACAAACTGGAGGGCTTCTCCCTTCCAGCTAAACCATACAAACATCAGGCACTGCTCCTCACAAGTGTCTCCTACACAGACAGGCTTACTGTGTTCCCAGATGGAGACCCTCCCCCAACTTCCCAGATTCCTTTTACCTCCGTCCTTCACCTCCCATTAATCCATTAGTAGCCAGGTGATCCTGACCAGGCTAAGTCACATAGAACCGATACCGGGGTGAGATATACCTGCCCTCATCCACTAATCCCACATGAGTCTCACATATCCCCCCCCTCTGCTCAGACCACTGCAGCTGAGCAACAGCACCCACAAAACAGTGCACACGAGACAGGGCATCAGCATTCCCCATCCGCACTCCCGGGCGGTGCTCCACTGTAAAACGGTAGGCCTGAAGTGCAAGGAACCACCGGGTCACTCGGCCATTCCGTTCCCTATTCAAGTGCATCCACTTGAGAGGGGCATGGTCAGTGATCAGCCGGAACTTCCTTCCAATCAAGTAATATTTAAGGGACTCTAGAGCCCACTTAATGGCTAAGCATTCTTTCTCCACTATGGCATAGTTGCGTTCATGCTTATTAAGTTTCCGACTAAGATAAAGGACCGGATGTTCCTCTCCGTCCTTCAGTTGTGACAATACAGCCCCTATACCGGCATCAGAAGCGTCCGTTTGGACCACGAACTCGCTGTGGAAGTCAGGAGTCATTAGCACAGGTTGAGAGCAAAGAGCTAGTTTTAAGTTATGGAAGGCTTCTTCGGCTGCCGTGGTCCATTTGATCATGACAGAGTCTTTCCCTTTGGTAAGGTCCGTCAGGGGAACAGCGGTAGCCGCAAAATTGGGAATGAACCGTCGGTAGTAGCCGGCTATTCCCAAAAACGCTCTCACCTGCTTCTTGTTGACTGGTTGCGGCCATTTCTGAATGGCTTGTATCTTGTCAATCTGGGGTTTAACAATTCCCCTCCCAATTACGTATCCCAAATACCGGGCTTCTTCCAGCCCGATATGACATTTCTTGGGGTTTGCTGTTAGACCCGCCTCCCGCAGGTCCTCAATCACGGCCTGTAGTTTCTGGAGGTGCGTCTCCCAGTCCAGGCTGTAAATGACTATGTCATCCAAATACGCAGAAGCATACTGCCTATGGGGCCTCAGGACTCGGTCCATCAACCTTTGAAAGGTTGCCGGTGCCCCGTGTAGTCCAAACGGCATATACACATACTGGTATAAACCTTCCGGTGTAGAAAACGCGGTTTTCTCTTTAGCGGCCTCTGTTAGCGGGATCTGCCAATAGCCCTTCGTTAAGTCTAGGGTCGTGATATACCGGGCTTTTCCAAGCCAATCTATTAATTCATCGACCCGTGGCATAGGGTATGCATCAAATTTGGAGACTGCATTTAATCTCCTGAAGTCATTGCAGAATCTAATGGAGCCGTCTGGTTTCGGTATTAACACAATCGGACTCGACCAGGCACTATGCGATTCCTCGATTACACCTAACTCTAACATGGTCTTCACTTCTCGGGAGACAGCTTCCCGCCAAGCCTCCGGTATTCGGTAGGGCTTTAGCTGAACTGTTACCCCAGGCTCTGTTATGATGTCATGTTTAATAAGAGTGGTCTGCCCGGGCTTTTCCGAGAAAAACTCGTGATTGTTGATTACAAACTGCTTGACGTCGGTCTTTTGCCGCTCCGACAGAGTCTCCGCCGTCCCGACATCCGGTATGGTCTGCTTGCAGACCGGAAGGGCCAGACCTGCTGACAGAGCTGGACGGTCCTTCCAGGGTTTTATCAGATTCACGTGATAAATCTGTTCAGGCTTCCTTTTACCAGCCTGGTACACTTTGTAGTTTACCTCACCCACCCGTTCCTTAATTTCAAAGGGGCCTTGCCACTTTGCCAGAAATTTGCTTTCTGCCGTGGGGACCAGGATCAACACCCTATCTCCGGGTGCAAAAGTACGGATCTTGGCCCCCCTATCATAAATCCTTTTCTGTGCTCCTTGAGCCTGCATCATATGCTCTTTAACGATGGGCATCACCGCCGCAATATGGTCCTGCATTTGGGTTACATGGTCTATTACGCTTTTGAATGGGGTGACCTGTCCCTCCCAGGTTTCTTTAGCGACATCTAACAGTCCACGGGGACGTCGGGCGTACAGAAGCTCGAAAGGAGAGAACCCGGTGGAAGATTGGGGCACCTCCCGGATGGCAAAAAGCAAATACGGGAGTAAGTAGTCCCAGTTCTTCCCGTCCTTGTCTATCGCCTTACGGAGCATCTGTTTCAAAGTTTTGTTAAACCGTTCGACCAGTCCGTCCGTTTGAGGGTGATACACGGAGGTGCGTAACTGTGCTATTTGTAACAGCCTGCAGAGTTCTTTCATTACTTTAGACATAAAGGGGGTTCCTTGGTCTGTGAGTATTTGTTTTGGGACGCCAACCCGACTAAACACATGGACCAGCTCCTTGGCAATGGTCTTGGTGGCCGTGTTACGCAAAGGGATGGCCTCGGGGTAACGAGTGGCATAATCCAAGATGACAAGGATGTGCTGGTGTCCTCGTGCAGACTTGGGGAGGGGTCCAACTAAATCCATCCCAATTCTCTCAAATGGGATCTCGATGATAGGCAGAGGTACTAAGGGGCTACAGAAACGGGGCCTAGGCACAGAGATTTGGCAGTCGGGACAAGATTCGCAATAGGTGCGAATATCGTGATGCATGCCGGGCCAAACAAAACAGTGTAATATCCTTTCGGTAGTTTTCTGGACCCCCAGGTGTCCCCCCATCATGTGTCCGTGTGCCAGGTCCAGCACTCTCCGCCTGTAGGCTCTCGGCACAACCAATCGTTGTACTGTGTCATCCCCCTTCTTCTCTATCTGATAGAGAAAGTCATTCTCCAGTGCCATGTAGGGGTAAGACAGCCTAGTACCTGCATCCACCTGCACCCCGTTTATCATTTTAACATTTTTTATAGCCTGAGAAAGGGTAGGATCTCTCATTTGCTCACTTTGGAAGTCATCTTTCTGGACTTCCAAATTCAGCCAAGAGGAAGGGGGACAGCCACCCGTGTCCGCCTCTGCCCCGGGTTCATCGGAATCACCCGCCAGAACTGAAAAGGGGAACTGGGGGTTGTTTTCAGCGGATTCCTCCTCTGAACCCTCTTGTGGGGCATCCTCTAGTGGCTCCGGGCCCACACAAGGTGTGGGAGAAGGATCATCCGTGCGGCTACCCTGGGGTACTAATTGGTTCTCCCACAACTGCCAGAAGTGGGGAAAATCCCTGCCCAAAATGATATCATGCAATAGTGCTGGTACTAGTCCCACCTTATGATGCACAGACCCATAGGGCGTAGTAATGCAGGAGACCATTGTGAGGTACGAGCAGGTGTCTCCATGCACACATGTCACAGAAAATTTATCCGACGGTCCCATCGGGACTGCTACCAGACTGGCCTTTACCAGAGTCACCACACTTCCCGAGTCTAATAGTGCAACAACAGTATTGCCATCAATGGACACTTCACACAGGTGTTTTTTCATATCGCCTTGACATGCAGCAACACACACTACCCGTGCAACCATAGCCCTGCGTTTTTCAAAGTCCGTGACATCACACTGCATCGGTTCTGCAGTTACTGGACAGTTTGCAGCAATGTGGCCCGCCTCCTGGCAGCGAAAACACCTCACGAGCCCCTTGCTAAGACCATAGTTTGGCACCTTAGCCCTCACAGGGCCAGCAGTCCTGTTTTCCTCCTCCACTGCCTTAGGATATTTTCCTCCTCCCCATGACCCTGGAACAGTCTTACCAGATCCTCGTCGAGAAGGTGAAGAGCGAGGATGGGTAGCATCGTCCATAAGTCCTTCTGCCAAGGAATAACGCTCCACTAGATCCACTAGCTGATCCGCTGTTGTGGGGTTTCCATGGCTTACCCACCTCTTCAGAGATGGCGGTAGAGCTCTTAGGTATTTATCAAGAACGATTCTTTGTACCATCTCTGGCGCCGTCAAAACCTCGGGCTGTAGCCATTTCTTGGTCAAGTGAATGAGGTCAAACATCTGTGACCGCGGTGGTTTATCGGGCTGATAAGTCCATTGATGAACTCTCTGTGCTCGCACGGCCGTCGTCACTCCCAGCCGGGCAAGGATCTCGGCTTTTAGTTTAACAAAGTCATGCGCTGCTTCAGGCTCAAGATCAAAGTAGGCTTTTTGGGCCTCACCTGCCAGAAACGGTGCAAGCAAGTCGGCCCATCGCTCCTTTGGCCACTTTTCCCGCTCCGCCGTCCGTTCAAACGTGGTCAGGTAAGCTTCCACATCGTCCTCTGTGGTTAATTTCTGCCAGCACCGACTCACATGAATCACCCTCTGGTCAGCCTCCGCATTACTCTCCGGTACGGTCGCCAGACGCTGCGCCACCTGCTGCAAAAGTTGGCGGTCTTTAACCGTCGATTCCACCAGTTCCTTCAACTGTGCCGACATCAAGCGATTAGCCTCCTGCTGCACAGCTGCGGATTGTACCAGCGCTTTCACCACGTCATCCATTATGATGCGCTGTAACGTGCTGCCCGCATTCTCCACCACAATGTGATAACACGCTCCGGGATCGCCTTTGCTGGGTTCAAAGGGCACGTATTCACCTCAGGCAGACAGCCGAATTCAAGGTGTAACTGACGCTTGGTCAGGTTTATTGCAGTGAAGCATAAACAAAAAGAAAAAAAAACCAACAAAATAAATCCTTGCCTGTCTGGCGCTAACTATACAGGATGATATCCTAACTACAAACTGGAGGGCTTCTCCCTTCCAGCTAAACCATACAAACATCAGGCACTGCTCCTCACAAGTGTCTCCTACACAGACAGGCTTACTGTGTTCCCAGATGGAGACCCTCCCCCAACTTCCCAGATTCCTTTTACCTCCGTCCTTCACCTCCCATTAATCCATTAGTAGCCAGGTGATCCTGACCAGGCTAAGTCACATAGGACCGATACCGGGGTGAGATATACCTGCCCTCATCCACTAATCCCACATGAGTCTCACACCAGCCATACACATATTGGCAACACTAGATTAACAACAAAGCTGGAAATATAGAAGACGCTCAATATTTTTGCAAGCATATTGCATGAATTTGGTATTATTCTTGCAAAGCACAAACAACTATTAACAAATGTTGAATATATCTTCTCAAAAGGAATATTCCAGTTGGGATACTATGATGGTAAGTATGGATGATGTATTTCTTCTAATAAAGTCCATTTGGAAGAACTGCTTTGTATGATGAAGTAAAACACAATATATTACATTCCACCGACATCCTAAGTCATTACTGCCACAGTGTAGGATCAAAGGTACGAGGGGTTATGACCTGCTATCACAATAAAAAAGAGGGTATAGCAGCACAAAGCTCTTTACTTACAGTTAAGGTCACATTGTATCTTAACTGATAAAAAGATGATAAATTAAGAATAACTGAGTACAGAATATTAACCCCTTCACAACCTATGATGTAGCAAAACATTATAGGTCTTGTATGTCCCATTAATGCTGACTCGAACGGCGTGCCCGAATGTTTACCCGAATGTCGGCTGATCTGATCAGCCGACATGTGCAGCTGACAAGTCTCATGCAATACTATCAACTAAAAAAAAAATGCATGGGTCTTAGAATATGGATAAATAAACAAAATTTGTAAGGGTTTTATTTTTTGCTAAGTAAAACATAGATAGTATATAAGTTTGGTATCAAATTAACAATAGTGACCAAAAAAAATTAAAGGCAGTAGGTCAGTTTTCCCATAAAGAAAATGCTGTGAAAACAAAGAACAAAAAAATGGCACAAAGAATTTTTTTCCTAATTACCCAGAGCTCGACTTGCTTCATTCTCCACTTCTTCTCTCCTTCATCTTCTGAACTCATCAAAGTTGCATGCAAACTTTTTTTCCCCTTTCCCCCCAAAAAAACACAGCCAGGTATACCCCTTTTTAGTCCATAGAGCTCCTTTGTTGTAGTTTGCATTGGTTTAACGTTTTTTCACAAGAATTTAATTTCTCTACTCCTAAAACACAACAGAGAAACTGAACTTAAATGGCTGGTGTGAACAGAGCCTACGATCACTAGTAAACAAAGAAAAATTAAAATTGGAAATTGTGTCACTCTCTTCATCTTATATTCTATGGAAGAGTTGTAATATCACTGTAATTTCCAAATGACAGGTTGTATTTGTTGTTGTTTTTATAAATTCAACAATCAGTATATTTTAGGACTAGGATCTGTCTTTATTCCATTTTTGTTTTCCATCAATCTTAAAAAAAAACCCCAACATTTATTAGAGAATTTTATTTCACTATGACAGGTCGAGCGCCAAAGTACCAAAGACGCTGATGGATACATATTATCAATAAGTCAGTCATCACACCACTCCAATAACTTCCAAAGAAAAAAGTTGCAAACAAAATTGATCTATTAAAATATTTTAATATAATTTTACAAAAATTATAACTATTTTTTTCTTCCAATGCAGTCTTAAATGTTAAAATGAATTACCACAATGCCCAAAAACACCAGCAGCCACAGAACCTTTAATTACCACGACAGGTTAGTTGTGACATCTTGCGAGCCCCGCGTCCAATCAGCGCTAGCTTCTGTCTCCCTGCCTTTGGACAAACAAGTTAGTCAACAGGAAGTTAGAACTGCAGCTGCCACTCACTTCCTGTTGATTGCTCATTTTGTCCGAAGGCGGGGAGACAGAAATGAGTGTTAATTGGATTCGAGGCTCATGTGATGTCACAACATCTCGTGAGCTCCAGGAACGCTAACCACAGCACCACAAGAATGGGAGGTGAGTGTAGCCTTTTTTATTTTACTTGAGGGAAATATCTGGTATCAGTAGGGGTTGTCCTAGTAATCGACAACTCCTTTAGGCCTCAAAGGTATACAAAGGTTCAGTATTGGCATAACAATTTTCTATGGTTGGCATATCGATCTGCTTGAACTCTTTGACTATGTTCATGTTCACATAGCATTTTTTGAGGATTTGTTATGACTCTCCAACAAAATTCTCCTTAAAAAACACTTTGAAAATGATTTCTATTAAAGGGAACCTGTCAGGTGCAATACATACCCAGGACCACAAGCAGTTCTGGGTGCATATTGCTAATCCCTGCCTAACTGTCCCTGTATACACTAGCATAAATAAAGAGATCTTTAGAAAAAGTATTTCTAAAGATCTTTTATCAAATGCTAATGAGGTCAGCCACCGGTCGTTAGGACGATACTTCCCCGGGCTAATCGGCCCTCTTAGCTTTTAAGCACATCCCTAAGGGCCATCACGTGCCATTACGTCTGAGTCCTGGATTTCGGCTCAGTGCACATGATCCCAGACTTTCGGTCATGCGCACTACATGGGTTTGAAGCCAGGACTCATGCACAAGGCGGTCATGAGCTTTATGAACCCGGGTGTACGAGTCCCTTCTTCAAAACTATGTAGTGCACATGACCAAAAGTCCGGGATCATGCTCACTGAGCTGAAATCAGAACTCGGACGCGATGGCAGCAGAGAGGTGAGCGCAACCATCCTCTGATGCTGAGCATTCATTAGCATGTTAGCACGCCCACAGGCGTGCTAACATCCTAAGAGGGCTAACTAGCCAAGGAAAGTAACGCCCGACTAGTTGCTGGCCTCCTTAGCATATCATATGGGATCTTTAGAAATACTTTTTCTAAAGATTCCTTTATCTAAGATACTATAGGCTGGGAACGTTAGGCAGGGATTAACAATAAGCACCCAGAACTGCTTGTGGTTCTGGGTGCATATTACACTTGACAGGTTCCCTTTACGTTTCAACTGATAGCATGAGGTTCCTTATCATTTTAGATTTTTTTAAAAAATCGCTAGTGGACAACAACGTTTATGGCACTTCTTTGAATTGGATCCTGAAAGAATATGCTACAAATTAGGCACTGTCAGATGTAAATGGCTGCAAAAAAAACCCCAGCATTTCAGATAAAAAAAGAAAGTTCCAAAACTGTTTTGAGAAATTAAAAAATATAAAAACTCCCCAAAAATTGAGAATATCCTAAAACAGTTTTGGCTTGATAAACTCAACATTTTAAACTTCTCAAAAAAAATTGTGTGAAAATAGTAATACAGATGTTATTCATTAGTGAACTGTAGCTAGGGTAAAGCTACATATCCCATCATTTCATTTCCCACTGACTCCCACTGGGTTTTAATCTGGATGGCTAACTAAGAAGACATCTTAGACTCAAGTAGACATGTGGAGGGTTCGTATGGGTATGGTTGACCTAACATATGTTAGAGGCAGGAAACTAATTTCTAGAATGTTTCATTTCGATAATATAAACTATAGTGTTTTATGTGAACATTTCAGACTAAACTAAATTCATACTAAAAAAGTAGCAGTGAAGTAGAATTACGAGTGGTGGGTTACGAACGCTCAGTTATTAGGCTGTCACTCAGGTGTTGAAGCAATTTTTCTTTGGACGTAAAAGGAACAAGTAGAGGCGATTGGAAAAGGGATTTACTTCTCATCCCCACACTTAGTGAATTAAATCTCACCTTGTAGGACAAATCCAGAACAGAGATACATGTAGAGTGGCAAAAGAAAAAAGAAGAAAAACACCTACAATGACAGACTACCTAGTCCAAACACATAAAGAGCAACATTAACAAACAGGTCATTTTCCCAAATGACATAAAAGCTTTTAAATGGCTTAATATTGGCATAGCTCCTACTGTTACAGTATATTGTAAGATTTCTATAAAGCAAACGCCCAAGCCTACTGGAATGCATATAAACGGTCTAATTTGCAGGTCGCTGCGTTGTGTGACAAGGGAAATTTATTTCTATAAATTCGTACAATAATGAAAAAAAGAGCAGCTATTATTGTGTTACTTACTGTTTGCATAAATGCGTATATTTAGTAGCACATCCCGCTGTGATTACTTCACACTAACAAATAAATATTTATTATCTGAAATGTCAGCGTAAAACAAAGCTACGAGAGAGAACTGTGAGCACAAAATACGGTGCACCCTTTCCCGATACACCCCACACATTGCTGCATTTGCTATATTATTCTTCATGCGTGCTGACATAGACAAATTAGTAGTCGGATCTGCCAATCTTACTTCTATTTTCACTGGTAAACACATGGCTACATAGTTAAAACCAGAAACATATGGAATAGTTGAAGGGATGTCAATAGTTTATTCCTTCCCAGATGTGTGTTACAAAGCAAACGAGCAGATGGCCGACTAACAATGGTGGACAGCTCTAAAGTGCGTGATTTACGCACGAAGGAAGAAAGGACCTCAAGGAATATTAACTTGAAATGTCCTGATGTAACAATTTAAACCCTTGTCAGATTAAGAGGTGGTCCAATGCTTTAATGGTTATCTCAAAACCATGTTCTGGCAAGTCTTACAATGTTGTAAGAAGAGGAGCAAAATGTACTATAAAGCACAACTGTATTTCCAATTTTACAATTTTTCCAGTGACAGTGACACAGTTAGAGTCTTGAAATTGATTTGTGCTTTTCCTGGGCTACTGACCCAAAAGTGAGATAGCCAATATTTTTTATGGACAAATTGATAACCCATAAGGAAACATTTAGATTACAAGTTGTATATGTCTACGGCTAGAGATGGCCTGATCTGACATATTCAATTTATTCATATTCATCAAAATTGCCCAGATTTTATCTAAAATTTGCAGTGAATTTATTCTCAGCTAATTGCATATCCCCTAGTATGCCCTTGGGTCTGAAGAGACCCCGGTCGCAGGGGGATCATGACCAGGTGCACGGACCGTCGAGGAGGACAGCTGGTGGCCTTTTGCCATCACCGGGCAGGGGCCAGGGCACGATGGGGTACGTGGACCCTAGGTCAGCGAGTAGCTTTAGGCGTCCTGACAAGTTACCCGATGAGGATGGAGCCTTCAAGATCCGTTCTCCACCCACTCCAAAATCAGGGTACTAGCGCAACAAGGGGGATAGGACTTTTCACACATACGGTCCAGAAAATCCCAAGCGTGAACCCTGAGAACAAGCTCACCCAGTTATCCAAAGACATACAGTTAGGGACTCTAGATTGTGAGCCCCAATGGGGACAGTTATGCCAATGTATGTAAAGCGCTGTGGAATTAATAGCACTATATAAATGAATAAATATTATTATTATTATTATTATTATTATTATTATTAGCCATACTGGGGAATGGGACCTGATTAGTTTCAAACTAAAGGGACCAACTAGAAGACAAGGTGCCAAGGCAAAGGTCACAGACTAACAGGCAACACCAACGGGCACGGGATTCCTCCCGGCGTGCTCCCTTCAAGCGGCAGCGGTGTCCAGAACTTTGGTTTACTACAGTTGTCAGTGCCAGCGTTATTGGACTGAGTGAGTACGCAAGTGACCCTTACCATCCCAATGGCACATCCCTGTCACCATCACCGGGTCCCGGGGCATTCCCCCTACCCGTGGAGGGGTTAAACACCAAGCTGCCCACACCATCGCCACCAGGTACTCCCAGCTGCAGCGGTGGTACTCCACCTTACCACGCACCACGGGTGGCATCACAAACTTTCCACACCATCTCCTGTACATAACCCCCCTTCGTTTGAGGAGCCGCATGACCCCCGGGTCCGGAGCCCTCTCAAGCCACCGCGGATCCGGATCTGAGCAGCCCCGCTGCTGACGCGGGGGCGGCATATATGGGTTCATGAAAAACACGTGCAGCACACGGATGGCATCCGTGTGCCGTCCATCTGCTGTACGTGTTTAAAATTGAAAATTTTAAAATATAGGAGAAGCTTTGTAGGGAAAAGAGGATCAGTACATCCAAAAATGTATTAAAAATGTCTTCTTTATATCCACATGAGTTAAAAGTCCATCCAAGACATAGTAGCCCTTACGCGTTTCTGGTACAGAAGAGCTCTTTTGCGCTGGAAATGCATCAGGGGTACTATGTCTTGGATGGACTTTTAACTCATGTGTAAATAAAGAAGAAATTTGTAATACATTTTTGGATGTGCCGATCTTTTCCCTGTATTCCAGTCCACCTGGAGGACTTTTCCATTGCAGCGCTCCATGGATGCATGGTGACTCACATTGTTGGGCGTGTTCAGCTTTCCTCTGTCTCCTGTTTTGTATGTAAAGCTTTGTAATTTAATTTTCTTTATCCATACCAGAAAAACACAGATGGCGCACGGATGACACATAACTTTAAAAACCTACACATGGATGGGTCATTAAAAATAAAAAAGGATAGTTAATGTGGACCGTGGCACATGCACAAGCAGGAAGTCACAGATAGGGCCCCGCATTACACCTGTCCCTCATAGGTAACATACAGCCAAACATTTAAACCATAGTCACCCCCGTCAGGGCTTGATGGACACACCAGGGGGCGGAACCAGGCTGTTGGAAGACGCCCACCAAGGAGTTCAGATAGCCTGAGGCAGGAAAGTAAACAGAACAAGTTTAGAGTTCAAGTTGAAGAGGTGTGTGGGGTGGAGCTGTGTGCAGCTCCAACAGAGGAGAGAAAGCAATTTAAGAAGGTGCCAGGGTAGGAGCCCTGGTACCTTTGGCTAAGAGGCAGACAGCGGTCTCCGTCTGCAGGAGCCGGGAAGACGGCTCGGTGGAACCGAGGTGCACTGGGACAGGGTAGTGGCCCACCGGTACCGACCCGGGGAACTGACTCGGAAACCGGAGCACAAAGGGGGTTACTCAGACCCTGAAGCTAGGTCCAGAAGCTACTGGGGGCTAGCTAATTAACTGATTGTGGCCAGGACTAGAGGTCCTGTCCTACCCAAAGTCCCGACTGAAAGCAACAGACCAACGAGGAGGATAAGCAGCCATTGCCATGGCTCAGAGATGCCAAGGGCCAGCATCTGCGGGCAAAGGGCTCCTTAGGCAACCATAAGCTGGGAGCGGATTCCTGAAGTTGCAAGCACAGGAGCACAGGCAGTCCACCATCCAACACAGGTGCGGGAGAAAGACAGACACCACCAGCTGAGTGGGGGACCAGACTGCAGCCGGCTGCGGGCACCAACTACCATCACCTTGGTTTACCAGAGACTCGTGTGTTTACTAATAGGGAGTACAACAGCCCCATCTCCTTGCACTTCCAAACACCCCAACGGGTCCCGGGGCCACCATCCCTGCCCACGGAGGGTTAACAACTTGCTGCCAAACATCTCCCCCAGGTGCCCTGTAATTGCAGCGGTGGTGTCCACCTTCACCACATCCCATGATTGGCGTCACGAACTTAACACGGCTCCGGTCGTACATCTACATCCCCAAACCACAACCCCCCTTTCAGTTGAAGTAACCGCGAGACCCCCGGGTCCGGAGACCCTCAAGCCACCCACTGAAGGTCCGGATCCGAGGGGCTCGGTTGGCAAGCACGGGGCAGTACACCTCAATTTCTGGCGTCACGAACAGGATACTTACCCATCCATTTACCCTGTGGAAGTGCGCCTTGTATTGAAGTCAGCGGTGATCCGTTGCAAAAATTTTTTAGAATCCGCCATCTTATCGCCATCTTGTTGGCGCGAAAATTCCCGCCCATGGTCTCCTTCCCCGAGAAAGGGCGCAAAACTGAAGCCCCGTCCCCTGGGAACACGGCCGTAAAGAAAAGCCGGAAGTCGCAAAACGAAACTTATCGGCCAGCTAGTAGAGTGCCACGAAAAGACCAAGAGGGAGCGGGTGAAGATCAGCGGCATGTAACTAGCGCTGAGGAGTGCAGGGATGCCAGGACTCTGCAGAAACCCTTTCCTGGACACCAACGCGGCAGGATGTGCCGGAAGATCCAGGTCCAAGCCCACTTCATGCTGGCGAAGTGGACATCGGGGATGAAAGGCTTGGCTGCAGCTGTCCAGGTGAGCGAAGTGGAGATGATCTCGGAGGAGCGGGTAAGGAGTGATCCACGCCCCTGTGTTCCCCAGGAACCAGCCGTTCCGGCTGAGGGACCCGGCCTGCTCCCGTCCGCCACACCGTCTCCCTCGTTGCCCGTGTCTGCAGCCAACGCCCCGACCGACCATCTACGGAGGAGGACCCAGCTGCTGGGCCCTCAGGCCTTACCATCACCATCGCTCTGGCACTGCTGACGACATCCCATCCGGCCCCGAGCCTGGCCGCACCAGTGATGACGTCAGCTCCGGCAGTCCGCCCGGCCGCAATGGTGATGACGACGACTCCGGCAGTCCGCCCGACCGCAACGGAGGCAGCACCCGCTGCTCCCAGGTACCTCGTCCCAGCTGAAGACCAGTGGCAAGGTGCTCGTGGAAAGGAGATGCAGGCTGTTGAGCATGTGGTCCCACGGCAGTATGTGGGGCCGGTCTATGCCGGCGCCGAGGGTTCCCCAGGAAGTCTGGCTCCTGAGCAGGAGGGTAAAGCGGATGTGCATGCCCGCATTGATGAGTATTAAGAGGTAGCGGTTCCTGGCTATCTTTCTGCCCATCCCAGTTGGGACCTTGTTGATGTTCCTGTTCTAGTTTTACCCCGTTTATACAAAAAGACAAGGCCGAGAACTTTGAGGCCAACCCAAAAACTATTGGGCCTTGTAAATAGTCCCTGACCACCCTTTTTCATAGTCCTGCAGTCTCTGGAGAGGCTGGTTGGAGGAAGAGCCTGCGGGAAATTTTAGGCCGAGGTCCTGTCACTAGTGAGACCGGTAACGACCCTCCGGGTCAGGGATCCCTTGGACGTGGGGCCTCTGAGAGAGACTGCTGGGCAAGGAACTTATTACCTGGCCCTGAACCCGCTTCCTGGACTGGGGAAAAGGGGTGCTGACCTGGTTTTTAGAGGCAGCATCAGGGCTAGGTTTGCTTGGGTGGGCAAAAATGAAAAGGACCCGGTCCCGTCCCATTCCCGGTTAATAAAAATGTTTTATTGCAACATTTAAGCAAACTGCCTCCCGCAAGGGAAGAAAACAAAAATATGCTTAATTGTACAAAAGTTATTATACTTGTAAACATGTTTTATCTTTTTCAGTTCAAAAAAGCAAAATAAACTGGTGGTGGTCGGGCAGCCCGCGGACAGACTGTGGTTAATCAAGGGGGAGTGTGATGCCCTGGTCGGGCCAGGTAGTCACAGATAGGGCCCCGCATTACACCTGTCCCTCATAGGTAACATACAGCCAACCATTTAAACCCTAGTCACTCCCCTCTGGGCTTGATGGACACACCAGGGGGCGGAACCAGGCGGTTGGAAGATGCCCACCGAGGAGTTCAGATAGCCTGAGGTGGGAAAGTAAACAGAACAAGTCTAGAGTTCAATTTGGAGAGGTGTGTGGGCTGGAGCTGTGTGCAGCTCCAGCGGAGGAGAGAAACCATATTGAGCAGGTGCCAGGGTAGGAGCCCTGGTACCTTTGGCTAAGAGGCAGACAGCGGTCTCTGTCTGCAGGAGCCGTGAAGACGGCTCAGTGGAACCGAGGTGGACTGGGACAGGGTAGTGGCCCACCGGTACCGACCCGGGGAACTGACTCGGAAACCGGAGCACAAAGGGGGTTACTCAGACCCTGAAGCTAGGTCCAGACTGGGGGCTAGCTAATTAACTGATTGCGGCCAGGACTAGAGGTCCTGTCCCACTTAAAGTCCTGACTGAAGGCAACAGCCCAACGAGGGGGATAAGCAGCCCCCGCCATGGCTCAGAGATCCCACGGGCCAGCGTCTGCGGGCAAAGGGCTCCTTAAGCGACCACAAGCCGGGAGCGGACTCCTGAAGTTGCAAGCACAGGCAGTCCACCATCCAACACAGGTGTGAGAGAAAGACAGAGACCACCAGCCGGGTGGTGGACCAACTGCAGCCGGCTGCGGGCACCGACCACCATCACCTTAGTTTACCGGAGGCTCGTGTGTTTACTAATAGTGAGTACAACAGCACCCTCCGGTCGCCCATCTCCTTGCACCGCCAAACACCCCCAATGGGTCCCGGGGCCACCATCCCTGCCCAAGAAGGGGTTAACAACTTGCTGCCAAACATCTCCCCCGGGTGCCCCGTAACTGCAGCAGTAAGTGTCCACCTTCACCACATCCCGTGAGTGGCGTCACGAACTTAACATGGCTCTGGCCGTACATCTACATCCCCAAACCACAACCCCCCTTTCAGTTGTAGTGACCGCGAGACCCCCGGGTCCGGAGACCCTCGAGCCACCCCCTGCAGGTCCGGATCCAAGCGGCTCAACTGCGAAGCACGGGGCAGTACATGTGTTTTATAGACAGGGGCCTACGGCAGTGCTAACTTTTATTCCTTTCAGCTTTGGCTTGTTAATAACAATCAAAGCACAATGAAGTTGGATTGAAAGTGAATGGCAGAATAATTTTCAATTTCAAAACCTACAATAGGATTCCTGCCATGTTTTGCAGCGTGTGACGTTTTTGTGGAGAAAAAGAATTGTGATGTTGAGACTAAGGGGCACTCTCACAATGGTATTTTAGGAAAGCTGTTACAATCTCAATAAAGGCCATGATATGAATGAAGGGTATTGTTTATTTTAATAGATGTTCTGCATATTTCACACCAGTAATATATAGAGAAATTTGCATAAGGAGCCATAATAGATTTCTCAGGAGCACAAGAACATTTTCTATTGAGTAACCACAAATCAATCATTAAATGGAGGTTTATAACCTGCCCCGTGCAGCCCTTCAGGACAAATGATATCCTAGTGAACACTTCATCACGTTTCACTTGACTCTTTTTAGCTTCTTTCCAAAGGATGAATCCTGTTCTCTGCAAAGCCCAAGCAGCCATAATTCACTATTTGGTTTTTTAAACTCCTAAGGCAAAGTATGTCTACAGAAAGCGTACCTGCTTTGTAGAAGCTGACATGGTTTTTAAAAGCAGTTTTTGTTATTTTTTTCTTCGAAATCAATAAACCTCCTTTACTTCTAAAAGAAAACTCTTGGCAAACACTGAATTATCAGCATATTAACAGTTTCTAGCACCAATGCCTAGGCAAAAAAAAAATAGCACCACGACTTACTGTGTGAATCTAGCCTAAAGTCATTGAATATAAATGAAGCATATTGACTCTCATGAATCCTTCATAATATTGGTCTTCTCACATGGGCCAAAAGGAGCATTTGGGCAGTGAAGAGTAGTTAGTGTGTACATATGTGTAACCGAAGTTTAGCCTGTGAGTTACAGCAAAGTAAAAGCAGCTGAGATGGAGTATTTGTACCAGTACTACTATAACGTATTAGGCAGGGGCAGTCGTGGGCAGGGGTTGTAGTCCTCAAGCCACCCCGACAAGCTACAGACACAGGGAGGGGACAGACTGGTGTATGGAGTTGGTGTGGAGGTGGTACCTGCTTGAAGCTGCTCATCTGGGGTTTCATCCAGGTTCTCTGGGTCTCGGTCACTCTGACCGACATCACACGCCACACTATCAGTAACAAGTCCACCACCGGTTAAAAACGCAACAACTTTACTGTAAATTCGCTTACAACACAGCTTCCACTTCTTAAAGGCAGTTTTTACACCAAGATTTTTCACAGGCATCAATTTTTTCACAGAATTCGACTCTTTCGGTACAGACACCAACGAGGAGAGGGATGGGCACTCTATCTTCTTCTTTACTAACATTTTGGCTCTGAACAAACAAGAGGACTCCTAGAATCCTAGGGAACCTACTAGTCAACACTGGCCCTGTCTCCTGTCCGCACTATTAACGGCAGCTGGCCTAGGAAAAGGGTACACTTCTCTTTTCCCTCTGCCTTTGCATTCCATAACTGAGGGGTTATCAGTTTGCTTCAGTCCACTTGATCCTTTCTTCCTTATCACCTTTCTCTGCCTGGACCACACTGCTCTACTCTGCTACATCTGTCCCTGTTGGTCCTCTCATTATCTCACTCCTTCCCTATCTGCCTGAAACAGGAAACTCCTTTTCCTTTATCGCCTTCTGTGCTGGGGACTGTCCTCCCCCTTTTATCCTATGCCAGCCTACCACTCCCTCACATTCCCTTACACTGTGCGACCAGGGACCCAGTGACACCTAGTGGCAGCCGGCTAAATTACACAGGAAAGACACACTTAAAAATACATTACTCAAAAACATTCTCTTTGAGATCATAACATCTTCAGGGGCGGCAGGGTACTGGATACCTTCTTACACTACCATGTTGAGAGAATCTTGGTTGCTTTTCCCAAGAGAATAACCCTATCTAGTACAGAGTGTGAAAGGTATTGCTAGACTGTATGGGCTGCTTCCAGGGATGACGTCCCTTTTGTCACGTGATAGTATTTTGAACACACCCCTATCACGTGACAAAAGGGACGTCATCCCTGGAAGCAGCCCATACAGTCTAGCACTACCCTGAGCACAGTGTGACCGCTGGTGAGGTTTGCGCGCTCACGAGATTATGGGCGGGTACTTGCTGATAACAATCACAGCCCCGCCCATAATCACTTGCCTGCGCACACGTCACCAGCGGTCACACTTCTCAATCCCGTGAGACTGGCACTGGGCATGCGCGGGGATGGCTGGAGCAGTGGGCGGTGCATCAGCTATGGAAAGGAGCGATGGGGGGGTGGCATACAGGACCAGGAGGCAGAATAACGGACGCCAGAGAGCCTGCCCGCGTGTCACATTTACAGTATCTGAATACAAAAAGGTACCACTTTATAAAGTCTTTATTTTGGTCTCACATGGGGCACAATAATAACAGGGACCTTTCTAGAATGCAGCCCAGGAGCTGCAGAGGGGGAATCTTTTAGGTTTTGGGTGAAATTTCTGCTGACAGGTTCCCTTTAAGTTTTCTTAAAAATCATCTCACCCAATGAATGAATATGTTGCTCGTTCATTGGGTAATTGATGGCCTCATTCACGAATATTGGCCTATCTAAATGGATCCTTATTGGGCATGATGATCTACATTTAACTGTATCAAAGAGGTTGTCCACTACTTGGACAACCCCTACTCATTCCCCTTTGTTCACCCCCGCAAAAATAAGTAAGCCTATACTCACTTCCAGTGCAGCTGCAGTTTCAGCAATGTCTATAGCCACAATCCCGGGGCCCACGTGACATTGTTATGACACATGAGCACTGTGACCAATCAGCGCCAGCTCCCTTCTCCCCGCCTTCGGACATTGAGAAGGAAGTCAGGGCAGTGCTCCCATTCTGCTCAAATGTCCGAAGGTGGGAAGACAGACGCTGGGTGCTGATTGGTCTCAGGACTTACATGTCATAATAATGTCACGTGGGCCCTAGGAACGCAGCTTTAGACATCGCTGGACCCGCGGCCGCACAAGAGGTGAGTTTAGTGTTATTTATTTTTACGAGGGCAAACAAGGGGAATTAATAGGGGTTGTCCAATTAGTGGACATCCCCTTTATGAAATTTTTAGACATTAAATTCATGTATATTTCCCTCTAGTTTCTAAGAGAAGTTACCAAATACTAAAACTGACCTTTCTCACATTTAAAAATGAATACAAGAATTTTTTTTTTAAACATGAGTGAAATCTTATTTGATTAAAAGTTACAACATCCCTGCTCAATGACTTGATGTAACTACCTAAATTGAGACATTTATGTAAACATGTAAGGATGTTCTGTTATCCCCACATAATAGACTTCCAAATTAAAATGAATGCAATAACGGAAAAAAGTCACATAATGATATTTTATTTCACTTTGATTACATTAAACTTTTTGGAGTTCCTAATTGCAATAAGTCCTGGTTATGCGGCCTCTAAAATCATATGAAGGTTAATAGACTGGAATGGACGTGGATATTTCTAGCTGAATCAGCGCCTTATAAATACTTGTAAGGTCTTCTCAGAAAAAAAATAGGTTATAGATGGAAAAATATTTCCATTGCATTCAACTGACCATCCAGATCTATTACTATGGATCAAAAGAAACAGTTTAGAATTAGAACCATTCCACTTGTGACTTTTAGGATCGCTACTTCCAATAGGTGGCGCTGTGCTAGAGTTTGTCTCCTTTACTGGAGAGACAATTTGAATATTTCTTAGAGGGGCGTGGCAGCTATAAGTCCCCTTACTTGGCAGCCAGGCTGGCTTGCAAAGTCTCCTTAAGGAGAATAGTGTTCCCCTGTGGTCCCCACATAGCTTTCTCATGAGCCAGATCAGACACCCCCATACTTTGCACTGACGAGGGGCAAGCACCCCGAAACACCGTGTCTGCAAATTGGGATTCTGATCTGGCTTACATATATCCTGAGTCATATTGCAAAGCATTGTTAAAAATCTACTTGTGACTTTTAGGATCGCTACTTCCAATAGGTGGCGCTGTGCTAGAGTTTGTCTCCTTTACTCGAGAAACAATTTGAATTAGAACCATTTCATTGTGAGCAGGTCATTGTTCTGTACCTGTGTATTTTGTAAATAGCCTCTTCAGCAGCGCTAGTAAATTCCATGGTTGCTTTGCAGCATTAGCAGTAAATAGTTACATTAAAATTATGGAAGGATACGCTAAGCAAACTAATACATGGCCATTACAGACTAACAACGATTAGACTAATGTTTTTCCTTTAAACTGAGAACAGAGCAGGGATTTGAGAAACTTTGCTTTTAAGAAGCTCATTGTTTATTTATTCAAATGATGAGGCTCGTTAGTTAAGTGATGGATCACCTACCGACATACCTTGCATACTAAGTTAGGTAAAGACAATGTATGATAGAAATGGAAATTTATCGACACAACCTTAAAAGATTAGTTTACATCATTAATATAAAAGGAAAACAAAAGAGAAAGAAAAGTTATTTACAGTGTGGACCCTTCTGTTTGATAAGGTCACTAACCATGATTGATATATTTAGGTCACGTGTTGAAATCACACAGGAAGATTGGCCTAATGTCAATTTAAAGGGGTGGTCAAATACACAGCAAAGTGGCCAAATCAATGTAGGCCCTGTGCGCACAGTGCAATTTTTTATGAGTTTTTGGTGCAGTTTTGGGTGTAGTTTGTTGCCCTAAACTGAATGTATTTCGTCCCCCAGCAAAGTCTATGAGAATTCAGAAAGACTGTGCTCACGTTGATTCTTTTTTGCCTGTAATTTTGGGTGCAGAAAAAAGAAGCAGCATGTCACTTTTTGTATGTTTTCCCTGCATTTTTCCATTAAATATAGTGAAAAAATGTATGGGCAAAAACGTATGGGCAAAAATGCACCAAAAGCAGGTAAAAAAGGCATGTTTTTTTATGCGTTTTTTTCGGTCAGAGATGTGTTGTGAATACATTTTTCCAGTTTGGGGTTCCCTCTTGTGGTCAGTGCTGGCGGTGCAGTTGACTTGTGGAATGAGAGCCACAGACCTGTAGAGAACTGGCAATCAGTCCTTTCAGATTGGGACTATATAACTGAGTAGTTTTCTCCTGTTACTTGCCGGTGCTCAATTGATTTCCTGTGTGTTAAGGACATTCTGAAACCAGCCCTGCTCTCTACCAGAACTCCTCTCAGATAAGTGGTCTTGTGCCTCTGCTTATTGTTTCCACTTTCTTGCTGTTTTTTCTGTTAAGATACTATGGCTTGATTCCTATTTTGCCTGTGTAGACTTCCTGGTGGAATTGGATCATTCCCTGCTGGGAGTGTCTGTATATTTTGCTTCATGATTCTGCAATGTATTATGTTTTATCATGCTTGGTATTAAATTCAGTCCTTTATCTATATTAGTGTTTTTGGATCACAGTAACATCAGAACACTGATATAGTGGGGGAGAGGCCGTGTGGTCTCAGGGTTTTCCATGTCAGGCGTGCTGAGATTTTTTAGGTATTTTACGGTTGCAGACAGTGCTCTTTCCTATAAAGATAGTTTGGGCCTCATCTTTGCTGAAATCTGTTTTCTGGCTTTGCATTGTGTTTTCATATATCACCATAGTCTTTACATGTGGAGGACTGTCTATATCTTTGGGGATTACTCCAAAGCAGATTAGCTGTTCTTATAATTCTATGTGTAGGAATGTTTAGTTCTCCGGCTGTGTCGAGACAACTAGGTCATCGTAGGCTCGTCCCATGGCTACTTCTAGTTGTGTGTCAGGATTAGGTCTGTAGTCCGTTAAGATTCCAGTTACTCTGGTTACTTTTTGGGTTTCCACATTTTTTGATCCTCCTCGGTCCCTGAATCATAACAGAGATGTGTTTTTCTTCCAGAAGGTGTGTATTTTGCTGAAGAAACAAAACTTGCACATAGCCTAAAGCTCATAAAGAAGGCTTTTTTCAAATACTTTGTGTAGCCAATTGTGCCTCTGAGCGGTGCTTTTGCGGTCCGCTCATCCCCTGGGATCTGTAACCTCTCCGGTGATGTCACAACAGCTTCCAGTTAACCTGACATCACTGAGGCGACGCAAGCCCCAGTCTCCCTGAGTGACTGGGCTGTGGGTGGAGTTTCAGCACTTATCAGAGCCCAGCATCGCTCCTGCTTGCGGAGCTCTGCAGCGAAGGAGAGAGCACGCGAGATGCTGGGCTGTGACAAGCGGTGAAACGCCACCCACAGCCCAGTCACTCAGGGAGACTGGAGCCCACCTTGGTGATGTTGAATCAACTGGAAGTTGACTTGACATCATTGGATCTCAGAAGTCACGGAGCCCAGGGGTCACATGAGAGGGATGAGTAGACTGTAACATCACAGCTCAGAGGCAGAATTGGCTACACAAGGTATTTGAGAAAAGCCTTCTTTATGAGCTTTACATTGATGTGGTCACTATGCTGTGTAATGGACCACCTATTTAGTATTGTGGTAGGGTTGACATTTTTTTCTAGATCCCCTACATAAGGAGGCCTTTATAAGAAGAAAAGTGTGATTTCATGACATGTCTAGAGTGACAGAGGCTTCAGATCTACAGCCTCATTTTCATATCATTTTGAATGGTGATTTCTCAGTAACAAAAGGAACAGACTAAACATGTAAACGTATTACTGAACTTGTGAAATACTGTTAATAGATTCCCTTTAAAGATAGATTAAAATCCTATCTGGAAGTAGGAACAAAATATTCACCTTTTTAGGACCATAGTACTGTAAATTTGCACCTTGAAAGCGCTGGCGGCCCCCACTTATGGCCTTATGTTTAACTTATCATTTGTAAAACTGAAATACAGTCATAGCCTTTGTCTACATAAACTTCTGATGGTTGATGCATATTTTACAAATGATGATTGATTGAAAATACTGAAGAATAATATACAAATATCACTTCGTGAGTCTGAGAATAGGTTTCAACTAATGATGGGCAAGTGTGCTCGCCACTGCTCGATAGTTGATCGAGTATCGGGATGCTCAGGTAGGCTCAGTACTCGGCTGAGTATTAAGTCTGCTCGGATGTGTTGTTCGTGAAACATTGAACACAATATATACATCATTGAACACCATATACCTTTTGAAGTATCCATTCTATGATTAGTTCACATTGGCCAACTAATGATGGGATGATTGGGTATGCTACGTGCTCAACCAAGTATTATGGGTGCTTGGATATGTAGTTCGTGAAATATCGAATAAAAAGCACAGGCTCGCTTCACTGAATGATGGGAGCCGGAACTCCAGTGAGAGCCATTTGCAGTCTCTGAATGGCTCTCGCTGGGGGTAAAACCAACGTTTTTGAATATAGTATATCCCTCCCAAAAAAATACATCCCCCTGAATTGCTCTGCTTATGGCTGGCTGTATGTTGGCAGAGAGACGAACTGCCCTATCAATGACTTCCATAATTCTCGTTACTTAAATCGAGCCTGTTCGACCTTCTGACCTGCTCAACTCGAGTAACAAGCCCCCGAGCATTATCATGATGACTCATTACAAGCACCGAGCACCAAGCATTGCACTGCTCACCCATCATTGTGGCTAACACTTAGAACATATATGGATCTATAGACAAATTGACAGGGAAAAAAAAAGTATACAGATGTAAACGTAAGAAACATCTGACTACAAGTCATATGCCTAATTTTAACACATATAATAACTCTTTAGTAGACATAAGTCTACTCTGTAGGTACCAATGTATTTTTTTGCTATAGAAGAAAAACATTTTAACAAAATCTTAAGTGGGTATTGAAATTCTGATCAATGGGAACAGATGCCAGAAAGTAAGCTCAGCCAGGGAGAGGTTAAGGACAAAAACATCAAATGCTTCTGCCGATTACCCCATCCAGGGTTCTTTATAGCCTAAGTATACAATCAAGACATTAGCTTCTTCATTTCAATTACAAAAACTGTAAAAGTCAGTTACACGATACATTGTAGCAGTGATAAACCCTGTCCTTGTTTTAGGAAATAATAAAATGTAAACAAAAATCATATTAGAGACAAATATTGTTCCCTTATTGGCAGCATAAAAAGTTTTCAATATACCGTACATCTTCCCAGATAAAACAACCCAACATAGGGTAAAAAAAAACAAAAAACTTTGCTGTGGGATCACCACTTGAGAGATTTTTCTACAAACATTTAGGCCTTCTTCACACAATATATCTACCTATGTATTTATATAGTTTTATGACAATTTATATATATTTCTGGTTGAGTTTTTTTTAATTTATCGTCTTTTTAAGGTTATATAAAGACGCTGCATCAACTGAGCAAAGCAGGGGAGAAGCTGCTGCTCTGTCACCGTGACATCAACAGAAGCCGCTAAGTCACTGGCAGGAGCGGTCAGTGATTGCTCTGTACGGGTAGAGAACTGCACCGGCACAATAGGCAGGTACTTAGAAACTATCTACATGATACTTTTAGGCCTAAAGTGAAAAAATTACATTGTCATGGATAAGCCCTTTAAATCCTTTTGTCTTTAATTGCTGGTTTAGAAAAATCTTCCAAAACATGGTGATTCTTCACCAGCTCAGTGTTAATATGTACCTTGAGGATGTGACTGACAGATGAAACTCTCAGAATTGTAATTGTTCAGCAGAAACCTGTCAAATCCACAAGATGTAACCAACACCTTTTACATTTACACATACTCATTTTACATTTAGTAAAACATCTGGAGTACGACTGTCATTGAAGGTGGAAAATTGGAAGGAAAGAGAAAAGCAATTAACGCCGAGGAAGTATCTTATGCTGCGCTATGTACACGTTGTGATGGTCACAGTGCACAATTTTACACTTCCAGAGGAAAGAGGAATTAACTGTCTGGATAAAGTTACATTGCTGCTGTAGAATACCGTCACCTCTTCAGTAAGGGTATGTGCGCACGTTGCTTTTTACCTGCTTTTTACCTGCTTTTTTGCTGCTTTTTCTTCTGCGCTGTTTAATGCCAAAATGGATGTGTTCTTCTATTCAAGCAAAGTCTATGGGAATTTGGGTTTCTTGTTCACACTATGTTGTTCAAAATGCTGCCTTTTTGTGGCAGAACTTTGGTCAAAAACTCAGCTTTGCAGTGCAAAACCCAAATGGCAAAAACAATTGACATGTTGCTTCTTTGAAAAGCTGAGTTTTTGACCAAAGTTCTGCCACAAAAAGGCAGCATTTTGAACAACATAGTGTGAACAAGAAACCCAAATTCCCATAGACTTTGCTTGAATAGAAGAACACATCCATTTTGGCATTAAACAGCGCAGAAGAAAAAGCAGCAAAAAAGCAGGTAAAAAGCAGGTAAAAAGCAACGTGCGCACATACCCTAACTCCTGTAAGGGCTCATTCAGACATCAGCGATTATTCTCATCTGCACAAAGTTTTAGCACAGTTCTGTCCATGTTGGATCCAAACATCACAGATCAGTCAGTGTTGGATCAAAACATCACAGTTCGGTCAGTGTCGGATCAAAACATCACAGTTCGGTCAGTCTCTGTTCCAATCATCACAGTTCGATCAGTGTCAGTTCCAACCATCAGAGTTCGGTCAGTGTTGGATCCAAACATCACAGTTCAGTCAGTGTCGGATCCAAACATCACAGTTCAGTTAGTGTCGGATCCAAACATCACAGTTTGGTTGGTGTTGGATCCAACCATCAGAGTTCAGTCAGTGTCAGATCCAACCATCAGAGTTCGGTCAGTGTCGGATCCAAACATCACATTTCAGTTAGTGTTGGATCCAACCATCACAGTTCGGTCAGTGTTGGTTCCGACCATCAGAATTCGATCAATTTCAGTTCCGACCATCAGAGTTCAGTTAGTATTGGTTCCAACCATCAGAGTTTGGTCAGCGTGGGATCCAAACATCACAGTTCGGTCAGTGTTGGATCCAACCATCACAGTTTGCTCAGTGTTGGTTCCAAGTATCAGAGTTTTGTCAGTATTGTTTCCAACCATCAGAGTTTGGGCAGGGTTTCATCACTTTTTCTTTAGATGAAAAAAAACTCCTGAAAGTTTCCCCGACTTCTATAAACTAGTCCTGAAATATAGAGGCATCCGAATGCTGTCTGATATTTTTATGGCTCCATAAACTTTAATTTGTCAGATGAAACTTGTATCAATATTGGAGATGTAGCTGTGCTTTTGTGTAGACCTCTTGGTCCGGGGGGGCATTGTATGGATATGTGAACTCTCCCATAGACTATCATGCATATGAGTGCTATCTATGATAAAACACAGAGAACACTCGAACAAGGAAATACTGGATTCTGAATAAGCCTCACAGCATATTCATTCAAGATGTAACTAAAAACTCCATTGAATCACAAGGAAATTGATAGGTTTCGGGTATAATACTAATAAAAACAGTCTGCATTACCCATGAACATTGGAACAAGAGATACTATTAAAAGTTTATGGATCGTAAACTCAGACTGTCGTAACCAGAGGACCATCGCATGAGCTAGTCTCTATCTGCAAAATGTTGTTTTCAACACTCACGGTCTGAGAGCGGATCACAATGTCCTGCCAACTATGGATATCCTGACAAACTCAACAGTTTTATATATGCTTGTTAGGTTGGTGGGCTTGGGTCAGGGGAACCGTGGCCACTCCAGACATTTTGATCCGTTCTTGGCACGTGGATGTTGGATGTGTAAAACTAGTCTATCCAGCACAAATACATCGGCAATCTGTGGAACTACACATATCTGGTATCTGCAGGTGACCTGGCTGCACCTACGTGTGTGGGCATAATGAAAGAAGTATAGTAAAGTTCATAAATACCATTATCACAGGTAACAGCAACATATGAGGACATTTTGGCATGGCTAGAACAGTCTCTAAGGTTGCACAATAGTAGACTACTGTCAATGAAATGATATTTCTTGCTTCTAAAAATGGTCCTGATTAGCTTATACGCTGCCCTATTAGTAAGACATCAGTCACCTAAGGGTTCTAGCGGTTAAGGGTAATGCTTTCTATAGACTGTAATGACAACACTGACACACGCTGGTCTTACACAGTTACTACAGGATGTAATGATTGTAACTTATCAACTTTCCCCTTTAAATGATGAGAAATTACAACACCATGTTAAGGTAGTCACAAAAACGACAATATATATTTAACTATTTCTCTATCCTAGGCTTCACTCACAATGTACAGTCACTGAATATTTGTCAGTAGCTTCACCGCTCATAAGTATCTGACTAATAGATTCGCAAATTATCACTGCTGCTAGTCTCTAAGTTGCCAGTACTTTCACACATCATTGAACCAAAATAAGAAACAAACAAGTTTATTGTTTCTTTTTTTTTCCCATAACTAGGTGATACATTGGAGTTTATGATTAGTGATGAGCGGGAACGCCATGCTCGGGTGCTCCATACTCATATCGAGCAGTCGGACCCTTGGATGGGAGAGACTCGTGTGCCAAGTGTAATGGAAGTCAATGGGAAACACGAATTTTTTCTGGAAGATCTTCTAGAAAAATGATTGAGTTTCAAATTGACTTCCATTATACTTGGTACACGAGTCTAGCCCATCTGAGCGTCTGATCTGCTTGATGCAAGTACTGAGCGCCCGAGCGTGGTAGTGCTCACCGATCACTTACTATAATGCAATAATCGATATTCCATGCGTCTTGGATTGAAGAGCATTTGTGGCTCTTCGAGTCAGTGTCCTTTTTGGGGGGTCTTTTTCAAAACACAGATGCTCTGGGTATGGTATTTCTTCTGGCCTTTTTTCCGAAAGGAGTTGAAACAAATTCCCGTGCAAAACGCTGCTAAAAGTGCCATTAAAATGCTTGTTCTTTGGGGCATTGTTGGGGTATTTTTTTAAATACCCAAAATACTGTGGGGCTGCGTGAAAGTGCCATATATGAAGTTAATATAGGAAGATGTGACACCAGCCATGCCACCCCACTTGAAATCTGACATGTGTATATGTCTCCTGTAAAAATGGTTTATAATAATGATATACCCGCATATAATCTATAACATGATATGCACTAATAGACAACACCCCATGAGACTACACTGATACATGTGCCCTGATAATTTTGGGCAAAAATATTCAAAAAGTGTTGAAGTTTGTATTAGTATTGATTGTGAGCCCCAACCGGGACAGTGGTGAGCATACCCGTAAAGCATTATGGAATTAATAGCACTATATAAGGGAGTAAAATAAATAAATATCGCCACCAGAATGCCGAAACGTTCAGTATGTGTGATTGTTTATATTTAATCCAAAGCGATTGTTAGAAACTTGAATTTGCCATATAATAACCATGTGATGTAGGAAATTAAACATAGATTAATTCCTAAGAAATACAAGATCCACCATTAAAAGAAGAACACATCATGTAAGTATGAGCTCAGTGACCAAGATGCTTGGCAGATTTATGAATGAGCAGAGGACGTGCCTCATATTCTAATAGTTTCCAAACAGACCCAACTGATTACTGTCAAAGAAATACAGAATCCTGATGGACCGGGGTCACTGGCAATGAAAGAGTTACCTAGATAATAGTTAAATCTGATGTGAATTCAGAAGGCAAATGTTCATGTGTGGGATGTCTATATGAATCCAAAGCATTCTGTTACTACTCCATGATTCACTGGGACTGCTCCAATAGCATCAGATGAATGACAATGAGGCGCCTTTGCATGTTTCGCTTTTGGACCAGAATATACCCAGCATATGAATTTCCCACCTACAGACAGATAGGGACTAAGGGAGATAATGTTTTCTAATGCTGTAAAACAAACCCACACATATAGAATATTTATAGGCTCTAATATCCAAAAAGCAGCCATAGACTTCACGTCTATACGGAATAACTTCATTACCAGCACAAAATCCTAGAAATGTAACCCAGAAAATCCAGCAGCAGGTGAGAGTACACCAATCATTTAATAGGATCTTAATCAGCGGGATTGAGAAAGTGGATATACAGCTCATCCTGATTAAATGAGCATGACCTTTTAGATAATTATGCAAAATGAGAAAATGATATGATATATGCAAAGCATACCTTATCCCTCACCAGCAACAGGGGGAATCTGAGACCTGGGAAATCAACAGATGCAGAACATGTGCACTGTACAGGGAGCAAAAGTTTGTGGAAAGCAGCAAAATAATGGCCAAGTGATGAGTGATAGGAGGCTTAGAGGGCATCTCCATTCCAGTGATGGAGACTATGGATGGAGAGACCTTAGAAATGACAGAAGGAATGGGGACCATCTCAGATTAACAGGAATAGCATTAGATGACTATACCTTAGGAGCTGGGTATCAGAGGGATCCTGGCTCAGTAATTGGGAGCAGGTACTGACTTGCTGTGTCCTGTAGTTTGCTCCAGGGTGGCTTTTATTCCCCTCGGTCTGTTATTAATCCCTTGCAGAGCAGAGTACAACTTCAGGAGTGCCACAGGAATCCTTCATTCCCCCCTCAGTCCAGAAGATCCAGTCCCCCCTCCAGCAGACACAAGAGCTGCTAGCTCCCCCTCCTCTGACTCCCACCCCTAAAATAACATTCACAGCCTCAGCACCACTCTAGGATGGCACACACAGGGCTCAGCATTAGCAGGTGCAGGGCTCCATAGTCTCTGGAATCTGATGCCCCCACGATGTGACAACTTCACTCCTTACAAGTGCCACTTCATCCACTAAAGTCCAGAAGAGATCTCCAGCCTGAGCCTCACAGAGGAGCAGAGACATAGGAGCCTCTCAGCTGACGAGCACTTAAGAGCCAGCAGTTCCTATTGCCATGTCATGAATATTTCAGCGAGTTAAACTGCCCTCAGCTGATGTCAGGCTACTTGCTGCTTTGGTGAAATCCCCCATAGATGAGCTGTGGAGAGCAGAGGAGAGCCAGGTGCAGCCTGTCACAGAGCAGCGTGTCACCCTCTGCACCACAGCCCATTGATCACACCACTCATCGTGATCGCCTGCTCTCAGGAGTCCAGCACCGAAACGACACGATCAGGAGCTGCTCCAAGCAGGCAGCTGAAAGGTGAGATGCTGTGAAGGCTGCCAGCGCCCCCTTCTTCATCAGCACAGCAAAGAGGCTGAAGAATAGGATTACAGAGCAGATTTCTCCCTAACAGGACCGCTAATAAACTTATGCTTCCCTACAAGAGGGGTGACATACTGACCACACAGGGGCACAGGACTGATAGCAATATGGGGAAGCCCATCTGATGCAGATAAGGATCTCATATAGACTTGGGCTTGTATAGAAGTATAAAAGAATGCACAATATGTCATCTCACTACTGGAATCTGACAAGCGATTTGTGGATATAGATACAAAAATGTGGGATTCTGATATCACCCTATAATATTGTACACACTATAAGGGAATATTAAATGCCACCATGACATGGAAATCCTGCAATCAGGTGAATTACATGTACATTATGCCCATTTCACACCATGAAGAATAAGGAGGATTCTCCTGTAAAATACCTGAAAAAGGCTAAGTTCACACAAGTGTAAAAAAAAGAGATTTTTCACCTGTACAGATGATATTTTTAGTAATTGTACAACCTTTTTATATCAGCAATTAATACAATTTAGAATACTACAGTTTCCTTTGTTACTAATTGCAATGTATCTGTAAGAATTGGATGTTGTATAAATATACAGGTAACAGATGATCCATATTTGATCTGATTTATTTTGTAAAGCCATAAACTTGAAAAGGCGAATCTCACCAGGAATGCAGAAGAGAATAATGCATGATGCCATACAATCCATGTGCTGTCCACAGAAGGTCACTTTTTGTAGACAGCACTCAGACCAAACGTCTGGTCGTGGGATCCAACCCAAATATATACAAAAACAATAGCATACACCATCAAATACAACATGATGGTGGACGGGCAGGTCACAAACTGGACTGTTTTCCACATGACAAATCCTCTTTAACTGGTGACTGTGGATGACTGAATTCACATGTGCTGGATTTGTTGCCGGAATTTACACAACTGAGAAATCCATTCCATAGATCTGAGTGGAGCTTTTTTGCATTTTGGATTTCCCAAGCTCCATTAAATAAATGGGACAGAATCAGAAACTTCATTTTTAGTCTTTGACAAGTTCAGATGCCTGTGAGAAAATTAGGGTTAGTCATGTGCGCAAACTGCAGACCTTATTGCCTTTGTGTATACTTCTGTGCTCCTGTCCACATCATAGATGGATGCTGGAGCTGTCATCTATTGCATGCACTATATGCTGCACTTGTTTCTACATGGACCACTGATCTGTATGGAAAATCACTCATGTGCAGTACCACATTGGCTACAATGGGTCCATGTGTTCTTGCGCAGTTATGTTGCACACATTGACCGCATACAGACTAAAAAAAGGATCACCTGGAAACTCCCTATCCATTTGGGTGGTCACCCTATAATACTACAGTTTCCATTCAACAACTGTATGTTGTGATGTTGGCTGCAGTCTTATATGTTATCAGCTGTTCACTAAGAGTTTTAGGAACCCATAGGTTGTCTTCATTTATTAAAAGGGTTGTGAAAGTAAGACATCTTCTTCAACACTACAGCCAGTGCATTGTCCCAGTGCATCTCTAGTTGTACTGTTTTGCACTCACTACATGCAAAGGAGCCTTAGGTACTGATTGTTGTATGACTAGTATGCTCTCAGACGCAATAGTTTGGTAGGCCATTACAGATCTGCTTCCGGAAGACATACGCAAGTAGATATGCCATTTTTTTTTACCTCTTTTCCTTTATCACTACATAGCTAGACAAAATTGTTATTTTGGAGCCTGACCTATGAAATTTCAAATGCACTATGTAGACCAAAGAATTGAGACTTGTACATATTACATCTTCAAAGGGATTTTATTGCCTCCAATACTGGAGTGATAGGTATTCACCAACAATCCGCCTCCCAAGCGCCTAGAATTGGAAATGTCTTTGTAGCTATATCAGCCTCCATACTTCTGAGCAGGCTTTATGCAAGATTTTTTCCTTTCCTCCAACTCACTGCAGAAACCGATAATGTGTGAGAGGGTACAACTTAACATTTTCATTCTACTTCAGTGATGATGATGACCAACCTTTTGAGCTTGGTGTGTCAAAATTTGTACAAAAAACGAGCATAACTCGGGTGGTCTGTCACTTTTTTGAAAAATCCATAATTTTGTGATATTTGTAGCTCTAATAACAAAAAGCTATATGATAATGACTGCTGAGGGGAGGGGAAGAGGAGATAATGACAGCTGGGGGGAGAGAGATAATGATTATTTCCTCTCCCCCTCAGCAGGCTTTATATCCTTTTCCCCTCCCTTACAGCAGTCATGTTCCCTGTAGTAATGTGCCTATCCTTGTTCTCTGTAGTAATGTTCCCATCCTTAACCTCTGTAGTAATGTGCCCAACCTTGTCCCCATCCTGTAGTAATGTGGTCCATCCTTTTGTAGTAATGTGTCCACCCTTGTCCTTTGTAGTAATGTGCCCATCTTGTCACCCTTGTAGTAATGTGCCCATCCTTGTCCTCTGTAGTAATGTGCCCAACCTTGTCCCCATCCTGTAGTAATGTGGCCCATCCTTTTGTAGTAATGTGTCCACCCTTGTCCTTTGTAGTAATGTGCCCATCTTGTCACCCTTGTAGTAATGTGCCCATCCTTGTCCTCTGTAGTAATGTGCCTTACCTGTAGTAATGTGACCATCCTTGTCCTCATCCTGTAGTAATGTGCCCATCCTTGTCCCCTGCTGTAATGTGCCTATCTTGTCACTCTTGTAGTAATCTGTCCATTCTTGTGCCCATACTTGTCCCCTTTTTTTGCAATGCCCAATCATGTAGTAATGTCCCCTATGTATGCCAAATTATGCTATTTTCACATACACACATAAAAAAAGATTCTTCTCACCTGTCCTCTGTTTCCTCGGTATCCTCTCCCCTGCTTCTTGTGACCCGCAGACCCCCTGATGATCACGGCTCTATGTCGGGGGCCACAGCCATCTGCACTTTACTTCAGGTGATTGAACTCTGCTGCGGCGCAGAGGAACTCTCTGCAAAGCTTCACCAATGGCAGCTACCGGCCAATCAGAGGCCAGCAAGGGATGTCATATAACAATGTTACCTGCTGGCCTCTGATTGATTCTCAGCCATGTGCAAGCCGTTTGCAGTGTTTGATCTCATGTTATGTGCTTACACACAATAAAATTGAAAAACCCCACCCACCCTTATTATGTAAGGTTCGACTGTGCCCTCCGAAATGAAGCTCCAAAGGTTCGCTCATGTCTAGACTCCAATACCGAGTATACAGTAATAGAAGTTAATGTCGAACTTGAGCATTTTTCCGGATGACCCTAACAGGAAGGTTACGGGAGCAGAAAATTCTCTGAAATGAATGGAAACAGGGCTCAGATGGAATGGGAAGAAACTTGGATGCATCTCTGACTCACACATCACTGCTGGGAACGAAATAATTTTTTTAAAAAAATGACGTGGGGGGTCTCTCCATTTTTGGTAATCAGTCACGGTAAGCAGACAATAAGAATTGGGCTTTTGTCGCCATTTTACGAGACCCTTAGCGTTCTCATTTTTCAGGATCTGGGGCTTAGTGACAGCTCATTTTTCCATTTTGAGCTGACGTTTATATTTATACTACTTTTATGTAGATGCGATGTTTAGATCATTTGTTATTGTATTTTAATGCAATGTTGTGGCGACCAAAAAACGTTATTTTAGTAACTGAAATCTTTTCTTGCCACACCATGCACTGATTGGATTAATTGATTTTATGTTTTGATAGCTCAGGCATTTCTGAACTTGGCAATACAAAATATGTGTATATATATATAATATATATATATATATATATATATATATATATATATATATATATATATATATATATATATATATATATATATAATATATATATATATAATATATATATATATATATATATATATATATATATATATAATATATATATATATAATATATAATATATATATATATATATATATATATGTAGCACCCCTGTGGTACCAGGTGCCACAAGTGTAGCCTGTGGAAAACCCAAACCCCGGAATACCCATGCCAGCAAGTACACCAGCACCCTCAGGCCACATGCAAAACCCCAACACCAGAATGGGAGACTGCCTAGTAACAGGTATAAGGGGAGGGCACTGATTGGATGGTAGCCACCCAACCTGTAGGGAAAGACCCAGTGAGAGGGAGGGGCGAGTGGTCAGTTGGAAGCTGGCGGGAAGGAGTTGGGAGTTGAAGGGGAGAGGAGAAGAAAGCAAGAAGGAGAGGAGTGAAGTAGTAGTAAGTGGAAAGTACAGAAACTGACCTGAAGAACCACCAGAGTGCTGTATAAGGAGTGAGGGACTATGGAGTATGGAACCAGGACTCCAGGCACCGTGGATTACCTGTGGAAGTGCAAAAGTCCAGGAACCACGGGAGGCCTGTGGAAGTCTGGAACCAAGGCTCACAGGCCTCAGCACAAAGTGGGGTGCAGACCCTAGGACAGTGGGACACTTTATGGTCAGCTGTTAACTCTGCCGGGCGAGAAGATCTCCAGGGTCCATCGCCAACCAATCAAGCCCGAAGCACAAGCAGCAAAGAGGGAACCAGGGATTGAACCCCTTAAATAGTCCAGGTTGCCTGCATTAGGGCCAAGGCTAAAGAAAAGGGACTTACAAGTAGCTCCAGGCCACGGGAGTCCAATCACAACGAGTGTGCACGGAGGAAAGCTAACCCAGGTCACAGCTGGCACGGAGAACAAGGGGAGCGGGTACACCTGAAACCGGCACCCACAGGTTCAAGTGCCTCAGTAAAGTAAAGGCAAATGGAAACTGCAACACTGGTGTGGACTGTGTTCTAGATCATCCTGTCTACTCACACAGACGGTTCCCCACTACTATCCCCATCATTCACTGCTGGGGCCTGTCCCTGCTTGCGGAGGGCTCTAAACATCCAGGCTGCATCACTCCACCAGCCCCAGCAGAAACCTGCAGTGGCGGCCCCAAATAACCTGGCCGCACACTGCAAGTGGCGTAGTCAAGAACTCTTTTATTATTTTATTTTATTTTCTCCTTTTATTTTATTTTTCTAAAAAAACCCTTTCTTTTCTGAGGGATGACACCCCAAGGGCCACGGTACCGAGCTGCGACCACGACTGACCCCACCGCGCACCACAAGCCCAGGACCAAGTACTCCACAGCCCTGCGGCATCAAATATATATATTTTTTAAATTGTTTTATTTTTAAATGAGGCAATCACTAAAAATGCAGCGTTCCTGTGAGTGCCAACACTCTGTCGGCGCTCACAGGAAATACGTCATGCTAGCATCAGGGATCATTAGCTGACCCCATGCTACCATGGCAACACATTGGCACCAGGGAGCATGTGAAAAGGGCGCCGATGGCGGCGGGGAATAGCGCGATCCCCACCATAGCCATTTAAACTACGCTGTCAGATTTTGATAGCACGGTCTAAGTGGTAAGCACGCACAGGTGGATTTCCGATCGACCCCCGTCTGTTAGCCACACATGTCTTCTGATCAGATCAGCAGACATGTGCGAGGACTATACTGGGCTTGCCGCCGGAGCCTGTGGTTAATGGGGGGACACAACCTAGGAAATATATATATGTCCAAGGCCGTGAAGGGGTTAAACAAGGTTGCAACATGAACGGCACTAAAGGGTACAAGTGTACAAACCCTGCTCTAATATAACTCTCCTTCCTAGATCAACTCTCCGTGAACTGCTTCCACAGGGCAGTGTGCTAAGCATCACGTCTCTGGGTCTAATATGAGACCTGATGATGCAATGCAGCTGACCAATCACAGTAATGCCAGTAGCTGACATGGATATGGCATTACCATGTATGACAGGCAATCCTCGCATGTTCATTGGCTGTCTAACAGCCACAAAACATGTAAGGTGGGGACTCGTGCATGGCGCTCAAGCACCTGTGATACTCAGTTGAGTAAAGAGCGTACTGAAACACCCCGTTGCCCCATTGAGTATTGAGCAGTAGCAAGGATACTCGTCCATCACTAGTAACTTATCTAACCATGATTTATAGACCTTGCTTTGTGAACTGTCATGCTGGAACATTACAGGGCCTTTCGCGAACTGTTCCTACAAAGTTTATACATACAATTTGCCAAAATATCTTAGCATGTTGAATCATTAAGATTTGTCTTTAATGGAACTAAGGAGCAGAGGACGACCCCTGAAAGACAATAAACCAACATTATGCCTCTTCCACCAAATTTTACAGGTGGAACAATACAATACAATCAGGCAGGTAACATTCTTCTGACATTTGCCAAACCGAGACTAGTTTATCAGACAGCCAGATGGAGAAGCATTTTCCATCACTGCATAAGATGTTTCCACTGCTTTAGAGTTAAGTGGCAGTGCGCTTTATACTTTCCGCTCTGACACTTTGAATTGGGCATAGTAATGTTTGTATATTTGCGTGAATATGAAAGTTCATGCCATTAACCCCTTAATGACAGTAGCATTTAATGTGCGCCACTATTTTGGTACGCAATGTGTTGCAGTGACAGCCAGGGGTCTGCTCAAGACAACACATGATAAATTGGATGGCATTATTCAAAAGTAAAACTCACCCCACAAAAAAACAAGCCCTCACGTGGCTATATCGATGAAGAAATTAAAAAGTTATGGCTCTTTGAATAAGAGGACATAAAAAACAAAAGCGCAAAAATGGAAAATGACCTGGTTTTTAATCGATTAAGGTCTCTGACAATGTGTTTGTACTAATGTTAATGACCAGAGTAGACTTTAAACTCTGCAGTTATTGTCAGTATGGAGTTGATAACTTTTATGAACAATTCTCATCAGCACTTGCCTTGTTTTCCCAAAAATAAGACCTACCCCAAAAATAAGCCCTAGAAGAATTTTTGAGGCTGAATGTGCTCCTATTGCGATTCTATAAGGAAGTGGCAAAGCATCTACAAAAGTTAAAGAATACAGCAGGACTCTTCATCAAAGAAAGTAAATACCAACAAAATAAAGCAGACCCTCCAAACGACAACAGACCCCCAAAAAATAAAAAAAAAATCTCACTTACCTGGCCCCAAACAATTATGTTTGGCAAGTGTCAATGGCGGATGAGCTCTCACACAGAGATCTGTGTCACTGTCAGGTCCCTCGCTGTTCCAGCTGCCTTAAACTGCAGCTCTCACAAACAGATCAAATATCAGTATCATATCAACATGAATGATACTGCCTCCAGTCACCAAAGGGGGGGTAACCACTGTAGAATACATGAGGACCTGACAGCAACGCACATTTGTATGTGAGAGCCCATTCACTTGCAAACTAATTTTTTGGGGTCTGATAAGTGTGATTCTTTTGAGGGTTGTCTGTTTTCGTTTGGTGGTAACTTAGCAGTACATAAAGAATAATAAATTTAAGCAGGTAATTTAAACTATTGTAAATATGGCATGCACCTACCACTATAGGACTGGTCTGCACCATGAGAATAGCAGATCAGATAAGAAAATGTGCATCTGAACCAGTAATAGGATTAACACAAAATGTTGAAGTTCCAAAATGTGATGGTATGATAATATTTGAATAAATGTTGATTTTTTTTTTGTTCAAGAATAAATGTTGATTGTTGTTTATTGGAAAATAAAAGACATCCCCTGAAAATAAGGCCTAGCCCATCTTTTTAAGCAAAAAAAATATTATATAAGACCCTGTGTTATTTTCAGGGATACACGGTAGTAACCTTGCTCTTTAACTTTACAATTTGTTCCACTTAAAGGAACCTGTCAACAGGTTATTGCTATCTCATATGAGAGCAGGGGCGGGCTGGGCCGGGGGGGCAATTGCCCCCCGGGCTGCTCTCCCAGGTATTGTAGAGGGCCGGCCGCCTGCTGCATAATATCATTCTAACACACATGGCCGTGCACAGTGAATTGCACGCGACCGTGTCTCCTGTACTTTGGCCGGGCACACTGACACTTCTACAGGCACATGACCGGCCGTATAGTTCAGGAGACCCGGCCATTCACAGTGCACACTGCATGGCCACGTGTGCTATAATGACATCATGCAACATGCACTGCCTCCATCCAGCCGAGGAGCATCAGACAAGGTTTGCAGCTACATCTCAGTTTCTAGGAGCTGCCTGGGTAGTGGGCGTGACCGGCTTTGTTAGTGGGCATGGCCATGTATCCTCCCGTCCACTATACAGGTAGTCCTCGACTTACGACGTTGTTCCTTTCTTACGCGGCGTTGTAAGTCGAATAACGTGGTAAGTCGAACTATACAGTAGGAACCATTCTGTGCTGCACATGTGTGAGGGGCACCTTTTCCAGCTACACATTTCCAGCTTACGGTAATACAACTCTGTTACGACGCATACGACCCGGTTACGACGCTGTAACGACGCATACGACCCGGTTACGACGCTGTTACGACGCATACGACCCGGTTACGACGCTTTATATGATGCTGTATGAGCTTCGTATAAAGCGTCGTAACTACGAAACAACGAAAGTTGAGACCGTCGTAACGCGAGGACTACCTGTAATCATCCAGGTTGCGCCACCCCTGCGCCCCTCCTGAATGCCCCATCTGGAGATCGTACCTCAGACCCCTGCTTCTATTATAAAGAACTCCAAGACATCTGGAGTTTCTTTCTGTTTTCAGCTGTGTTGCTCAGGCCCTGCCCCTTATGATCACATGAGCGTGACGTCACCACAGGTCCTTTAGCCCGTAGGATTTACCATCAAAGAAGTCTGTGGCTTCATTAGAGAGAAGAAGAGAGAAGTGTCCCCAATCATCAAAAGTAAAAAGCCCCCCCGTATGTGAGTGTGTGTATAGGATTGTGTCTGTCTGTGTATGAATTTTTGTATGTGAATGTTTTCAAATATGTATACACTTCTATGTGACTATATCTGTGTCTGTGTATATGTGTGTGTATGTATACAGCTGTATGCAGGTGTGTGTATTTGTATACGGCTGTACGCAGGTGTGTGTGTATACAGCTCTACACAGGTGTGTGTCTATGTGTATACGGCTGTACGCAGGTGTGTGTGTGTGTGTGTGTATACAGCTGTACGCAGGGGTATGTATGTGTGTGTGTGTTTATACGGCTGTACACAGGTGTGTGTGTCTATGTGTATATGGCTGTACGTGGATGTGTGTGTGTGTATACGGCTGTACGCAGGTGTCTATGTGTGTGTATATGGTTGTACGCAGGTGTGTGTGTCTATGTGTATACGGCTGTACGCAGGGGTATGTATATGTGTGTATACGGCTGAACGCAGGTGTGTGTCTATGTGTATACGGCTGTATGCAGGTGTGTGTGTCTATGTGTATACGGCTGTATGCGGATGTGTGTGTATACGGCTGTACGCAGGTGTGTGTGTCTGTGTATACGGCAGTACGCAGGTATGTATGTCTATGTGTATACGGCTGTATGCAGGTGTGTGTGTCTATGTGTATACGGCTGTATGCAGGGGTATGTATATGTGTGTATACGGCTGTACGCAGGTGTGTATGTATGTGTGTATACGGCTGTACACAGGTGTGTGTGTCTATGTGTCTACGGCTGTACGCAGGTGTGTGTGTGTGTGTGTGTCTGTGTGTATATGGCTGTACGCAGGGGTGTGTATGTGTGTATACGGCTGTACGCAGGTGTGTGTCTATGTGTATACGGCTGTACGCGGATGTGTGTGTGTGTATACGGCTGTACGCAGGTGTGTGTCTGTGTATAGGGCTGTACGCAGGTGTGTGTGTCTATGTGTATACGGCTGTACGCGGATGTGTGTGTGTATACGGCTGTACGCAGGTGTGTGTCTGTGTATACGGCTGTACACAGGGGTGTGTATGTGTGTATACGGCTGTACGCAGGTGTGTGTCTATGTGTATACGGCTGTACGCGGATGTGTGTGTGTGTGTATACGGCTGTACGCAGGTGTGTGTCTGTGTATATGGCTATACGCAGGTGTGTGTATCTATGTGTATACGGCTGTACGCAGGGGTATGTATGTGTGTGTATACGGCTGTACGCAGGTGTGTGTGTCTGTGTGTATACGGCTGTACGCAGGTGTGTGTGTCTATGTGTATACGGCTGTACGCAGGTGTGTGTGTCTATGTGTATACGGCTTTACGCGGATGTGTGTGTGTGCATACGGCTGTACGCTGGTGTGTGTCTATGTGTATACGGCTGTACGCAGGGGTGTGTATGTGTGTATACGGCTGTACGCAGGTGTGTGTGTCTATGTGTATACGGCTGTACGCAGGGGTATGTATGTGTGTGTATACGGCTGTACGCAGGTGTGTGTCTATGTGTATACGGCTGTACTCAGTGGTGTGTGTATACAGCTGTACGCAGGGGTGGGGGGGTGTTTGTGTATATGGCTGTATGCAGGGGTGTGTGTATGTGTACACTGCTGTACGCAGGGGTGTGTGTGTATACGGCTGTATGCAGGTGTGTGTGTCTATGTGTATATGGCTGTACGCAGGGGTATGTATATGTGTGTATACAGCTGTACGCAGGTGTGTGTCTATGTGTATACGGCTGTACTCAGTGGTGTGTGTATACGGCTGTACGCAGGGGTGGGGGTGTGTGTATGTGTATATGGCTGTATGCAGGGGTGTGTGTATGTGTACACTGCTGTACGCAGGGTTGTGTGTGTGTATACGACTGTACGCAGGTGTGTTTATGTGTATGTGTATATGGCTTTACTCAGGGTGTGTATACGGCTGTACGCAGGGGTGTGTATGTGTATACGGCTGTACGCAGGTGTGTGTGTGTAGGTGTATACCGTGTCGGTGTATATGTCTATATATGTGTACACATTTCTGTACTGTATGTTTACATGTCCGTGTTGCTGGGGTTGTATATTTGTAAGATGCCTGTATGTAAGGCTGCGTGCCTACCATCAGGGTTCACAGTGTTTTGGATTCAGTGTTTTCGCTGCATTGTACAGTACAAGCACAGTGGATGGGATTTCTAGAAATCTTATGCCCCCTGTGTGTGTACAACCCACAGCGAAAACTGACCTGTGGTGCTGCTTCCCGAGCCCTGGCATGTCAATTTATTGCTGTGTAGCAACAAGTGTCTCCACAGAGAGAACAGAAGAGAGACCACAGTGGCCCGAACCCTGAATGTGGACATAGGCTGCTGTGGTCCCTGCAGAGAGCAGTCCTGGCCCTGCAGGGGAGGACATGCTGCGTCCAGGACACATCATGTCCAGACCGTGGGCACGTAGCCTTAAAGTGTATTCTGTATGTGTAAAACATTTGTATCTCTAGGGCACAACACTAAATCTATACGGGTGAGTGCCCACCATCAGGCGTCCTCAAAGTCTGGAGACGCAGCGTACTTTCTCTGCTGGAGACGCTAGTCTCCTAGGTGGGAGAACGCGCTGTCTGTGCACACCATCAGAGTAACTGTCAGCGGATACTCGCTGTATTCTCCCGCTCAGAGCACTAGCATCACTGTTAGAATAAATTGACACGCTGAGGATAGGAAATCAGCGCCACAGATCAGTTTATGGAGCGTCTAAAAGAAGCCGAGGGGGCCGGAGATTTCTATAAATCCATCCACTGAGCCTGTGCTGTACAATGCAGCATTTTGGACTCAGTGAAAACACTCTGCGTCCAAGACGCTGTCGACACTGATGGTGGGCACGCAGCACTAAGGGCTTATTCACATATGTGTTAGGGAATGTCATTTGTCTTTCCATGTTTATGAAAAGAAGTGAAATTAACCTCTGCACTGTGAGGTAGCTATGTCACCACCTTATGACTTCACATGTCTGTGTATGTGGTATGTGTTGTGTCCGTTTTTTTCACAGCGCTGATGACAAAGGCCAATGGAAGTCTATGGGGCCGTGAAAAACACACACAGCACACAGATGGCATAAGTGTATAGTCCGTGTGCCAGCCATGTTCTGTACGAGTTTAACATTGAAAATATAGGATAAGATTTGTAATTGCTGCATAAGTAGTTAGCTGGGTTATGGTACTGTATCTATGTAGTTTTGCTCCTATAGCAATACAGTAAGCTCAGTTATGGTACCATATTTAAGCAGTAAGCTTAGTTATGGTACTATGTCTATGCAGTAAACTTGTTCTGTTCCAGTAGCTATGTAGGAGGCTTGATGTCCTGTTGCTGTCTCTATGTAGTAGACTAAGTAAGTACAATTTTGTTCCTCTATGGGTACAGTAAGCTCGGTTCTGCTCCCATATCTCTGTAGTAAGCTCGGTTCTGCTCTCATATCTCTGTAGTAAGCTCGGTTCTGCTACCATATCTCTGTAGTAAGCTTGGTATTGATTCCATTATCTCTGTAGTAAGCTTGATTCTGCTCCCTTATCTCTGCTGTAAGCTCGGTTCTGCATCCTTATCTCTGTAGTACAGTAAACTCGGTTCTGCTCCCATATCTCTATAGTAAGCTCGGTTCTGCTTTCATATCTCTGTAGTAAGCTCGGTTCTGCACCCATATCTCTGTAGTAAGGTCGGTTCTGTTCCCATATCTCTGTAGTAAGCTCAGTTCTGCTCCCATATCTCTGCAGTAAGCTTGGTTCTGCTACCATATCTCTGTAGTAAGTTCGGTTCTGCTCTCATATCTTTCTAGTAAGGTCGGTTCTGTTCTCATATCTCTGTAGTAAGCTCAGTTCTGTTCCCATATCTTTGTAGTAAGCTCGGTTCTGCTCCCATATCTCTGTAGTAAGCTCGGTTTTGTTCTCATATCTCTGAAGTAAGGTCGGTTCTGTTCCCATATCTCTGTAGTAAGCTCGGTTCTGCTACCATATCTCTGTAGTAAGCTTGGTATTGATTCCCTTATCTCTGTAGTAAGCTCGGTTCTGCTCCCTTATCTCTGTAGTAAGCTTGATTCTGCTCCCTTATCTCTGCTGTAAGCTCGGTTCTGCTTCCTTATCTCTGTAGTACAGTAAACTCGGTTCTGCTCCCATATCTCTATAGTAAGCTCGGTTCTGCTTTCATATCTCTGTAGTAAGCTCGGTTCTGCACCCATATCTCTGTAGTAAGCTCGGTTCTGTTCCCATACCTCTGTAGTAAGCTCAGTTCTGCACCCATATCTCTGTAGTAAGGTTGGTTCTGTTCCCATATCTCTGTAGTAAGTTCGGTTTTGCTCTCATATCTTTGTAGTAAGGTTGGTTCTGTTCTCATATCTCTGTAGTAAGCTCGGTTCTGTTCCCATATCCTTGTAGTAAGCTCGGTTCTGCTCCCATATCTCTGTAGTAAGCTCGGTTCTGTTCTCATATCTCTGTAGTAAGGTCGGTTCTGTTCCAATATCTTTGTAGTAAGCTCGGTTCTGCTCTCATATCTCTGTAATAAGGTCGTTTCTGTTCTCATATCTCTGTAGTATGCTCAGTTCTGCTCCTATATCTCTGTAGTAAGGTCGGTTTTGCTGCCATATCTCTATAGTAAGCTCAGTTCTGCTCCTGTATCTCTGTAGTAAGCCGGGTTTTGTTCCCATATCTCTGTAGTAAGCTCCTTGCAGTTCCCATATCTCTGTAGTCATCTTGGTTTTGTTGCAGTATCTATGTACGCAGTACGCGGTTCTGTTCCCATATATATATATATATATATATATATACCAGTCTGTTCATAAAGTCTGTTACTGCTGCTTTAATGCAGTGGCCAGAGATAAACAGACCAAAGGTGGGCCGCCGCAACTTGAGGGCCACTGCCTAATGATTGCCCCCAAGGCTAAAATGTGCCAGCCAGCCCCTGTATGAGAGCAGCATAATAAAGCAAAAGAGACCCTAATTCCAGTGATGTATCTCTTAGTTTACTTGGTGCAGCAGTTGTGATGGAATCAGAGTTCTTAGATGTAGCATGTACCAGAGCTCAGAAAGCTAACCTTGCCCAAACCACTGATCTCTGTATACATTGTCTATTGACAGTGAATGGCTTGTCAGAGGTGGTGTAGTCAGATTAGCAGGTGTATGAGCTGTAACTCAGGCAGTGATAATCTATTGATGATAAAATGTTCATTGTTAGTAAACAACTGCACACAGCTTAGCAAGTGACACATGAATAAATTCAGTATTTTAGCCACTATCTCCTGCTATCTTCAGATTACATAACAAATATATACAGAAAGATTCCCTTTAATAGCCATGTTGCTGTGCTTCCTGAACACTTCCAAATATTTAATAATGTCCCTCACTGTTGATCACAGAATATTTAGAAGGGAAAAACTGTAATTAATTGACTTTCACAGATGTTAGTAAGGGCACTTGCATGGGTATGTGTTTGGTTTTATACACGTGCCATTGAGATTAAATGAAAGAACCTGTATTCAATGCTTAAAGAGGTTTTCCCATGAACAAAGTTCATTTTAAAGTTCATTTTAATCAATAGATCTTGGAATAATAATTTCTACAACTGGTTGTGTTTAAAAAAAAAAATGTTCTGTTCTGAGAAAATCTTCTATATGTGCCCCTGCTATGTACTGTGTAATGGCCGTGTCTGACCGTACAGGGACATGATCTGATCATCATAGCAAAAAATATGAAATAAAATGCGATCAGAAAGTCATATGTAAATGAAAATGATATACAGTTAGGTCCAGAAATATTTGGACAGTGACACAATTTTCGCGAGTTGGGCTCTGCATGCCACCACATTGGATTTGAAATGAAACCTCTACAATAGAATTCAAGTGCAGATTGTAACGTTTAATTTGAAGGTTTGAACAAAAATATCTGATAGAAATTGTAGGAATTGTACACATTTCTTTACAAACACTCCACATTTTAGGAGGTCAAAAGTAATTGGACAAATAAACCAAACCCAAACAAAATATTTTTATTTTCAATATTTTGTTGTGAATCCTTTGGAGGCAATCACTGCCTTAAGTCTGGAACCCATGGACATCACCAAATGCTGGGTTTCCTCCTTCTTAATGCTTTGCCAGGCCTTTACAGCCGCAGCCTTCAGGCCTTGCTTGTTTGTGGGTCTTTCCATCTCAAGTCTGGATTTGAGCAAGTGAAATGCATGCTCAATTGGGTTAAGATCTGGTGATTGACTTGGCCATTGCAGAATGTTCCACTTTTTTGCACTCATGAACTCCTGGGTAGCTTTGGCTGTATGCTTGGGGTCATTGTCCATCTGTACTATGAAGCGCCGTCCGATCAACTTTGCGGCATTTGGCTGAATCTGGGCTGAAAGTATATCCCAATACACTTCAGAATTCATCCGGCTACTCTTGTCTGCTGTTATGTCATCAATAAACACAAGTGACCCAGTTCCATTGAAAGCCATGCATGCCCATGCCATCACGTTGCCTCCACCATGTTTTACAGAGGATGTGGTGTGCCTTGGATCATGTTCCGTTCCCTTTCTTCTCCAAACGTTTTTCTTCTCATCATTCTAGTACAGGTTGATCTTTGTCTCATCTGTCCATAGAATACTTTTCCAGAACTGAGCTGGCTTTATGAGGTGTTTTTCAGCAAATTTAACTCTGGCCTGTCTATTTTTGGAATTGATGAATGGTTTGCATCTAGATGTGAACCCTTTGTATTTACTTTCATGGAGTCTTCTCTTTACTGTTGACTTAGAGACAGATACACCTACTTCACTGAGAGTGTTCTGGACTTCAGTTGATGTTGTGAACGGGTTCTTCTTCACCAAAGAAAGTATGCGGCGATCATCCACCACTGTTGTCATCCATGGAAGCCCAGGCCTTTTTGAGTTCCCAAGCTCACCAGTCAATTCCTTTTTTCTGTTGATTGACTGTTGATTTTGCTACTCCAAGCATGTCTGCTATCTCTCTGATGGATTTTCTCTTTTTTTTCAGCCTCAGGATGTTCTGCTTCACCTCAATTGAGAGTTCCTTAGACCGCATGTTGTCTGGTCACAGCAACAGCTTCCAAATGCAAAACCACACACCTGTAATCAACCCCAGACCTTTTAACTACTTCATTGATTACAGGTTAACGAGGGAGACGCCTTCAGAGTTAATTGCAGCCCTTAGAGTCCCTTGTCCAATTACTTTTGGTCCCTTTAAAAGGAGGCTATGCATTACAGAGCTATGATTCCTAAACCCTTTCTCCGATTTGGATGGGAAAACTCCCATATTGCAGCTGGGAGTGTGCACTTTCAGCCCATATTATATATATATAATTGTATTTCTGAACATGTTTTTGTAAACAGCTAAAATAACAAAACTTGTGTCACTGTCCAAATATTTCTGGACCTAACTGTAGCTGAAAATGTCATCTTGTCCCGCAAAAAACAAATTGTGTTACAGCTTTGTCAGTGAAAAAATAACAAATCTATAGCTCTCAGAATACTGCAATGCAAAAACATATTTTTTTCTATAAATTGTTTTTATGGTGTACAAGCGTCAAAACATAAAAAAAAATATATAAATGTGGTATGGCTGTAACTGTGCTGACCTGAAGAATAAAGCTGCCTTATCACTTTTATGACACAGTGAACGGCATAAGAAAAACTCAAACATTGCCTGACATGCGGTTTCTTCTTGATTCTGCCTCACAAAAAGTGATCAAAAATATGTTGTGGCCTAAAATGATACCAATAGAAACTCCAGCTCATCCTGCAAAAAACCAGCCCTCACATGACTGTCAGCGGAAAAATGAAAATAAAACTATTTTGTAAAAAACTCTTTTTAGTGTGACAGTAAACAAACCTAAAATAAAGTACATAACTCTGTTATTTCAAAGAAGGAGAAAAAGGAGATAAAGCACAATTTTGATACAAAAATCATATTTTATTGATTAAGAGTCAATTAGAAAATAGTACAAACAACATACAATGTACTGAATAGGTCACTAGTAGTGTGGAGAGGAGGGGGTTTCTTATAGGGGGTTTAGAGGTAACAAAATGACCACACAGAACCAGCCAGAAAGTTTATACGGTTAAATAAATGGTATTGGTATTATTTGTATACACACCAGCGTAATGATGAATTGAATAAAGAGTTCGGGTTTCTGAATAACGCATTTCGGAGTGTAGATGGAAAGAATAATGTAAGTGCTCAGTATAGATAACAGGATAAATTTGAATTGATCCAAAATGTTCTGTACCACAAGTTGCCACCAAAATGGCATTCAACTCAATCCACAAAAAACAAGTCCCCACTCAGGTCCATCATCTATTAATAGAAATATAGGGGGCTTCCATATTACTGGTAGCACAAAGGCTCTATAAAAGCGCATTGGCACCCCCTATAGGAAATCCATCAAAATCTGCACTCAAACTCTAAATCTCCCTTTCGCTTTTGAGCTACTCATTATGTCTAAACCACATTTGGCATTTTTGTAGTGAGGGGAACCTGCTTAATTTACGGGGTGTGTATCTCCAAAAGCACAAGGTGGGCACTTTGTACGGGCACTACAATATACTGGGCATTACAAGGACTTGTTTGCAATTTTTAATTATACAACATTCACTGCGTTTGACACTATGGGTGTTTTATAGAGACAAAATCTTCACTACACCCATAGATGAATTCCCAGATAAGTGTAATTTCCAATATGTGGTCACTTGATGGGGTTTTTGCTGTTCTGGCACTTAGGGGCTTTGTATATGAGCGGAGAAAAATATTCTAGAAAAATCTGAGCTCCAAAAGTCAAATAAGGTGCGGCCAAACAGTACTGTACAATCACATGAGAAGAACTGCAAAGTTCAGGTGAAATTGTGTAACACCTAATGGCATCTTTTTTTAACCAATTTCCCTTGTGAAAATTGGAAATCTGGGGTTAAAACAACATTTTAGTGGTAAAAATGTAATTATTTTTTTCTTCACCACCATATAGTTTAACATTTTATGACATAGCAGAGGTGTCAATATGCTCACTGCACCCCTAGATGAACTCACTGAATGATGCTGTTTGTAAAATGAGGTTAATTGTGGAGGTTCTGCAGTTCTAGCACCTCAGGGCTTTGCCAATATGACATGTCACCCACAAACATTTCCAGCAAATTATGAAGTCCAATATGCTGCTCCTTCCTTTCTCAGCTTTGCACTGTACCTCAAAAATTAACCGCTTCATCCCTGGGCGATTTTCCATTTTTTGTTTTTTGCTCCACTTCTGAGAGCTGTAACTTTTCTATTATTCCGTCAATCTTGCCATGTAAAGTCTTATTTTTTGAGGGATGAGTTATACTTTTGAATGAAACGCTTAGATTTACCATATAGTACACTTGAAAACGGGAAAAAAATTCCATGTGCGGTGAAATTACAAAAAAAAGTTTTATTCACCATGTTCACTACCGTATTTTTGGACCATAAGACGCACTTTTTCCCCCCCAAATGTTGGGGGAAAGTTGGGGGGGTGTCTTATGGTCTGAATATAGGGCTGCGCGGAATTAGGGTGCTGCGGTGGAGCGGGTCATCGGGGGCATGAGCAAGCTGCAGCAGCGCCTGCCGTGACCACGTGGACCCGCTCATTAAATATGCACGCCCATCATCCCACCCATCATCTCTCAGCGCTGACAGGTGGGCGGGATGATGGGCGAAGGATAAACAGCTGGCCCACATGATCACCCCTGGCAACTACAGCCTGGAGTGATCATGTGCGGCTGTATTCACTGCCCCCCGTGCATCATCATCAGTGCAGGGGGCAGTGAATCAGTACACTCACCTGTCACCATTCCCCTGCAGTACCGCGATCTCCTCCTGGCTGCCGGCGGCCGCTGAGTGGACACTAGCGGTGCGCACAGCGATGACGTCATCGCTGTGCGCACGTGTCCATACACAGCCACCGGCAGCCAGGAAGATATTGCGGTGCTGCAGGGGAATGGGGATGGCTCCACTCAGCGGCACTGCCGCTGACACAGACGGGAGGAGTGATGCTGCAGGGAGTGAGGTGAGGTAAGGTGAGTATGAACGTTTATTTTTTTTATGTGCCACAGGATGCGGGCCATATACCAGCATGGGGGTGTATAGCAGGATGGGGTGTATAGAACGATGGGGGTATATTATGAGCAGGAAGGGGGTATATTATAAGCAGAATGGGGGTATATTATGAGCAGAATGGGGGTATATTATGAGCAGGATGGGGGTATATGAGCAGAATGGTGGTATATGAGCAGGATTGGGGTACATTATAAGCAGGATGGGGGTATATTATGAGCAGGATGGGGGTATATTATGAGCAGAATGGGGGTATATTATGAGCAGGATGGGGGTATATTATGAGCAAGGATGGGGGTATATGAGCAGGATGGGGGTATATGAGCAGGATGGGGGTATATGAGCAGGATGGGGGTATATGAACAGGATGGGGGTATATAGTCGGATGGGTGTATATGAGCAGGTTGGGGGTATATACTGTATATACAAGGCATGAGGATCATTACCAGGATGGGGTATCATAGTAGAGAATTTGGAGACATTACCCCTATAACAGTGTCAGCAGCAGATCCTCGCCCCATAACAGTGTGTCATGACTCCATTTTTTGCTTAAAATTTTATTTTCCTATTTTCCTGCTCTAAAACCAGGGTGCATCTTATGGTCAGGTGCGTGTTATAGTCCAAAAAATACGGTACATGGTAAAAATGATGTCGCTGTGATGCCTCAAGTCAGTATGAGTTTGTAGATACCAAACATGTATACTTTTACTTTTATCTAAATGGTGAAAAAAAATTCAGACATTTGTCTAAAAAAAGAGTTGCACTTTTGGCGCCATTTTCTGTGATCCCTCATTTTTTGGGATCTGGGGCTCAGTAATGATTTTTTTTTTTGCATCTTGAGCTGACATTTCTAATGATAACATTTTTGCGCAGATGCAATATTTTGATCGCCTGTTATTGTATTTTAATGCAATGTTGTGGTGACGAAAACCTTTTGCCTTTTACAAATCAGGTTAATTGATTTTATATTTTGATAGATTGGGCATTTCTGAATGCGGTGTTACCAAATACATGTATATTTTTTATTTCTTTTAATGATTAATTTTTAATGGCCCGAACAGGGGGTGATTTTATTTTTTTTTTATATTTTTAAAAACTTTTTACATTTTTTATTTATTTAACTAGTCCCCCTAGGGAAATTTATGGATCAACAGTCTGATCACTTGTGCATTTCTGTTGATCAGAGCTGCACATCTCTGATCAGCAAAAATGCACTGTTCCTTTAAGAGTCGCCGTTCTGTCGGCTAATACAGGAACTTCAACATTGTCGCATCAGGGGTCATCACATGACCCAAGGCTACCATGACAACCATTGGCTATCCATGATCACATCACAGGGCCGCCAATGGCGGCAGGGAACGGCCAATTAAATAGTGCTTTCACACTTTGACAGCGCAATCTAAGTGGCAAGCAGGCATGGGTGGATCGCAGATCCACCCACACCTGTTAGCCCCACATCTGCTGGTCACCACCAGCTCACTGCAGCAGCTGGCAGGGATTACCCTGACACGACCAATGATGTACCAGGGGTTGCAGGGGTTCTTTGGGTCCAAAGCATCATTGTATTGAAAAAAATGGTAATTTTTTTTATCTTCACAGCCCAATGTTATACAATTCTGTGAATCACCTGAGGTTTAAAATAGCTCACTATACCCCAAGATGAATGTCTTGAAAGTTGTCTCCAGAATGGGTTCACTTTGGGGGGGGAGGGTTCTGCTGTTTTGCAATGGCAGGGGATCTTCAAATGTGACATGGCATTCCCAATCTTTTCCTGCCAAAATGTTGCTCCAAAATTCAAATAACGCTCCTTTCCTTCCAAGCCCTGACATGCACCCAAACAGTAGCTTTCCTTTATACATGGGGTATTTATGTACTCAGGGGAAATTGCACAACAAATTGTATCGTCCATTTTTTCTTGTTACTCTTGGAAAAATGAAAAAGTTGAGGTTACGCAACATTTTTGTGGTGAAAATGTCTTTTTCATTTTTGGTATAAAATTGTGTGAAGCCTCTGTGAGTTTAAGGTGCTCACCACACATCTAGAGGAGTTCCTTGAGGGGTTTAGTTTCCAAAATGTGGGTAACTTGTAGGGGTTTCGATTGTTTAGGCACATCAGGGTTTCTCTTAATGTGATTTGCCATCCGCTAACGATTCCAGACAATTTGCTTTCCAAACGTCAGATGGCGCTCCTTCACATCTGAGCCATGCACCCAAACAGTAGATTTGCACCACATATGGGGTAACAGCATATTCAGGAGAAATTTCACAACCAATTGTGTGGTGCATTTTCTCCTGTTACACTTATGAAAATGCAAATTTTTGGTGTAAAACTACATTTTTGTGGGAAAAAGTTACATTTTCATTTTTTCCTTGTACAGTGCTTTAGTTCCTCTAAAGCACCTGAAAGGTTAATAAGCTTCTTGGGTGTGGTTTTGAGCAGTTTAAGGCTGGAATCAACCTTGTGCGTGTAAAATCGGTCCGAGTCTCATGCTCAAGTTGCACGAGCTCTGTTCAAGTTGTGATCAGTGTGCAATGCAACTGCAATGTGATCCTGTGAATTTTCAATTGATTGTAGTCTGTGTGCAATCCGTGTTTGATGCGTATGTTATCCGTTTTTATTTTCAGCAGCTATGTCATCTGCCATTCAGGTCTGCTACATGGCCGCTCACAGTAGACACAGACAGAGCTGTGTAGCAGAGCTGAATGGCCGCTGACAGCAGACACAGACAGAGCCATGTAGCAGAGCTGAATGGCCTCTGACAGCAGACACAGGCAGAGCTGCACGATCAGAATGAATTTGTTGAACGTCACCCGACTTCATTGTCATCGCGCGGCTCTGTCTGTGTGTCAGGGCCTGATTTTCAGTCACTGGTGAAGGTCTCACCGGTGACCGCAAATCTCCTGAGTGACTGCAGTGATCTGCGCTATCAGCGGTGCCGTCACTGAGGTTACCCGCGGCCACAGCAGAAGTGCTGCAGCTGAGATCTGTGGCCGTGGGTAACGTGAGTGACGGCACCGCTGATAGCGCAACTCACTTCACTCGCTGCAGGGAGCTTCCAGAGAGCGGTCGTGGACTGTGACCACTCTCTGTCAGCCTCTGATGTAGCAAAGCTAAAAGCTTCGTAGGACCTCTGTGGATTACGTCAGACCTGGAGGGGTATTTGGGGACTTGAATAAAGTGGTGAAAGAGGATGGTTTTTTCTCATTTATTTCAAATAAAGGATTTTTGGGTGTATGTCTTTATTTCTTTAACTTACAGGTTAATCATGGAAGGTATCTCGGGGAGATGCCTGCCATGATTAACCTAGGACTTAAATGGCAGCTATGGGCTGCTGCCATTAACGCCTTATTGCCACTGCACCAGGGCAATTCGGGATGACTCGGGTATAGTCCCGGGACTGTCGCATCTAATGGATGCGGCAAATCCGGGTGGCTGCTGGCTGATATTTTTAGGGTGGGGGGCTCCCCATAACGTGGCGCTCCCCATCTTGACAATACCAGCCTCCACCCGTATGGCTTTACCCTGGCTAGTATGAAAATTGGGGAGAACCACACGCCAGTTTTTTTTAAATATTTATTTCATTTACTGCACGATATAGACCCGCCCACCGGTGGCTGTGATTGGTTTCAGTGAGACAGCTGTCACTCAATGTGGGGACGTGTCTAACTGCAACCAATCATAGGCGCCGATGGGCGGGGAAAGCAGTGAATACGTGATGGAATAATGAGCGGCCTGCTTTTTCAAAAGAGGAAAAGCCGCTGGAGCTTTATGACAGCCGTGCAGCGCCGCGCCAGTGATCGGGGATCGGTGAGTATGAGAGAGGGGGGGAGAGGCATAGACAAACAGAGAGAGATAGAGACCGATGAAAGGAAGACAAAGAGACCTACAGAGATAGAAATTGACCGACATTGACAGACCTCACTCATTTCCAGTGTTTTCTGCAACATGCTATAAATCTCCAAGCAAAGAGCCTCATGGTTAAACTTAGAGTCTCATACTGGGCAGCACTGGACAAGGTATAAAATTAACCCTCCAGTGTGGCCCCGAGACAGCACACTCCAAAAGTAATCCGAAAAAACAAGAGCACTGGGAGTATTCATGCAAAAGTAGAAATTTATTATAAATAAATGACAACAAGTAAGACAAAGGACATTTAGCAAGCAAGATAGAGGGAATGAAAATCTGGGTCCCATAAACCATACTACCAAAACTTTTTGTGGGATCAGGTATCTGAGGATTAAGTCAGGCTGGTTCACAGGTGGTCAAGATCAACATACAGTTAAATAGGATGCGAAATTACATAGATCCTAAAATGGTAGATCTTGTGAATCAAGCCTCAATTCTCAGACACCCCCATACTGATACATATATGGTTGCCAGGACATCTAGTTACATGTGGGATATTCAAGCAATCAGATGTATATAAAAGGGACTAGAATCAGGTTGGTTCACAGGTGATCTAAGTCAGTATAAGGTTATGTGGAGTATTTGAATCACATAAATCCCAATAATAGGGAAATGGATCCTGTGAATCAAATCCAATTTGTCTGATGCCCCCATAATATTACATACATGGTTGTCAAACAAACTAGGAGTAGTGGCAGACCTACGTTCACAAGGTAATATTTGCAAGGCAACCATTAAGTATCCATACGGTGGAAATAAAGTGCTTACCTAATTATGATGGTGGTTTAGGGGAGCCAGGCCAGACCAGAGGGAACCTCCGACGGCCGTTTCGCGGTTGACACCGCTTCTTCCGGGAGGGGTGAGTGCAGTGTGCAGGGAGAGACGCCGTCCTTTTGAATATCCGTCACCCGGTCACGTGATGTAAATCACGTGACCGGATGCCACGGGAGCTAAGGACGCCAGCACCGCCACACAGCGTAATCTCGGGCCGCGCATAACTGCGCATGCGAGAGACACGCTGGGGAAAGAACGGCGTCACAGCTCCCAGGCAACAGGAGGGACGCAGGAGAGGCGAGACGCAAAATAGAACCAAGGGGCACCCTTAAGGTACCAAAAGGTCCAATGGACGTCACACACAGACCGCGCCCCCCCTGGTGGCGGAATAGGAAAGGCAAAAGAGGAATATCTGTAATAGAGTTGCTTTGTATATAAGCTCAGAAATGAACTTAATCCAAATAGATTCCCACAGGGGGCATACATCATCGAGTCCACCTGTCAACAAGCACAGAGGGGGGACGCGTCACCCCCAGTATGCGTGACAGTTACTCAAAATGGAAAAATGGCACCTGTGGGGATCATAGATTGGTAAAGATAAAGACATTCCTTAATTTGCCTTGCCAGCTTCGAAAGGAAGGACAGTATAAAGGAGTTAAATACATATATTAATGAAATTTAGAATGTAGAAAAAGAAAATACAAAATGTATTCTACCAATATAGTTGCTACAATGGGGTCAGGAATATAAATGACACCATAATAGGATGGGGAACAGTCCCTAAAACAAGTTATTAGATGACATATAAGTAGGTTAGTGCCAAATTTATCTTTGTGGGAAAGGGGGGAAGGGCAATAAGGGAGGGCGGGGGGGGGGAAAAAGGGGGGGGGGGAAATAAGCATAAGTCCCATGTCATTTTACAAAGATCATGAACATATATATATATATACATATATATATATATATACATACATATATATCAAAAATCATGCCGTAACCTCCTATCCATAAGGAATATGTGGAGTAGGAAAAGGGGGAGGGAAAGGAAAATGGGAGGGGGTGGAAAGAGTAGGGAGGGGAAGGGAAGGGGGGGGAAGAGAAAAGAGAGAGGCACAGAAGAATACAACAAATCGTATCGATGGTGGGAGATTCTCCATCCTGACAGGTTCACAGTTCCTGACCACTATGTTGGAGGGTATCCTGCACACCGCATGAATCATAAAGTGGAGTGATGTGGAAAAACCTAATAAATGAGAAAGATTGAAATGACAATATGTACAGCAGAGTTTAAAAACAACATATATACAGGAGGATAAAAGAATCATAGATCATTTCTTAATCATGAACCCCAGATTCCTGGTCTCCAATAATCAAATCACTTGAATATAGGAAATTCAGGAATCAAGGGGAACTCAGGATGGGCACGCTTAGGAACCGCATGTGGTTTACAGGAACGGGGCGTAACTAATGGATTCGTTCAGACCCATTGGGGTAAGTGTACCCAAGATCGAGATCCAGCGGGTCTCGGTCTGCGCTAGGCGTTTTTTCAAATTTCCACCCCTAATACCTCCATGTATCACGTCTATTCCAAGAACTTTTAAGGATCTGGGATTGGATTGGTGTACAGCTCTAAAGTGTCTCGGTAAGGTTTTCAAAGTTGAGACATCCAGAACTGTCTTTGCACCGCATATGTCCCTCACGTGTTCACGCGTACGAACACGAAGCTCACGTGTAGTCAATCCAATATAGATCAGGGAACATTCACATGTCGCATAGTAAACAACATGAGTCGTATGGCATGAAATATATTCCCTGATCTGAAAAATCCGCGAGCCATCGGCGGAGGAAAAAGTGTTCCCCCTGCTGATGTTAACACATGCAACACAATGACCGCAGGGGGTACATCCTCTTCTAGATGTAGTTACTCCGAAGAAATTTGAAGGTGGTGGGACATAGTGGCTGCGAACCAGCAAGTCACGGAGATTTCTAGACCTCCTAGATGTCATGGAGGGAAAAACGGGAAGGCAATCCTTAAATGCCGGTTCTGCCTGTAGAATGGGCCAATGTTTCAACAGAATATCCCGCATTTTCCCCCATTGTTGATTATAGGTAGAAATAAATCTCACTGCATTGTCACTCCTCCTGGATTTGGATGGGAGCAAAAGTTGTCCTCTAGTGCTCTGAATGGCACGATTGTAGCCATTCTTGATGGCTCTCCCACTATATCCCCGATCACGAAATCTCTCCCTTAGGTCCTCTGCCTGACGCCGAAAATTTGCCTCCGTTGAGCATATCCGCTTCATCCTGAGGAATTGGCCAATAGGTATTGCTTTGATGGTTGAGTAATTATGTGCCGATGATGCATGTAACAATGAATTAACAGAGGTCGATTTCCTGAAGACATCAGTCTGGATAGCTCGGTGATGGTCTAACTGTAGACTGATGTCCAGAAAATCGACCCTATTGTGATGAAATGAGTAAGTGAGTTTGATATTGTATGGGTTATGATTTAAATCCTTAATAAAATCCCCGAGCTCATCGGCTGAGCCCTGCCACAAAAACAAAATATCATCTATATACCTCATCCAGCACAGCACATGGTCAGATGCCTGCACGCCCTCGTCGCCAAAGAGTCCCCTCTCCCAGAAACCCAGGAAAAGGTTGGCGTACGAAGGCGCACAGGCCGCCCCCATGGCTGTGCCGCGGGTCTGCAGATAAAAAATGTCTTTAAAAACAAAAAAATTATGTGTCAGGACAAAGCAGAGGAGCTCGAGGATCAATTCCAGTAAATGTGAATCCAGATTGGTCATCCCCAGGAAGAAGCGGACAGCGGCGAGGCCATCATCATGTGAAATGCAGGTATATAAAGATTCGACGTCAGTCGTGACCAGGAGTACTCCAAGATCCACAACAATCCCATCGACCCTATTCAGGACATCCGTAGTGTCACGGACATATGAGGGAAGAGTTTCCACCAAAGGTTTTAAATAGTGGTCCAAAAATTTACATATTGGGTCACTCAATCCCTCAATGCCGGACACTATAGGACGTCCGGGTGGGTCAAGGTGATCCTTGTGAATCTTGGGCAATAGATAGAAAGTTGGTATTTTCGGGGACACAGTGAGAAGGCCATCATAGATTTTCTTGTTAATTATGCCCTCATCCAGGGCCCGCTGCAGGATGAGTGACAATGCAGCCGAAAAACGGGGGAGCGGATTAAAATCCAATTTTTGGTAAGTCTCCCGATTCTTAAGCTGTCTATATGCCTCTTTCTCGTATTTACCACAGGGCCAGATAACAATATTACCCCCCTTGTCCGATGGTTTGATTACCACATCAGAGAGTGATTGCAGTTGTTTAAGTGCCAAGCGGTGATTATGACCCAAATTATCACCCCGTCTCTGAGTAGTAATCTGTGTAAAATCCTTGGTCACTACTTTGGTGAAAATATCCACCGCAGCACATAAGGACAAGGGGGGAAATCGTGATGATTTAGGGTAAATACCCGGAGGGAAATTACCTTGAGTTGGGACACTCTGTTCCTCCAATAGGTCGTTAAGCGCTTGAAGGGCCTCCCTTTCTAGAGTGCTATCCAGCACGTCCCCCCCGTTGTGGTTCCGATGGTGAAGTTTCTTAAGGATCAGCCTCCTCGCGAACAGGTGCAGGTCCTTCACTGCAGTGAATAAGTTGAAACAATTAGTCGGGACAAAGTTTAACCCCCTAGAGAGCACCTCAAGTTGGTATTGTGTTAATTTATGATTAGAGAGGTTAATTACCTCCAGGGCATTCGACTTCTTTGCTGGTTTCCCTTTTGTCTGATTTTTAGGAGGTGGGTTTACTCTATTCCTACCCCTTGTATTGATGGTATAGGTCTCTGAAGTACCAGCTAAATTGGATGTTTCTCCTATAGATTCAATGTCAGAAATTCCTGATTGTAAGGAGGTGGAGCGAGACCGGGATGCAGATCCAGGCCTATATGGAGGCCTGGATCTGCCGCCCGTTGACCTCCACCGATACATCATATTGTTATTGAAGTCGCCCAAGTCTCTCTGCAACTTCTTAAACTTCAGATCCCTAACCTCCTTGTCCCATTTTTCGACCAGCTGCTTCAACTCATCCTCAAGTGCAGAAAAGGACTCAGGAGGTAACTCGCGGGAGATTGAAGCCTGAAGTTCCTCCATCTCTTGTTCATACTCCTTTAAAGATTGAATATTAGACTTAATTAGGAGTTTCATGTAGCCACGGGAGCACGTGCTGGACAGCGTCTCCCATTCCTTTTTGAACTCAAGGTCTTCAACCCCATAGGAAGGGAAGACCTGAATTCTCAGTCCCCTAGGGATAAGGTCCTTTTCTAGATACTTTTCCAAAAATGATTTGTTCCACCACATGCGGGTCCTTTTCCTAAGAATACCCTTATATTTAAAAATCCTCTCTTTCACTCCATCATCCACACCCTCTGGAATGGTATTATTCCCGTCTTTGAATGCTTTGTTAAGTTCTAGGAGCCACGTCTGGTCACGTGTCCTAAAGTCCATGATGAACCACGGCCAAACTGTGAAAAACACACAGATGATCAATATCCAAGCAAAGAGCCTCATGGTTAAACTTAGAGTCTCATACTGGGCAGCACTGGACAAGGTATAAAATTAACCCTCCAGTGTGGCCCCGAGACAGCACACTCCAAAAGTAATCCGAAAAAACAAGAGCACTGGGAGTATTCATGCAAAAGTAGAAATTTATTATAAATAAATGACAACAAGTAAGACAAAGGACATTTAGCAAGCAATGTATCAGTATGGGGGTGTCTGAGAATTGAGGCTTGATTCACAAGATCTACCATTTTAGGATCTATGTAATTTCGCATCCTATTTAACTGTATGTTGATCTTGACCACCTGTGAACCAGCCTGACTTAATCCTCAGATACCTGATCCCACAAAAAGTTTTGGTAGTATGGTTTATGGGACCCAGATTTTCATTCCCTCTATCTTGCTTGCTAAATGTCCTTTGTCTTACTTGTTGTCATTTATTTATAATAAATTTCTACTTTTGCATGAATACTCCCAGTGCTCTTGTTTTTTCGGATTACTTTTGGAGTGTGCTGTCTCGGGGCCACACTGGAGGGTTAATTTTATACCTTGTCCAGTGCTGCCCAGTATGAGACTCTAAGTTTAACCATGAGGCTCTTTGCTTGGATATTGATCATCTGTGTGTTTTTCACAGTTTGGCCGTGGTTCATCATGGACTTTAGGACACGTGACCAGACGTGGCTCCTAGAACTTAACAAAGCATTCAAAGACGGGAATAATACCATTCCAGAGGGTGTGGATGATGGAGTGAAAGAGAGGATTTTTAAATATAAGGGTATTCTTAGGAAAAGGACCCGCATGTGGTGGAACAAATCATTTTTGGAAAAGTATCTAGAAAAGGACCTTATCCCTAGGGGACTGAGAATTCAGGTCTTCCCTTCCTATGGGTTGAAGACCTTGAGTTCAAAAAGGAATGGGAGACGCTGTCCAGCACGTGCTCCCGTGGCTACATGAAACTCCTAATTAAGTCTAATATTCAATCTTTAAAGGAGTATGAACAAGAGATGGAGGAACTTCAGGCTTCAATCTCCCGCGAGTTACCTCCTGAGTCCTTTTCTGCACTTGAGGATGAGTTGAAGCAGCTGGTCGAAAAATGGGACAAGGAGGTTAGGGATCTGAAGTTTAAGAAGTTGCAGAGAGACTTGGGCGACTTCAATAACAATATGATGTATCGGTGGAGGTCAACGGGCGGCAGATCCAGGCCTCCATATAGGCCTGGATCTGCATCCCGGTCTCGCTCCACCTCCTTACAATCAGGAATTTCTGACATTGAATCTATAGGAGAAACATCCAATTTAGCTGGTACTTCAGAGACCTATACCATCAATACAAGGGGTAGGAATAGAGTAAACCCACCTCCTAAAAATCAGACAAAAGGGAAACCAGCAAAGAAGTCGAATGCCCTGGAGGTAATTAACCTCTCTAATCATAAATTAACACAATACCAACTTGAGGTGCTCTCTAGGGGGTTAAACTTTGTCCCGACTAATTGTTTCAACTTATTCACTGCAGTGAAGGACCTGCACCTGTTCGCGAGGAGGCTGATCCTTAAGAAACTTCACCATCGGAACCACAACGGGGGGGACGTGCTGGATAGCACTCTAGAAAGGGAGGCCCTTCAAGCGCTTAACGACCTATTGGAGGAACAGAGTGTCCCAACTCAAGGTAATTTCCCTCCGGGTATTTACCCTAAATCATCACGATTTCCCCCCTTGTCCTTATGTGCTGCGGTGGATATTTTCACCAAAGTAGTGACCAAGGATTTTACACAGATTACTACTCAGAGACGGGGTGATAATTTGGGTCATAATCACCGCTTGGCACTTAAACAACTGCAATCACTCTCTGATGTGGTAATCAAACCATCGGACAAGGGGGGTAATATTGTTATCTGGCCCTGTGGTAAATACGAGAAAGAGGCATATAGACAGCTTAAGAATCGGGAGACTTACCAAAAATTGGATTTTAATCCGCTCCCCCCGTTTTTCGGCTGCATTGTCACTCATCCTGCAGCGGGCCCTGGATGAGGGCATAATTAACAAGAAAATCTATGATGGCCTTCTCACTGTGTCCCCGAAAATACCAACTTTCTATCTATTGCCCAAGATTCACAAGGATCCCCTTGACCCACCCGGACGTCCTATAGTGTCCGGCATTGAGGGATTGAGTGACCCAATATGTAAATTTTTGGACCACTATTTAAAACCTTTGGTGGAAACTCTTCCCTCATATGTCCGTGACACTACGGATGTCCTGAATAGGGTCGATGGGATTGTTGTGGATCTTGGAGTACTCCTGGTCACGACTGACGTCGAATCTTTATATACCTGCATTTCACATGATGATGGCCTCGCCGCTGTCCGCTTCTTCCTGGGGATGACCAATCTGGATTCACATTTACTGGAATTGATCCTCGAGCTCCTCTGCTTTGTCCTGACACATAATTTTTTTGTTTTTAAAGACATTTTTTTATCTGCAGACCCGCGGCACAGCCATGGGGGCGGCCTGTGCGCCTTCGTACGCCAACCTTTCCTGGGTTTCTGGGAGAGGGGACTCTTTGGCGACGAGGGCGTGCAGGCATCCGACCATGTGCTGTGCTGGATGAGGTATATAGATGATATTTTGTTTTTGTGGCAGGGCTCAGCCGATGAGCTCGGGGATTTTATTAAGGATTTAAATCATAACCCATACAATATCAAACTCACTTACTCATTTCATCACAATAGGGTCGATTTTCTGGACATCAGTCTACAGTTAGACCATCACCGAGCTATCCAGACTGATGTCTTCAGGAAATCGACCTCTGTTAATTCATTGTTACATGCATCATCGGCACATAATTACTCAACCATCAAAGCAATACCTATTGGCCAATTCCTCAGGATGAAGCGGATATGCTCAACGGAGGCAAATTTTCGGCGTCAGGCAGAGGACCTAAGGGAGAGATTTCGTGATCGGGGATATAGTGGGAGAGCCATCAAGAATGGCTACAATCGTGCCATTCAGAGCACTAGAGGACAACTTTTGCTCCCATCCAAATCCAGGAGGAGTGACAATGCAGTGAGATTTATTTCTACCTATAATCAACAATGGGGGAAAATGCGGGATATTCTGTTGAAACATTGGCCCATTCTACAGGCAGAACCGGCATTTAAGGATTGCCTTCCCGTTTTTCCCTCCATGACATCTAGGAGGTCTAGAAATCTCCGTGACTTGCTGGTTCGCAGCCACTATGTCCCACCACCTTCAAATTTCTTCGGAGTAACTACATCTAGAAGAGGATGTACCCCCTGCGGTCATTGTGTTGCATGTGTTAACATCAGCAGGGGGAACACTTTTTCCTCCGCCGATGGCTCGCGGATTTTTCAGATCAGGGAATATATTTCATGCCATACGACTCATGTTGTTTACTATGCGACATGTGAATGTTCCCTGATCTATATTGGATTGACTACACGTGAGCTTCGTGTTCGTACGCGTGAACACGTGAGGGACATATGCGGTGCAAAGACAGTTCTGGATGTCTCAACTTTGAAAACCTTACCGAGACACTTTAGAGCTGTACACCAATCCAATCCCAGATCCTTAAAAGTTCTTGGAATAGACGTGATACATGGAGGTATTAGGGGTGGAAATTTGAAAAAACGCCTAGCGCAGACCGAGACCCGCTGGATCTCGATCTTGGGTACACTTACCCCAATGGGTCTGAACGAATCCATTAGTTACACCCCGTTCCTGTAAACCACATGCGGTTCCTAAGCGTGCCCATCCTGAGTTCCCCTTGATTCCTGAATTTCCTATATTCAAGTGATTTGATTATTGGAGACCAGGAATCTGGGGTTCATGATTAAGAAATGATCTATGATTCTTTTATCCTCCTGTATATATGTTGTTTTTAAACTCTGCTGTACATATTGTCATTTCAATCTTTCTCATTTATTAGGTTTTTCCACATCACTCCACTTTATGATTCATGCGGTGTGCAGGATACCCTCCAACATAGTGGTCAGGAACTGTGAACCTGTCAGGATGGAGAATCTGCCACCATCGATACGATTTGTTGTATTCTTCTGTGCCTCTCTCTTTTCTCTTCCCCCCCCTTCCCTTCCCCTCCCTACTCTTTCCACCCCCTCCCATTTTCCTTTCCCTCCCCCTTTTCCTACTCCACATATTCCTTATGGATAGGAGGTTACGGCATGATTTTTGATATATATGTATGTATATATATATATATATGTATATATATATATATATGTTCATAATCTTTGTAAAATGACATGGGACTTATGCTTATTTCCCCCCCCCCCTTTCCCCCCCCCCCCCCTCCCTTATTGCCCTTCCCCCCTTTCCCACAAAGATAAATTTGGCACTAACCTACTTATATGTCATCTAATAACTTGTTTTAGGGACTGTTCCCCATCCTATTATGGTGTCATTTATATTCCTGACCCCATTGTAGCAACTATATTGGTAGAATACATTTTGTATTTTCTTTTTCTACATTCTAAATTTCATTAATATATGTATTTAACTCCTTTATACTGTCCTTCCTTTCGAAGCTGGCAAGGCAAATTAAGGAATGTCTTTATCTTTACCAATCTATGATCCCCACAGGTGCCATTTTTCCATTTTGAGTAACTGTCACGCATACTGGGGGTGACGCGTCCCCCCTCTGTGCTTGTTGACAGGTGGACTCGATGATGTATGCCCCCTGTGGGAATCTATTTGGATTAAGTTCATTTCTGAGCTTATATACAAAGCAACTCTATTACAGATATTCCTCTTTTGCCTTTCCTATTCCGCCACCAGGGGGGGCGCGGTCTGTGTGTGACGTCCATTGGACCTTTTGGTACCTTAAGGGTGCCCCTTGGTTCTATTTTGCGTCTCGCCTCTCCTGCGTCCCTCCTGTTGCCTGGGAGCTGTGACGCCGTTCTTTCCCCAGCGTGTCTCTCGCATGCGCAGTTATGCGCGGCCCGAGATTACGCTGTGTGGCGGTGCTGGCGTCCTTAGCTCCCGTGGCATCCGGTCACGTGATTTACATCACGTGACCGGGTGACGGATATTCAAAAGGACGGCGTCTCTCCCTGCACACTGCACTCACCCCTCCCGGAAGAAGCGGTGTCAACCGCGAAACGGCCGTCGGAGGTTCCCTCTGGTCTGGCCTGGCTCCCCTAAACCACCATCATAATTAGGTAAGCACTTTATTTCCACCGTATGGATACTTAATGGTTGCCTTGCAAATATTACCTTGTGAACGTAGGTCTGCCACTACTCCTAGTTTGTTTGACAACCATGTATGTAATATTATGGGGGCATCAGACAAATTGGATTTGATTCACAGGATCCATTTCCCTATTATTGGGATTTATGTGATTCAAATACTCCACATAACCTTATACTGACTTAGATCACCTGTGAACCAACCTGATTCTAGTCCCTTTTATATACATCTGATTGCTTGAATATCCCACATGTAACTAGATGTCCTGGCAACCATATATGTATCAGTATGGGGGTGTCTGAGAATTGAGGCTTGATTCACAAGATCTACCATTTTAGGATCTATGTAATTTCGCATCCTATTTAACTGTATGTTGATCTTGACCACCTGTGAACCAGCCTGACTTAATCCTCAGATACCTGATCCCACAAAAAGTTTTGGTAGTATGGTTTATGGGACCCAGATTTTCATTCCCTCTATCTTGCTTGCTAAATGTCCTTTGTCTTACTTGTTGTCATTTATTTATAATAAATTTCTACTTTTGCATGAATACTCCCAGTGCTCTTGTTTTTTCCAACATGCTATAAATGTATTTAGAAAAACGCATGTCACTAGGATGGTGTGTGTGTCGTCCGTGTAACATCCGTTTTTTTCCACGCACTCATAGAGTTTCCTTGGGGAGACATGCGCTATAAACTCACCAAAACGCAGCATGCTGCGATTTTTTTCTCAGTCCGATGTGGACTGAGTAAAAAATAGCAGATGGGAGCTGCCTCATTGATCAACATGGGTCCGGGTGCAATGCGAGAATTTCTTATGTCGCGGACGGGGAGGACGCCGCCGCTGCTGCGCTCGCTAACGCTCGGGTCTGGCGCTGCTGCGGCTGCTCGGTGGCTCAAGCAGTGGGCCGGATCCGGGGACTCGAGCGACGCTCCTCGCCCGTGAGTGAAAGGGGTGGTTGGTTTGGGGGATTTAGTCCGTGATGCCACCCACGGGTTGTGGTGAAGGTAGGCACCACCGCTGCTGGTGACGGAGATCCCGGGAGCGATGGTAGGGAGCAGCTGGATGTTGTTTTCCCCCTCTGTGGGTAGGGGTCGTGGTCCCGGAGCCCGGTGGTGTGACGGGGAGGCAGGGTTGGTGAGGTGCAGGGTTGCAGGGACAGCGTGGCGCAGTGCCGGATGGCACGGGTGTACTCACTCAGTAAGAGATGCATAAAGTCCTCGGTAAACCAAACGGCTGGATGGACGGGTCCTGCAGCCGGCTGCAGTGTCTCTCCCCACACAGGTGATGGCGGCTGTCTTTACCTGCACCTTTGTGTACTTGTTTGACATCGGTGGATCCCCAACGGTAGTCCGCTCCCCGGTGTATGGATGCCGGAGGAGCCCGTTTGCCCACAGGCGCTGGCCCTTGGGTCTCTAGCCTTAGGCGGTAGCTGTATACCCTTTGGCTGTTAGGAAACCCCTGGGATTCCTGTCACACTCGGATTCGACTGTTGACGGTGACTCCAAGCCTAGTCGGGGTCCGATGGCCAAGCCTGTGTGTGCTGGCTTCACTTCGCTCCCCGGTCGGTACCGGCGGGCCAACGCCCGACCAAGGTCCTACGGTTCTGCATCGATTCACCACTCCTGCAGACAGCCACCACCGTCTGCCAACCTTATTGTTAGTGCCTGGGCCACAAACCCAGACACCCTTCACTTGACTTCTCTCACTTTCACCTCCAAACTCTATCTATCTCTTTTCCCGCCTCCAGGCCTGTGAACTCCTTGGTGGGTGGGGCCAACCGCTTGGCTCCACCCCACCTGGTGTGGACATCAGACCCTGGAGGGAGGCAACAAGGGTTTTATGTTTGGCTAATGTTACTGTCTAATGGGGTGGGGGTGTTTGTGTGTTACCTGTGACGACCTGGCTAGTCCAGGGCGCCACACTTACATAAAAACTAAAATACAGAAAAAATGAAGTATTGTTCAATTCCATGTAATCAGTTTTAAATAAGAGTGGAGGTAAGAAGATGTGACAAGAACTTGACGGGGGCTAGTGAAGGGGCAACTTTTATTATGTTCTGGAGTATGGAAGGTAGACTCAATTCATGGAGAATAACTTTCTTGCAAAACAAATTTCCCAGGAAAATCCACACGATTTGGCAAATTTGATTTCTGTCTGATCCACTCACCACTAATGGCTACACGTGCTTTTACCCAAGGAACAGATTTAGTTTGCTGCCCGAACTCTGTAGCTGAATACTCTGGTCTTTGCAGAAAGTTTGATTATCCCCTCTTGGCACAAGTGGCACAAACTCCATCTTATTAATGCCACTCCCAATTGCAAAAAAATATTTATCACGTGGATGTTATATGTACTTTTTTCTAGCTCAAGACAGTGTTTAATATTTTGCCTTGTAGACATTGTCGTCTTATAGGCCACCTGACAGCATGACATATTACACTTTTGATGGGATGGTTATATGGTATCCTGTGATTTCTTTTTTCCTTTCATATAGAAACATACAGGTAATGGCACAATCTCAATTTAACCATCATTGTGTTACGATAGTGTAAAGGTGCCAAGTGATCACTTGACTACCCCCAATTCAATATGATATATACTTTAAAGTCATTGTATATAAGTTTTAACGACTTTCAAAATGAAAGGATAGACTGTTTTGGGCCTATCTTGACCTGTAATTTTCTTGTACACAAATTCTGCTAATGATTCTCCTCCACTGTTCTTCTTGGACCTTGGGATGCTAATTATGTGTTAATGTCACTTGCTTAAAGTACATGCCTGAGGTTTTCCAATGTCATTTTCTCAGCTCAGCAAGTAGAGCTGCATAAAGGTCAGTACCACTGGCACACTGAGAAATAGTGGACGAATCTAGGGAAACGCATTCTGCGTTAAAGGTCTTTGAAGCTTATTTTTTCATCCTTCATTACTCATGTAGCATTAGTTGAAGGAATCAGCAGATTTTGGCTGAATTTACCATTATAATTTAGTTAGCGTTACTGTTCTAGTGAATGTCACAGTGTAACTTCTTGTTAATGTCCTAAAAAAATTTACAACAAATCAAAGAAATTAATAAACTATGGCTCACATTAATCCAAAATTTGGGAATTTTAACCTAAAACCAGGCAAATTAATTAATAATTAGCAAAATACCTGCAGCTTCGATCCCGGATAAAGGTATGTTAAATTGTTGGTTACGCTTGCTAAGATTACATTTTCACTTCCACAATGAAGTTAACATCTGTAGAGTTTAAAAGCCCCGTCACACACAGAGATAAATCTTTGGCAGATCTGTGGTTGCAGTGAAATCATGGACATATTGTTCCATTTATACACAGCCACAAACCTGGCACTGATTGTCCACAATTTCACTGCAACCACAGATCTGCCGCAGATTTATCTCTGTGTGTGACAGGGCCTTAAGATTTGTTTTGTCAATTCTCCACATTTGTTAGTTTGGCGTTAACACTTGTTCACTTGTCTCAACTGTTTCAGACAGTTTTTGCTTTCATAGCTTTTGTAATAACTTACCCAATAGATGGTAATTTTTTGAGCAAAATTTTAAAATACAGCAGAAATGTGTGTCATGAAGGATCTCAAATCTCAGTTATGAAAATGGCCTCACAGTCAGTCCGTTCTAGTTGTCCATCACAACCAATCAGAGCTCAGCTTTCACTTTACTTGAGCAGATTCAATTTTGAAAGCTGCAGTCCGGTTCCTATAGGCAACCAGAATGATCTTACTGTGAGGGAATTTCCATAAATAAGGTTCTAGTCACTTCTGCATCGGTTGTTGACAGTCGTTGCTATAATTACAGACTTTAGAGTGACTTATCTGGTTGCCCAAACTTAGTGGTTATATGGTTGCTGCCCTTAAAGAGCAACTCTTTGGGCACCATGGCTTTAATTCATTAAAACCCTTTGAGTAAAAACTGTGTCAGCAGCTTCAATGCTGAAAGCTGCACTTTAGCTGTTAGTGGTAACCAGAACAATCTTATTGTGAGGAAATTTCCATAAATGAGACCCCAGGTACTTCTGCAGTGGCTGTAGAAACCAGAACGGTTTTACTGCAAGGCAATTCTCAAAAATGAGGCCCCAGTTACTTGTGCTCTGGTACTTGACTGCTGTTGCTATAGTTACAGACTTTAGTGTGATATATCAGGTTGCCCCACCTTGGCGACTGTATGGTTGCTGCTCCTTTAAAGGGAACCTGTCATCAGAAATTTAGCTTGAAACCTAAAAGATTACCCCTCTGCAGCTCCTGGGCTGCATTCTAGCAATGTTTGTCTCTTCACGAGAATTGTCCCCCCAAATTTTGGCTCAATAGAAATAAAGGAGAAAATGTGTGTGTGTGTGTGTGTGTGTGTGTGTGTGTGTGTGTGTGTGTGTGTGTTGAAGGTAAAACCACAGTTTTTGTAAAAAAGGGTCTTAAAGAATTAAAGTAACAGCACCCAAAGAGTTGATCTTAAAAGGAACCTGTCATCAGAAATTTAGCTTGAAACCTAAAAGATTCCCCCTCTGCAGCGCCTGGGCTGCATTCTAGCAATGTTCCTATTGTTTATGTGCCCCCTTTCTGACCAAAATATAGACTTTGTAAAGGGGTATCTTTTTCTATTCAGATCTTGATAATGGTACACGGGGGCGGGCTCTCTGGTGTCCGTTAGTCGGCCTCCCTGTCTCTTTAGGCCGTCCCCCATTGCGCAATTTCAAAGAGGTGACGTGGGTAAGCTGACCAGCGCTTGCGCAGAACGGTGGAGACGGCAGTGGAGGCGCGAGCACGAGATTATGGGCGGGTACTTGATGAAAATCACAGCGCCGCCCATAATCTCGCTTTAGGCCGTCCCCCATCGCTCCATTCCATATTTCAGGACGCCGACCACTGCGCCCAAGGTCCCGTGCACGCGAGGACCACTGGTGACGTGTACACAGGCATGAGGTTATGGGTGGCGCTGTGATTGCATCGCAAGTGCCCACCCATCATATCGTGGCCACGCTCTCCCCTCTGCCTCCAGCGTTCTGCGCAAGTGCTGGCCATATGACCCGACATTGGTATGTTCTGCGCAGAACGCTAGAGGCAGAGGGGAAAGGGCGGGCACGAGATGATGGGCGGACACTTGCGATGTAATCAAAGCGCCACCCATAGTCTCTTGCCTGCGACAGACGTGACCAGCAGTCCTCGCGTGCACGGGTCCTCGGGCGCAGTGGGCGGCGTCCTGAAGTATGGAATGGAGCGATAGGGGACGGCCTAAAGCGACAGGAGGCAGAATAACGGACACCAGAGAGCCCGCCCCCGTGTACCATTATCAAGATTTGAATACAAAAAGGTACTCGTTTACAAAGTCTTTATTTTGGTCAGAAAGGGGGCACATAAACAACAGGAACATTGCTAGAATGCAGCCCAGGCGCTGCAGAGGGGGAATCTTTTAGGTTTTAAGCTAAATTTCTGATGACAGGTTCCCTTTAAGATCAACTCTTTGGGTGCTGTTACTTTAATTCTTTAAGACCCTTTTTTACAAAAACTGTGGTTTTACCTTCAACACACACACACACACACACACACACACACACACACACACACACACACACACACACTTTCTCCTTTATTTCTATTGAGCCAAAATTTGGGGGGACAATTCTCGTGAAGAGGCAAATTTTGAGTTTTATTGTTCTCAGTATTTTTAATCTGTTTTTAATAATGAGCCATGTAAAATTTCACTTAAATTTAGTGAAAACTGAAGTTTTGTGTTCAATGGACTACCACACACAGATTTTCTGCTTTATATATAGAAAGTAAATTATAATTTTATTTCTATCATGCCAAAATGCCTTTGAAGGAATCTCCGAAATGTGCATTGTAGCATGGGCTACAATATAATAATATTCTATCTATATATATAATTGCCTTATTCTGTCTGTCTGTCTGTCTGTCATGCTCCGAAATTGTGTCCTTACGGTGACACAAAGCTGATTGGCCGCTGGGCTCGCCATGGCCCCGCCCCCCCACACGGATTGGCCTCTCGCCCCGGCTCTCTGCAGGCCCCGCCCCCCTCACGCAATGCACGCTCGCTCTGGCCCAACTGACACGGAGCCCCGATTCCCAGGTGAGTACACACACACATCAGATCACACTCACTCTCACACTCACCTCACACATCACAACATGCTGGGATATCGCTTGCTTCTACACCGGCTCCGTCAGGATCCCAGCAGCGCCAGACATAACCTTGCGATGCTGGGATCTTCACGGAGGCCGTGAAAGCTGGTAACCATTATACACATCGGGTAACTAAGGTCCCTTAGTTACCCGATGTGTATCATAGTTACCAGTGTACACCGGCTCACACTCACTCTCATACACACCTCACACACACATCACATCGCATCCACACATCAAGGTCCTGCAGCGGCGGAAAATACAGACACATAACAGCACACACATAACAGCACACACACACAAATCAGATCACACTCACTCACACACACACATCACATCGCATCCACATACTCACAACATCCTGGGATATCGCTTGCTTCTCGGCGGCGATACTGTGCTGTTGTGATCTTCCAGGACCTGCGGGAGGATCACATGGCCAGAAGCATGTGATATCCCCGGATGTTGTGAGTATCAGCGCGTATGTGCGATATCGTCAGTGTCTGTGTGTGTGAGTGGATGCGATCGGGTGTGTGTGAGTGGATGCGATCGGGTGTGTGTGAGTGGATGCGATCGGGTGTGTGTGAGTGGATGCGATCGGGTGTGAGTGTCGGCAGAGGAGCACGGCGTGCTGGAGGAGGCTGGGAGCAGAGAGGCTGATCATGGGGAAGGCTGGGAGGAGAGAGGCTGATGCTGGGGGAGGCTGGGAGGGGGAGGCTGGGACGAGGGAGGCTGATGCTGGTGGAGGCTGATGCTTGGGGAGGCTGATGCTGGGGGAGGCTGGAAGGAGAGAGGCTAATGCTGGTGGAGGCTGATGCTTGGGGAGGCTGATGCTGGGGGAGACTGGGAGGGGAAGGCTGATGCTGAGGGAGGCTGGGAGGAAGGAGGCTGGGAGGAGAGAGGCTGATCCTGGGGAAGGCTGGGAACGGGAGGCTGATGCTGAGGGAGGCTGGAAGGAGAGAGGCTGATGCTGGGGGAGGCTGGAAGGAGAGAGGCTGATGCTGGTGGAGGCTGATGCTTGGGGAGGCTGATGCTGGGGGAGACTGGGAGCGGAAGGCTGATGCTGAGGGAGGCTGGGAGAGGGAGGCTGGGAGGAAGGAGGCTGGGAGGAGAGAGGCTGATCCTGGGGAAGGCTGGGAAGGGGAGGCTGATGCTGGGGGAGGCTGGAAGGAGAGAGGCTGGAAGGAGAGAGGCTGATGCTGGTGGAGGCTGATGCATGGGGAGGCTGATGCTGGGGGAGACTGGGAGCAGAAGGCTGATGCTGAGGGAGGCTGGGAGGAAGGAGGCTGGGAGGAAGGAGGCTGGGAGGAGAGAGGCTGATCCTGGGGAAGGCTGGGAAGGGGAGGCTGATGCTGAGGGAAGCTGGAAGGAGAGAGGCTGATGCTGGGGGAGGCTGGAAGGAGAGAGGCTGAGGCTGGGAGGAGAGAGGCTGATGCTGGGGAAGGCTGATGCTGAGGGAGGCTGGGAGGGGAAAGCTGATGCTGGGGAAGGCTGGGAGGACGGAGGCTGGGAGGAGAGAGGCTGATCCTGGGGAAGGCTGGGAGAGGGAGGCTGATGCTGGAGGAGGCTGGAAGGAGAGAGGCTGATGCTGGCGGAGGCTGATGCTGGGGAGGCTGGGAGAGGGAGGCTGATGCTGAGGGAGGCTGGGAGGAGGGAGGCTGGGAGAGGTAGGCTGAGAGAAGAGAGGCTGATGCGCGCGCACACACACACACACACACACACGCGCGCGCGCACTGCACAACACACCACACACACACACACACACACACTGGGAACCACAAACAACTGCCCTACACAGACACACACAGACAACGCTGCACACACACAACACCCAACACACAAACACCGCGGCACACACAAATATACGCACATACCGCACAACACACACATTGCACAAAACATACCTCCCCCCAAAACACACCACACACACACAAACCGCGCAACACACACACAACGCTACAGACACACAGCGCTCCACAAACAACGCAACACACGCAACACACATACAACACCGCTCTCACCCCCCGTCACACCCAGACAACACCCAGAACATGTACAGCGCCCTACACAAACACTTGGTAACTACAGACAACAACATCTCTCTCTCTCATATATATATATATATATATATATATATATATATATATATATATATATAACAAAAATCATACATGAACTACACAATACGTAAATTCTAGAATACCCGATGCGTAGAATCGGGCCACCTTCTAGTATAATATATATATATAATATAATATATTCTATATTCCATTTGAACCCATGTATTTGCAATGTACTGTGATACACCTTAAGCCTGTGGATCCATCATGGGTTAACCCTGAGGAATTCAGCAAGAACCTGCACCTGTTCGTTTGGAGGACTTTTTTATGTATGGGTATAAAGAGGACTCAGTTCACATAGTAAAGCCACTTGACAAAGGCTACACTCCAGTAGCCGAAACGCGTCGCTGTTGTGTCAATATCCACGGAGGAGTATGTCTTAACTGTTCATATGTTTATATGATCGTTTTATTGGAAACCAAGTAAAATAAAGCACCTGGAAATTTACTGACGTATCTCTCCTCCTTGCCCTGGGCAGAACTCTTTCCCCTTCATTATACTCAGGTAACAGCACCTGCAGCCCGAGCAGCAGAGGGAAATCTGAGCACATGGAATGGGTGAGCTGAAAGTTTTTCATATTGTCTGTAACATTTGGTTAGGTACCCATGCACAGAAGCAGATTTTACCCGCATATAGAGGTAACATTTGTTAGCCTGAATCATCACCTAACTTCTTTTCAGCTAAATCCGTATCACTTTCTAATATATGCCAATGCTTATTTATGCTAGCCTTGATATGGCTATCCATCGAATCAAATTTGAAACTGAACAGGAATTTTTTATTATTATTTTCTCTATTACTAGAGCTTTGTTTCCTATAAGTTTTATTGGATTTTTTGTTGACAGTGGGTCTAGAGAGGGTGCGGGGCCTCGCGGCCTCAATGATAGAGTGAGGATAGCCTCTATCTAATATTCTGGTTTCCAAATCTAAGAATTGTTCTTCTCGAACATGATTGTTATTATTGATTCTTTTAATACGAAGGTATTGGCTAAACGGAAGAGATCTCTTGGTGTGGAATGGGTGGAAGCTGTCAAAATGCAATAAGGCATTTTTTGAGGTGGATTTTCTAAACACTTCCTGTGTGAGTGTTCCATTATCTAATGTTAGTTTTACGGCCAAAATTGTAACACGCTAGCTAGTGAACCTCATATTGTATTTATTGGTATCATTAAAAAAATGATACAAAACTCTGAAATTCAGCTTCTGACCCGTCCCACACCAAGAACATGTCATCCACATATCTCAAATACTTCTTAATGTGTTTCAAGAATGGGTTGTTTATATAAAAATAAATAAATTTGCAAAGGAACAAGCTCCGGAGGTACCCAATGCGGTAGCCCCGCAATGTTGGAACCATTGTTCCCCAAATTCAAATGCGTTATTTTTCAGAACTAGGTCTAGGGCTTCTTCTATGAAGTCTACAGTGGTTCGTTCTATATCAAGACCCAAGATCAATTCTTTTACTACCTGTGGAATTCTGGTATATAGACTTTCAATGTCTATGGATGTCAACTGAAAGTTTTCCTGCCAATCAAAATTGTCCAGTGAGGAGACAAACATGTTTGTATCGCTGATGTATGAAGGGATTTTAGCTAGCAGGGGATGTAAATGTTGCGGGCGGGGGCCGCTGACCCTTCTCTGGTCCCGCTCGGATTCAGGGTTCACTGCTGCGGCTCAAGTGGTGACCGGACCAGGGCTAGGACGGCCATCCGTCCTCACAACCGTCGGAAAGGTTATATTTACAGGGGATTTGTTGTGTCGGTGACGCCACCTGTGGGTTGCGGTGAGGGATGGTGACACCGCCGCTGCCTGGTGATGGGGCGCCCAGGGCTGATGGAGCGGGGCAGCAAGATGGGATCCCCTCCATGGGTAGGGGAGGTGTAGTCCCGGGGCCCGCGATCTGAACACGGGAGTGATGGCTGCTGGAGGTTGCGTGCCGGGTTGGACCGGGGGTCAATGGTGTACTCACAGTTCAGTAATTTCACACAAGTCCAGTGGTAAACCAAGTTGCCAGTGACCGGCTGCTGTTGGAGGGTGTATTCGGGTCCCACACCCGAGTTAGTGAACAGATGTCCCTTCCTCCTGCAAGTTGTGTTTGTCTCTCCTGTTGGACGACTTTGCATGGAATGGAGAAGTCCACTCCCGGTTCTGTGTGTATTTAAGAGCTGTGGCCCGCAAAATCTGATCCATGGGATCTCTGTGGGTTATGGCGGACACCCTATCCCCCGCGTTGGGCTTCCCTTTTGCTCTCTGGGCTTCGGGAGAACGAGGCCGGAAACCTCGTCCTCTGCTGGTTAATAAACAAGGGGCATGCAACCTTCCTCATATTAGGTTCCAGGCACCCCATCTGTGCACGGCCTTGGCCGACTCTACCGCAGGCCTTTCCTCCAACCAACCTCTCCAGAGACGTGGCAGCCCTGGTGGTGGGATAACAAGAAGGTAGATGGGGGGTATTTACAAGGCCCAAGAAAGTTTTTGGGTGGCTTCGCCAGTCCTGAAGTCATGGTCCACTGTTAACTTTAAAACAGGGGAGTAAAACATTAGTAACTTTTAGAAGGGTAGCCGGGATCCGCTACCTACTCCATTCTCCACCACGGGTCTCCAGTACCACCTCCACATGGTACACCACTCCGGAACCCCGGACCCCGATGGCCTCTTCACCTTCAACAGGTGGAATGAAGAAGTTCAACAAGAATGCAGTGTTTGAAACATTAACTGTCCTGTCACCCTCCACCTGGGAATCCAGATGGCCTCATCACGGAACACGAAGACGTTCAACAAGAGTGCAGGTTAAAACGTACTTTCGGGTTCCGGTCTCTTTAAGGCCGGGCGCCTCCCAGGCACACTCCAGAAAAGTGCCCAGGCAGACCACAGCGCCGGCAAACTGGCACCACCACATCAATGGTGGCAGATGGGGGCTCATCTTCTAAAGTTGACTCCGCCTCCACTTCGTACATTTCCAACGTGCGGAGTGTCCATGATGATAAGGACATCCTGTAGCCGTTCCCGCCAAATCGAGGGACCCATGCAGCCTCCGGGGTACTGGTACCGGAGTCACTTTCCTCGTGCTCTGCTGATTTTGAGTCCTCACCAACCGGTTCGTCCTCATCAGAGGCCGCCAACAGGTCACCTTCATCTGGGACCACAGATTCCACTGCCAGTACCGCGGGCAGCACCTCAGCGGCTGTAGCTGCTACGGGACGGGGAGGTGTTGTGAATGTTAGTTATGTTTTGGCTGCTGGGAGGCTCCCTCTGGTGGCCAGGAATGGTTTGGACTTGGACCAGGTGTGTTGTGCAGTGGGTGTTTCCTTTGCTAACTCTCTGCTTATTTAAATCCTGGTCTGATTGCAGGCTGTTGCCGGATTTCAGTTGTTCTTTGTATCTCCAGCCTGCTTAATCCTGCTCGATACCACATCTTCCCCAGATAAGTGCTTGCTCTTTATTTATTGTCTGGTTCTTTTGTTTATCTGGGTTTGTCATTTGCTGTGGTTGGTTTAAGTTTATTTGCTTGCAGGGATTTTCCCCCTTAGTGGATTGTTCAGGAACTCCCTGTAATTCTGTGTGGAGTATAGCTCCTTTGGGTCCATGTGTTTGTGGCTTGTTGACTTTGTTATGATTCTTGTTTTCTGTTCATTGGTATGACAAGGGCACCTGGTATAGGACGGAGTTCAGATTGTGCGGTCTGAGGGCCTTTTTGTACTATCAGGAAGTTGGTATTTTGCAGGGTTTTTCTCTGGCCACCATCAGTCCCTTTCCTGTCCTTTCCTTTTTTAGTCAGCGGGGGCCTCACCTTTTGCTAATCCTGTCATCTACCTGTGTATTGTGTTTTCCCTATATCACCGCAGTCTTTGAATGTGGGGGGCTAGCTATTCTTGTCTATTTTCCGAGGCAGAGAGTTATTCATCTTTCCTACCTTTAGGATAGTTAGTTCTCCGGCTGGGTTCGCGGTGCACAGGATGTTAGTTCACCCCTCGGCTACTTCTAGTTGTGATGGTTAGTAAGGGGATGGCGGCTAGATTAGTTGCCAATGCTCTTGTCACCTTTTGCCAATGATTTGTGGTGGTCTTCCATGGTTCCGGATCATAACAGGGAGGTAACATCACTGGGGTGACCGCCGGGACCACAGGCTCCACTGCTCCTGCGACCGGAGCGGGGCCTAACGCTTTTCCGTCATCCTGCACCACTGCGGGAGCCACCGCTCCACCATCGCCATCAGGTGCTGACATTCTTCCGGTCTTTCTCCCTTGGTTTTTCGACAGTAGTCTCGCGGGACCCACTGTCCTTTGCACTTTCTGCTTTGGGAGTCACCGGCATCCGCATTCTTAGGGGGCGGAGCTTCAACTTTGTGCCCTTTTCGGGGAAGAAGATGACGGTGTTGTTTTGGCGCCAAAGATGGTGGGCAAGATGGCGGCAGTCAAAATTTTTCAACAGTTCATGGAATTCAAAGCAAGGCGCACTTCATCAAAGTCTAAAGATGGGGTAGGAATCCTGTTCGTGACGCCAGGTTCGGGTTGTTGCGGGCGGGGGCCACTGCTGTTTCTCTGAGCCCGCTCGGCTCCAGGGTTCGCTGCTGCAGCTCGAGTGGTGACCGGACCAGGGCTTTCACGCCGTCCGTCCCCACAACCGTCGGAAAGGGGATATTTACAGGGGATGTGTTGTGTCGGTGACGCCACCCATGGGTTGCGGTGAGGGATGGTGACACCGCCGCTGCCTGGTGATGGAGCGCCCGGGGCTGATGGAGCAGGGCAGCAAGATGGGATCCTCTCCAAGGGTAGGGGAGGTGTAGTCCCGGGGCCCGCGATCTGAACACGGGAGTGATGGCTGCTGGAGGTGGCGCGCTGGGTTGGACCGGGGGTCAATGGTGTACTCACAGTTCAGTAATTTCACACAAGTCTAGTGGTAAACCAAGTTGCCAGTGACCAGCTGCCGTTGGAGGCTGTATTCGGGTCCCACACATGAGTTAGTGAACAGGTGTCCCTTCCTCCTGCACATTGTGTTTGTCTCTCCTGTTGGACGACTTTGCATGGAACGGAGAAGTCCACTCCCACTTCTGTGTGTATTTGGGAGCTGTGGCCCTCAAAATCTGACCTGTGGGATCTCTGTGGGTTCTGGCGGACACCCTATCCCCCGCGTTGGGCTTCCGTTTCGCTCTCTGGGATTCGGGAGAACGAGGCCTAAAACCTCGTCCTCTGCTGGTTAATTAACAAGGGGCATGCAACCTTCCTCGTCTTAGGGTCCAGGCACCCCATCTGTGCACAGCCTCTTGACCGGATTCCCGCTGTTGGCACTGGCGGGCTACAAGCCTGCCCTGATCCAAAGGTTTCCCTCTACCGGATTTCCGTCACCTGTGGCCCTGATCACTGTCTGCCACCTAGCCAGGTAGTCCACGGGCCCCTACCCCTGACTCCGCTATCAGACTAGAACTCCACTTCACTACACTACACTAAACAACTGTCAGCTTCAACGGTCAGAACTTAACTGCTCTGTTCAAACTCAAACTTAATCTACTGTGTTTGACTGTTGTCAAAACTGTTCTGTTGTGTTCCTGCCTCTGACACCTCAGGACCCCTAGGTGGGCGTTCTTATCCCCTTGATCCCGCCCACTGGTGTGCCCTTATTATCATGAGGGGGTGGCTAGGCTTTAATGGCTGTGTGTTGTACCTGGGTGTGGGTTTTTATGGTAATAAGGAGGGTGGACAACTTTTGTGACTACCTGGTTTTGCCAGGGCGTAACATAAAAGCCAGTTGATGTATTGTGATAATGGTTGTAGGACTGAATCTATACCCGATACTATGGGGCGGCCTGGAGGTTTTTTATTGTCTTTATGAATCTTAGGTATACAATACCAATGAGGTACAGCGGGATGTGTAGGGAATAGTTTATCTTCTCTTTCTGGGGAAACAATTCCCTCTGAGACTTTTCTATTATCCTTATATTTTTTCGTAGGATTGAATAACAATTTCTTATATGTTGAAGTATCATTGAGCTGTTTATCTGCTTCTTCCACATACATTTGTTTGGACCACAATACTGTCCCTCCCCCCTTCATCTGGTCTTCGGATGACTACGTCGTCCCATGAATTAATTGTTTTTAAAGCTCTCTCCTCTTGGAAGGATAGATTACTGGGGGTCATGGGGTAGATCTGGGCCTCTATGTCTTGTTTTACAAAATTTTGAAAGAGGTCTATAACGTTGCCTGGTGTTGTAGGGGGGCAAAAACTGGATTTTACTCCACCTGTAAAATAAAGGGGGTTATCAATATTGATTGTTTCAATCTCATCTACTTTTTCAGTGGTAAGTTCTAATAGCAGCAATGTATCTTCCTTTATATCTCCCAGAGAATTTTTAGCTCCAAAAAAACCCAATGGACCAATGGTCACTGGATTTTTTTCTGGGTTCTTCTTCACGTGAGACTCATTTCTACTGCCATAGTATTTGGCTAGATGCATTTTACGACACCCCTAGAACAGGTCTATTTGGAAGTGAGAGAAACTAAACACTTCTTGGATGCAAAAATTCAAGCCTCTGTTTAATAATGAGATCATGTCCATGTCCAAAATATGTGATGAAAGATTTCAAATTATGTCATTTTTTGAGGGATTATCTTTTACTCTCTCCACGAGGCTTGTTTCTCCTTGTTCACACTGGGACCTTTTCCTGCCTCTTCCTCTTCTGATCTTCCTTCTAAAGGGGATGAATCTGGAATATTATCGGAGGCAAAACTCATTTTTCTTTTAGAAGGAGGAGAATCTTCAACCCCACTCCAATCCGAGTCTGTTGTCCATGCGCCTCTTTTTTTTATTCTGATTTTGTTAAAAAAATCTCTTTTGGGATTTTCTTTTGTTATTATTGTTATTATTACTAAACACAGATGTTTACCCTTTGGGCATTTTTTTCCATGAAAATATCCTTTTAGATTTGTAGTCTGATTTGTCACGTATAGATCTTTTATGGTGGTCTGTAGTGGAATTAATTTTTTGTCTAATTTATTCAAAAAAAGAGTCCATTGTTCTTTTGATGATCTGCTCTTTAGCTTTTGCCGTAACCTTATGAGCTCAATAGTAATTAGAGCATGTTCTGACTCATTTTTTGTGAGCACCAAATCTAGGAAACGTAGAGAGCATTCATGTTGGACTTGTTCCCACTCCGTTTTCAAGGCTGTGTCTTCTTGATAAAAAAAAAATATTCTTTAAAACTCTCAGCCCCCTAGGTACTTTTTGCAGTCCTTATATGCTCTTAGGGACTGAACCGTCTAGAATAGTCCCACTTCTCTCTCTGCTAGATTACTAATCTTGTGCTCTAGATATTTACTGCTCAAAATTTCTGTATCAATGGCATTGCTCCAACTTGAAAAAAAAGTCCCCGCATCCTCTCTCTTTTTTTTTTCCTCAGAGCATGCAATATCTTCATTTAGCATAAAAGACTCAGCCTAGATTAGATAAGCAGTAGGACCGGCTGCCTTAGGTCTCTTTCACACGTCCTTGTCTCCGGTACGTGTTTGGTCCTTTTACTCACGTACCGGAGACACGGGCACACGTAGACCCATTAAAATCAATGGGTCTGCGCTCACGTGCGTCCTCTGCCATGGACCGTATGTACGTGTGGAGCATACGTGTGTCCGTGTGCTCCACACGTCAACATGTCCGTTTTTCTCCGGCATCACAGGTGTCACACGGAACGCAAATGGACCACACGGAGGTGTTCCGTGTGACACGCGCCGGAGAAAACACACGTGTCTGAGAAAAAAAAAAACACCTTTACTCACCTTCTGCAGCCCTCCTGTCTCTGCCGCTGCTGTCACTTGCTTCCAACCGCCGCTCATTATGCTCATTGCATATTCACTTCACTGCGGCCGAAAGCTGCAGCAGCAGGGAGTCGGCAGGACCGGAGACCGAAGATCAGCACCACAGACAGCTATGCCAGGGACAGGTGAGCAAAACGTTCCCGTTCTCTGTGTGTTATTATGGATAACACATGGAGAACACACGTGTGCCATAAACACGGCTCAAGCAGGGCAATACGTACTTTTGACATGTCCGTGAAAAACGTGCGTAATTTTCATGAACGTGTGAAAGAGGCCTTAGGAACATCTACCTCAAACATAAGTCAAGTTAGTCATCATGAACACACTTTCCTCTGTTCAGTCAACCTGACAGGACACTGTGCAGAGCGGATTAAAGATAAAGATGAACACTAGGGATGAGCGAATGTATTTGCCACTATTCAGTATTTGACAGATAACAGGCTATTCGCACCATTCAGTATCCGACGGATAAAACAACATCCGCTCCTATACTTTCATTTTCATTTCTGACTTCCTGGCGCCTGTTTTCCAGCCCATGAACACATCTGATGTTGTTTGCCCTCACAGTACCGCCGCAGCCATCTTTGTTGTGGTGTTACTGTGGTTGGGTTGGCCGCACAGCATTTTAGGGGCTATATAAGCCAGCGACCATTTTGTGAACATGCAGCCATAGGGAGCTGGTGGTGTACATAGACTGTATTGTGTGAGGGAGAGCGTTCTTAGATCCAACTAATAAATAGTCCTTGTAAGGGCTGAACACAATGTCCAGTAGCTGCTAGCAGCTCCATCACTTTTTTTTTGACAAACAGAACGCAGGTCTTTGGATCTCTCTCTCTGTCTGTTGGTCTCTCCCTCTTCCCTACTCACCGATCACTGACCGATCACCGGCGCAGCGCTGCACAGCTGTCACACTGCTCCGGCGGCTTCACCAGTTTTTGAAAATGCTGGCCGCTCATTATTCCATCTCATATTCCCTGCTTCCCTCGCCCACCGGCGCCTATGATTGGTTGCATTCATACGCACCCCCACGCTGAGTGACAGCTGTTTCACTGCAACCAATCACAGCCACCGGTGGGCGGGTCTACAGTATGTAGTGCAGTAAAATAAATAAATAAATAATTTTTAAAAAAATATTGTGCGGTCCCTCCAAATTCTTATACCAGCCAAGATAAAGCCACATGGCCGAAGGCTGGTATTCTCAGGATGGGGAGCCCCACGTTATGGGGAGCCTCCCAGCCTAAAAATATCAGTCAGCAGCCGCCCGGAATTGCCACATCCATTAGATGTGACAGTCCCAGGACTCTACCCGACTCATCCCGAAGTGCTCTGGTGCGTTTGCAATCGGGGTAATGAGGAGTTAATGGCAGCCCATAGCTGCCACTAAGTCCTAGGTTAAACATGGCAGGCATCTATGAGACACCCCCAATGATTAACCTGTAAGTGAAAGTAAATAAACGCATACACTCGAAAAAATCCTTTATTTGGAATAAAAGACAAAAAAAACACCCTCTTTCACCACTTTATTAAAATTCCCAAATACCCTCCAGGTATCTGCTACATGAAGCTGACAGGAGCGGCCGTGGAACACCACTGCTCTCTGTCAGCTCCACACAGCAACTGAAGTGAGCCGCACAATCAGTGATGACGTCAGTCAGGTTACCCTCGGCCACGGCTCTCAGGTGGAGGACTGCAGCAGGCCGCAGGTCATCTGAGTGATGGCACCGCTGATCACGCGGCTCCCTTCAGTCACTTATGGTATTTGCGGTCACCGGTGAGTCCTTCACCAGTGATCGCAAATCAGGCCACGGCACACAGACAGAGCCGCGCGATGACAATGAAGTTGGGTGCTGTTTATCAGAGTTCATTCTGATCGCTCAGCACTGTCTCGCAGCCAGCCGTGTTGCATGGAAATGTAGCAGGCCGAGTGGGACCGCACTGTCCAAAATGCATCCAAAATGCTGATTGGGAATGTTTCCACTCACTGACAGCAAGCAGAGATGGTGGGGAATGTTTCCATTCACTGACAGTTATGGAGTAGAGTAAAGCATAGTTAGGTTTAAAAAAGAAAATGGGTCATCCTGTTACGGGGGGACTGGCAGATCAGGATAGGGTGGTAAATATCCCAATCGTCAGTCAGGGCCTACCGTCCTCCAGATGACAAAGGAGCTGCTGGCAACCCGAAGGTTAGGCGGAGACTACAGAGCTGGGTGGCTCTGAAATAACAGGGACCTGATCCAAGTTAAGTAACACTTAGATCAGGAGACTGTTAACCCTGTTAGCGTCACAGGGTCCACTCACCCAGCCCAGGAATTCCCTGTTGACTGAAAAGGAGACTTGGGAGCCAGTAACATGTATAGGGACATGTCAGACCGGACGACAACCCAGCTAGCGTTTCGGTGTACCTTTGGCGCTATACCGGCCACATGTCCAGGGAGCTTGTCAGGTGGGGTGGTGACCAGGTAGAATTGACCGGAAAACTGCCGCAAAAGCACCCTGACGGCCATGTGTGTTATAACCTGGGTCCGCCCCAAGCCCAGGGTGGACCACAATGGCACCTTCAGGGTCCAATAGCGGATTGCCACGTCGTCAGCGACATCACCAGCGGCCTATCCAGAACTGCCACGTCACTGATGACCTCATGGCAGCCACGCCCCAAACACCTCACCAGTCATCATCTGACAACCAATGGTGAGGTGCCGTGTAATAGGAGCGGGCCTCTGCGAGCCAGTCCGGAGTGGCCACATCATCAGGACACCTGATGTGTGTCAGCCTATCAGAGCCTGCCACCTCACGGACATGCCCAGTGAGGTCCTTACCGGACCTAGCCTCTGATGCATTAAGTGCCTGAGCATGCTCAGTAGCCTGAACAACAGTCTCCGTCCGAAATCAGACTATCTGCCCGAGTATGCTCAGTAGGCACAACACAGGACTTAGACATGGCACGATGTCCAAGTACTTGTGCAAAGAAGCTTTTCACACTAAGTGTAGGAGCATGCTCAGTAGCCTGACCTGAGGACTCAGCCTCAGGAATGGCACAGTCAGGCTGAGCATGCTCCCTAGGTGAAACACTAGACTTTGGCTCTGGCTGAGGTAAATCGGCACGCACATGTGCACTAGCCACATCGCCACACTTAGATGTGGAGGAAGAAGCAGCCAGCTGGACGACCCGAGGCAAGGCCAAAAATGGCAGCTGGCGCCTGGGCGCAGCTGGAACCGCAGCAGGCTGCTTGCGGCTATGGCGGTGCCGATTCATAACACACCATCTCAACATTTCACGGAGCACTGTTTATATTCAACCCATCATGGGGTATGAAAACATTTTCAAGGAACTCAATATATATACACTCAAATCTATATACATCATCGTCCATACTGTTGCTCATGGTGAAGAAGACTTCTTGCAAAGCTTATTTTTCATACTGTATTGCTTATCTGAAAGGATTAGGCCGGTTTTATTCTTCAGACAAGACCCTTTTTTGCCCCAAGATCTTGACAGACTGCTGGCTCTGCCACCTTAGGCTATCTGCTTCATATATGCTTATGTAGCAATAACCTCATCAGGGGACATGCTGGTTGTGCCTGATCTTCTGATGCAAGTATGGTATGTGTTTAACAGAAGTGTGAAATCTGCCTTACATCTTACTTAAAGGCATTTTCTCAGGTATTATCCAATAAGAATAATTAGGTAGATAAGACAATGAATGGGTTAGTGAGAGTTCACTCTTCTCTCCGAACACTCCATCACCCAAGCTCTATTCTCAGTGTTAAACCCAATATATGACACTGAAATGCCCGTTCCTCTGCTCCACATGTTCCCTAAACGCCTGAAATATAAACTTGCCTCCTCAGCAGCTGCATTTCTACAATATATATAATTTATTTCATATCAATATCAAATCCAACATTTAGTTCAAGATACAATAAACATAAAAGAAGCAGCATGCTCACACAGGTTTCAGGTGTCTCTAAGGTACAGTAGCCATCTGGCCACTTGGACATGAAAGGGAAAGCTGTGCAAATGAGAGTAGGCAAGCATGCCAGGTAACGCCAGGTTAGTGGAGCTTATCAATAGTTTATACTGTTTTATGTTCAGTGAAACATGTTAATACCATTAACGAACACTCAGCTCACCTCATGTAAATTTATGCTAAGAAAACTAAAATAAGATAAAGTTATGTTTGTGAAATACTTTAACCCCCTTACCCCAGAACATGGTTTTCAACTTCAGTATATTTTTTGCCATTCTGACCAGTGTCAGTTTGACATTATAACTCTGTAACGCCTCAATGGATCCCAGTTATACTGACAGTTTTTCCATGACATACTGCACTTCATGATAGTTGTAAATATAGGCCAATATTTTTTGCGTTTATTTGTGAAAATATTGGAAATTTAGCAAAAACGTCGAAGAATATATTTAAAAAAAAAACATTTCCCACATGTTTACTTTACGTCAGCGCAATTTTTGAAAGATAATTTTTTTTGTTAGGAAGATAGAAGGATTCAAAGTTTATCAGCAATTTCCCATTTTTCCAACAAAATTTACAAAATTATTTTTTATGGACCGCATCACATTTGAAGTGACCTTGAGAGACCTAGGTGACAGAAAATATCCAAAAGTGACACCATTCTAAAAAATGCACACCTCGCACTGCTCAAAAACACATCCAAGAAGTTTATTAACCCTTTAGGTATTTCACAGAAACTAAAGCAATGTGAAAGGAAAAAAATTAAAATTTTACTTTTTCCCGCAAAAATGTTACTTAAGGCTCTGTGCGCACTGGGAAATGGAATTTTCTTGAGAAAATTCCGCATGCCCTCAAAGATTACCGCACCCGCGGTAAAAAACCGCGGGAAACCGCACCCGAAAACCGCATGCGGTTTGCCGCGGTTTGCTGCGGTTTTACCGCGGTATTATTCGCGGTATTGCCGCGGTTTTGCCGCGTGCGGGTTGGGATGTGCTTTATTGCATTCAATGCAATAAAGCACATTGAAAAAAAATAAATAAAAAAATACATTTAATTCTGATAGTGGATAGACAGAAGAATAGATAGAGGGATAGATAGATAGACAGAGGGATAGATAGAGGGATAGATAGATAGATAGATGACAGATCGCTGCATTTCCCACGGTCGGCAGTGAGTTCACATTACCGGCCGTGGGAAATGACCGGTAATTACCTCTGCTGTCTGCTGCATTCAGCCTGTGTCTGTGACAGTCGCGGCTGGGTGTCAGCAGTGCAGGACGCCGGAGCCGGAGCTGTGGATTATGTCGGACCTATGGATTACGCCGGAGCTTTGTTTGGGGGGGGTTAATAAAATGGTGAACGAGGCTTGTTTGTTTTATTTAAAATAAAGGATTTTTCGGTGTGTGTGTTTTTTCACTTTACTTACGGGTTTATCATGTCAGCTGTCACATAGACGCTGCCATGATCAAGCCTGGAGTTAATGGCGGTGGTCCCCCATCACCATTAACCCCTTGTATTACCTTGCCACCACTGCTACACGGTGGCAAGAAGAGCCGAGGACACGCCGGTATTGTCGCATAATGCATGCGACAGTGCCGGGGCAGCTGCGGCTGATATTCTCGGCTGCGGGAGGGTGAGTGAGGCGGGGGACATTACCCTGCCCCTCTCCCTCCCCAGCCTGAGAATACCGGGCCGCCGCTGTGTGCTTACCTCGGCTGGACGGTAAATATGCAGCGGAGCCCACGTTCTTTGTTTTCTATATTTCCGTTTTCTTTCTATGTGTGTTCTATGTGTCTGTGTCTATGTGATCTATGTCTGTGATGTCTGTGTGTGTCAGTGATATGTGTGTGTTTACTCTGCACGGCTTCCTCTTCCTGTAATGACATCACTTCCCTGCAAAACCGCAGACAAGCGATGCACATTACCGGAGGTAAACCGCGAAATACCGCAGGGAATAACGCAGGAAAACGCAGTGAACCGCACAGAATTTGCTGCCTGCGTTATTCCCTGCGGGATTTCATGATTAACATTGAGTCAATGGAGTGAAATCCCGCAGCGATGTGCGGAAAAGAAGTGACATGCACTTGTTTTTGCTGCGGGATTCCCGCAGCAAAACATGCAGCTGTCAAATTCCGCCCAGTGCGCACAGGATTTTTTTTCTCCATAGGATTTGCTGGTGATTCACTGCAGAGATGTTATGAACATTTTCTGCAGCGAAACATGCAGCAAATCCGCGGAAAATCCGCGGCAAAATCCGGTAAGTGCGCACATAGCCTTAGACCCAAATTTTGCATTTTCACAGAGGTAACAAGAAAAATTTCTCCTAAGTACACTGATATCTCATATGTGGTGGAAACCTACTGATTGGGCGCACAGCATCACTTGGAAGGGAAGGAACACCATTTGACTTTTTAAATGCAAAATTAGCTGCAATCTTTACCGGATGCCATGACGCATTTGGAAAACTTCTGAGGTGCTTAAACAGTGAAGCTCACCCCATTTTGGAAACTAGATACTTCAAGGAATTTATCTAGTTGTCAAGTGAGCAATTTAAACCCCCAGGTGCTTCACAGAAGTTTATAATGTTGAGCTGTGGAGCAAAAAAAAAAAAATTTTAACCACAAAATTGTTGCTTCAACCAGATAGCTTTTTTTCATAAGGGTAACAGGAGAAAATGCAACATACTATTTGTGGTGCAATTTTTCGTGAGTAAGCTGATACCTCACATGTGGTGGAAATCTACTGTTTTGGCACACGGCAAGGCTCAGAAGGGAAGCAGTGCAATTTGACTTTTTGAATGCAGACTTAGCTGGAATCTTTACCAGAGACCATGTCACGTTTGGAGACCCCCTAAGATGCCTAAATAGTGGAGATCCCCCACAAGTGACTCAATTTTGGAAACAAGACACCTCAAGGAATTCATATAGTTGATTAATGAGCACCTTAAACCCCCAGGTGCTTTACAGAATTGCATAACTTTGAGCCATGAAAATGAAAAATACATTTTTAACCACAAAAATGTTACTTTAACGCAAAATCGATTTGATCGAGATCTCTGGCGGGATCGGTGATCCTTAACCAATACGATGCTTGGCAGGATCTCTGGTCAAAAGCATTGAATACTGCAGAATTAAAATCTGCAAATAAGCCCTTGCTTCTGGAGACCTGCACCCTGTAAATTAAGCGGGCTCTTGTCACTACAACAATGCAAAACATGTGGACGCTAACTATGGTTAGACGGAAGATGGGCATTTGGATTTGGGAGTGCAAATTTTGCTGACTTTCTTTTTTGAGGGGGGAACCATAGCAAATTTCCAGAGCCTTTGTGTTACCAGTAACTTGGATGCCATCTATATTTCCTATAAAAGATGACAGACCTGAGCGGCAAATTGTGTTTTTGTGGGTTGAGTTTAATGTGTAATGTCCGGTCCCAAAGCAGCCCCTACATGCTCTCACTCTCATGCCTCAGCGAGGGTGCCATTCTCCTCAAATGCCTGGCAGGCCCATTTGCCCAATTCCTGCCTTGGGGCCTGCCGCAGCTGTAGTGCCCGGCCTCGGGAAGCGCTGATGCAAGATCCCTCTCTCATGCCTTGTTGGGGGTGACGTTCTCCTCACCTGGTCAGCAGGCCCATGTGCCCTGTTCCTGCCCCGGGGTCTGCCGCAACCTACTCCTGCTTACAGGAGACACGCAGGCCTTCTGGGAGTGCCCCCTTTCTTAAAGGGCCGGTATCCTATTACCCGGAAGTGACCCTTGAGATCAACAATCACTTTGAAGGTATTTAAAGCCCTCTCCCCTTAGCGGAGGTGCCTGAGCAACATTGCCTATCCATAGTGTGTTGCTAGTTCTCAGGTCTTTTACCCATTACTCAGTCTAGTCCTGTGTCACATGTCCTAGTACCAGTTGCCTGTACCCACTAATCTGTGTTTCTTCTTAGGCCTGCTGCTACCATGTCCTTGTGCTGTCACGTCTGAGTTACCTATTTTGTGCTGCCATGTTCAGGATACCATGTCCTGTTACCACATCTGAGTTACCACCTCTGTACCATTACATCTGAGTGTACCGCCCCGCGGGCTCGGCTGCGGCCGCCGAGCCACTCATATCCGGGCTAGTGTGTCGGTGGCTCAAGCGCCTCTGGACCCGGGGGTCACGTCACTCTGGAAGGGTGTAGTGGCGGTGCACGCAGGGGTTTGGGTGAATGTTTGGTGGAATTGATAAAGTTCGTGACGCCACACACGGGTTGTGGTTATTGTATGGTGAACACCACCGCTGCTGTTGACTAGGCCTCCCAGGGACGGTGTTATGCAGCTTGATGTTAACCCTTCCGTGGGCAGGGGGCGATGGTCCCGGGGGCCTGCGGGAAGGTGAGGACCAGGGTGCAGGGTGCAGGGTCGCGGTGCAGCGCAGTGTGATGCCTGACGGCACTGGTGTACTCACTCTGAGACAAGATAACGGAGTCTCTGGTAAACCAAACGGTAGAATGGATGGGGCCCACAGCCGGCTGCGGTGTTCTCCCTGGACAGGCTGGTGAGGGCTGTCAGTTCCCCGCACCTGTGTTATGTAGTTTTTGACTCCTGTGCCTGGACACTGGTAGTCCGCTCCCCGGCGTGTAAGTGTCATAAGAGCCCATTTGCTCACAGGCGCTGGCCCTTTGGATCTCTTGCCTTTGGCGGTGGCACTTATCCGGGATGGTTGGGCTCTTGCCGTCAATCGGGACTTGGGTGGGAATGAACCCCTGAGGTCCAGACCGCAATCAGTAAATTCGACTATCAGGGTGGCTTCTAGTCTAGTCGGGATCTGAGTACCCTGCCTGGTGCTTGGCTCCAATCGGCTCCCCGGTTTGGTACCGGCGGGCCACCGCCCTACCTCGGTCCTACGGTTCCACCGACCGTTCACCAACTCCTGCAGATGGCCACCACCGTCTGCCAACCTTGCTGGAGGTGCCTGGGCTCCGACCCAGACACCTAGACAGTCTGTGGCAGGCCTGGTCCCAGGTCTGCCTGTGCACGTCTTTACTCCTCTCCTCTCCACTCTCTCTCTCCGACTCTGACTGATGTGTTTTCCCGCCTCCAGGACTGTGAACTCCTCATGGGCGGAGTCAACTGCCTGGCTCCACCCCACCTGGTGTGGACATCAGACCCTGGAGGGTGACAACAAGGATTTTTGTTTGACTGTTGTCACCTGTCCGAGGAAGGGGTGTGTGTGGTGTTGTGTCTGTGACTACCTGGCTAGTCCAGGGCATCACATGAGCACAACCGTACTGGACTTCAGAGACTTGCCTGTCCATAAGGGTCAATACCACTGGTCTTGGCAGTCATGCAGTTAGGCCCCCTGGGGCTGGGCCTGATAGTCCCTGTATTGGAGTTAGCTCGAGGTTAGCTCCTCCAGGGGAGTCTGGCGTATGGCTCAGTGGGTCCACTCCTGGATGCTCATCGCTCCTCGGCAACCATGACAATGCTATTTTGTGGCAATTTGGGTACAGAACATTTTGGATCAGTCCCATTTACCCTGTGCTCTATGCTGAACACTTACATCGGGGTTTCCATCTACATCTCTAAAATACGTGGTTCATTTGAAACCCATGACGGATCCATTCACTAATGAGGCAGCAGAGTTACTCCGGACTTTATTTGGCCTCTGTACAGCCAGGTACGTCTTTTCAAAGGTGAACAAAATTGTTTTTGACCGCGCCTTTGTTCACGCATAAAAAGACATATAAAAAGATGAACACCGCAGAACCACAGGCCAGATGTGAGGTCAAAGTGACTCCCTCTGCCTCATTACAGTGAATTTTCCATTGGGACTTAAGTCTGAATCATGTTTTTCAGAGATTTACATGAAATCTCTGGTGTACGCACTCAGTGTAGAGCATAGGATAAATTTGAGCCACACCATACTGTAATCTTTGGAAGACAAAATGAACAAATCAACAGAAGGTGATGAGAGGGCTTTATTTATTTATTAAATGATTGGGTGGATTTATTCCTTCGGTCAGTATTATTACAGTGATATCAGGTTTTAATTTTTATTTAGGTTTGGTGACTATCAGACTAAAAATTGCTATTTTACAAACCAAAGGTTTTTTGCATCACTAAATTTTGAAGTCTATAGTTTTTTTTTATTTTTCTGCTGACACGGTCATATGAGGGCTTGTTTTTTGCGGGATGAATTGGAGTTTTTATTGGTACCATACTTTTTATTCCATTTTTTTGTGAGGCAGAATCATAAAGAAACAGCAATTCAGGAATTGTATTTTTGTTTTTGTTTATTTTTACCCCGTTCACTGTGCCATAAAAGTGATGACAGTTTTATTCTTTGGGTTCAGTACTATTACAAGGATGCCACATTTATGAAGTTTTTTTTTTTTTGTTTTGCTGCTTTATCATCATAAAAACAATTTTACAGAAAAAAAAAAGATTTTGCATTGCTGTATACTGAAAGCTATAGTTTTTTTTTTTATATTTTGGCTGATGGAGCTGTATGGCAGGTTTTTTAAAATTGCAGGACAAGAGGACATTTTTCAGCGGTACTATTTTTATTCATATATGACTTTTTGATCTTGTTTTATTATACTTTTTATTTCAGCTGTATGATGAAAAGACATACTTTTTACTACATTTTGATTTATTTTTTTTACCATGTTCACTGAAGGGGTTAAGTAGTGTAGCAGATTTACCGATCTAGTTGCTATGGGCGTGCAATACGAAATATACGTACCGTACTTTATTTTTTTACAGAAATGTACATATTTATTGGAATTTTTTTTATTTTTTGATGTTTGTTTTCAGATATTTTTAAAAATATTTTTACTATTTTTTTTAAATTTTCTTTAACTTTTTTACTTAGTTTCTTTATGGAACACTAACCTTCAGTGATCTGATCACTAATCTAATCCACTGCAGTCCTTGATCACTGCAGTGGTTTAGTTCTGTCAGTGCTGCACTCACAGAGCTCACAGTTTGCCTCAAACACCATTCATCCAGCATGGTCTGCAAGGCTCTTCGTAGTTCAGTAACCCAGTGTCGCCATGACGATGTCCCAGGGTTACCATGGCAGCGATCAGGACCACATTGCAGGGACCCGATCGCCTTGGAGAGGTAAGCAATCCTCTCCCTGCCACCTGAATGTTGGAATCACAATTGATCACAGCATTTAAGAGGTTGAACTGCTGGGAGTGGTGCAGGCATGACTCCTGGTAATGAGAGCCGGGTCTCAGCTACAAGATAATCCGCAGACTCGATCACTGGGGTGCAGCGCAGGAACCCCTGCTATCGCCATGATGTACTGTGTACGTCATTGGTTAGAATGGCACTGACTTTCATGATGTAACCAGTATGTCCAATGTCGTGTAGAGGTTAAAAATGCATAAACAGTTCTTTATCCAATTAAGTAAGATCCGGCACTCAAACACTGTTTGAGTGCCGGATCTTACTTAATTGTTTATGGAGTTGGACTCTATCTGAGCACCAACAAGGTTTATAAGGAGTGTCATATTTGTAACCAGAATAGTTCTTTATCCCAAACAACAGGTCAATGCAAAATGCATTTGGATAATTTTCACAGTGTTTTTTTAGTTTTGCTATTATGGTCAGGATCAAACAGAGTTGTCTGAGGTGTACAGAAGGAGTTGACTCTAGGGGCACACTCTACATCTATATGCAAATACCTGTTAGCCATTATCTCTATTATAGTAGAGGGTCGACAGTAAAGCTGGGTTTACACACTGCAACATCTCAAACGGCATCGCTGTAACGTCACCGGTTTTGTGACGCAATAGCGATGTTGTTTTGCGATGTTGCAGTGTTGTGAAACCTATCAGCAACCCGGCCCCTGCTGTGAAGTTGTAATCATTACAAATCGTTCAGGACCATTCCTAGGTCCTTTGTTTCCTGCTGTGCAGCATGCATCGCTGGAAAGTTTCAGTGTGTGAAAGACTTTGCAGCGACTTTGTTAGCAACTTCCCTTTCAAAAGGCTGCTTATCAACGTCCCCACAACCAGCTAGGTCGCTCTGCAGGTCCGGATCGCTGTTGCGTTGTTGGCCAGGTTTGCTTGTTTGACAGCTCACCAGCGACTTAGCAGAGACTTAAGGCTGCTTTACACCAGGCAATCTATCGTGCGATAGATCGTCAGGGTCACGGTTTTTGTGACGCACATCCGGCATCGCTGGCGATGCCGGCCTGTGTGACACCTCCTAGCGACGCAGTATCGCTCACAAATCGTGAGTCGGGTACTGCTCGTTAGGTTCCATAATATCGGTTACTTTAGTTGACCATCGTTTCCGTGGTAGCACACGTCGCTCCGTGTGACACCACGGGAACGATGAGCAGCTCACCTGCCTCCCGCGGGCCGCCGCTGTCTCTATGTGGAAGGAAGGAGGTGGGCGGGATGTTTACATCCTGCTCATCTCCGCCCCTCCGCTTCTATTGGCCGGCGGCCGTGTGACGTCGCTGTGACGCCGAACGTCCCTCCCACTCCAGGAAGTGGACGTTCGCCGCCCACAGCGAGGTCGCACGAGAGGTAAGTATGTGTGACGGGGGTTACTACCTTTGTGCGACACCGGGCAGCGATTTGCCCGTGACGCAAAAGGACGGGGGCGGGTACGATCGATTGTGAAATCGCACAATCGGTCGTACCGTGTAAAGCAGGCTTAAGGGAGGTCGCTGTTACGTCACAAAACCGGTGACGTTACAGCGATGTCCTTTGCGATGTTGCAGTGTGTAAACCCAGCTTTAAAATATAGGCAGTCCTTGACATCTACTGTACAACCCTATTCCATCATGATTCTAGGTTTCCCTGCTCATGCAAGGGAGTATGGAAGGGGTCATGTGTTGTGAGTTTTTGGCCAACAACTTTATTCCATCAGTAAGAGCATTGAAGATGGGTTGATGCCTGTGTCTCCCAGTGTGACAATGGCCAATGCACACAGTCGGGGCAATTAAGGAGTGGCTCCATAAGAAATATTTCAAGATCCTGGAGTGGCCTTGCCAGTCTTCAGTCCTGAGCACAATAGAAAATCTTTGGAGGGAAGCTGAACCTCAATGTTGTATAGTGACAGCTCCAAAACCTAGAAGATCTGTATGGAGGAGTGCACAAAAAATCCCTGCTGCAGTGTGTGCAAACTTGCTCATGAAATACAGGAAATGTCTGACCTCTGTAATTGCAAAGTAAGGTTTCTGTATCAAATATTCAGTTCTGTTTTTCTTATGTATCAAATACTTATTTTATGCAATAAAATGCAAATTAAAAAGTTAAAAATCATACAACGTGATTTTCTGAATTTGTGTGTGGTATTCTGTCTGTCACAGTTGAAGTGTACCTCCATTATTTGTAGGTGGGAAAACTTGCAAAATAGGTAGTGTATCAAATATTTATTTTCCTCACTCAAAAAAAGAAGTGAATTAGCTTACCACCATGTAGTCATTCCTGGAAAGATAATCCGGACGTGCTCGTGGATCAAGAGGGCTGTAGTCAATCAAAAAAAAGATGGATCCCCGGCACAGAAAACGTCAATAGAAACTTGAAATAAAGTTAAAATTTATTTTTATTCCAATAATGGTTAAAAAAAGGGAAAGAAGGAAGAAAATATAACTCCTCTGATCTACGAGTTTCAGACGCGATCGTCCTTAGTCATGATTATTTTCCTCACTGTACCTTGCTGCCATTTCTGACTGGCGTCCTTTTGCTTGTTCAAATCTCGCGCAGGTCGTTAAAATGAATGCCGGCCTATCAGAGGCCGCTGATGTCAGCATGCAGAGCATGTAGTGACGACATTTTTTTACTGCTAAGGACCTTTTATTAACACCCAAAACACCCTTGTAGATTCAACGTAATCCATATGAAGAAGTCCACAATTATCTCAGCTCTGCTACATACTGGTCGCAGCGTGTAGGCACATTACAAAACATGACCACCCTTCAAGCCCCCTGCAGCTTCAAGCAGACACTGACTGAGCCACAGCTGTGAGTGGTGATGTCACTGAGTTACCTGCAGTAACATTTGGAAGATCTCACGGTCCCACAGCAGTGACCACAGGGGAACTCAACTCAGGTGAACTCTGTAACCTCTTTTCAGGTGAACTCACTGAGTTCAATGAGACCTGCATCTCCTGGCAGAAAACCATGTTTTTTTTTGGCTAAGAAATGCAGATTTGTGCTGGAATTTATGCACCAAATTCCTGCACCAAATCCGTATCTTCTGGCAAAAAATCGCATCTAAATGAGATGTGGCATTGATGCAATATTGATGTGTTTTTTAGCCAGGAGATTCAAATTTGATGCAGGTATTTGGGGCAGACATTTCCCGGCAGAAAACCAGGGCTTGATGACAGCTGTTCACAGTTGTCGTAAACTCCCTATATTGCCCCGATTGCCACTGCACCAGGGCAGTCGGGATGACTCAGGTAAATCACCGGAATTGTTGCATCTAATGGGCAGCTATTTTTAGGCTGAGGAGGCTCATAACCATGGGCCTCCCAGGCTGAGAAAACTAGCTCCCAACTGTCGTCTTTATCTTGGCTGGGTATCAAAATTGTGGGGGACTGCATGCTGTTTTTTAAAATTGTTTATTTAAATATTTTAAAAAACCACATGGGCTCCTCTTATTTTGATACACAGCCAAGGTATTTGTGCACAGCTGGAGGCTGCAGCCGTCTGCTTTATCTGTGCTGGGTATCAATAAACGGGGCACCCTATGTCATTTTATTTATTTATTTATTTATTTTTACCCTTTATTCGGACAGACAGACAGTCTCTGTAAGGGCAAGCAATCTGAGACGCTGGCATGCTGGCAGTCTGACTGCAGCCACTCACAGATGCTATCACAGACAGTGAGAGTGGGAAGCAGTAAATATGAATGTAATGTAATGTAATGAGCGCACCCAGAACAGCCGTATTGTGGAGACTGGTAAGTTTGTCCAGCTTTATCCATTTTGCTTCCTATTTTTACAGTGATTTCAATCGCAACCATGCCAATACTTGGTATGACTGTCATAGCTCCAGAATACCCACAGCCTAACTAATAGTTTCCTGATTGGCTTCTCTACAAGCTTTCAACAAACTTTATTTGGGTGATAAACCTGAACAGTAACTGGACGTATAGTCAAAAGTCTGTGTTGGAGTTCAGCACTGAACACCAGGTGTTAGGTACAGAGACCAGACTTATCAGTTCGGGTATGCTCATCCCTAATTGCTAATATTGGGGCGTGATCAAAAACCCATCAAAAGGTCTTTTTTGCAAATAGTCAACAGAGTGGCAAAAGAAGTCTTCAGAAAAAAAGATGCACATATACTACCGAAGGTTTGAGAGGCATTAAGCATGAAGAGACCAGGAACGCCTTACCCTCCAGTGCTTTCATATTCCAGAACTGTAACCTCCTTGGAAAGCGCAAAACTGCAAGGTGTTCAGTAGAGTTGAGCGCGGTTCGCGGTTCGAGGTTCTCCAGTTCTAGGCTCGAGTGATTTTGGGGCCTGTTCTAGATCGAACTAGAACTCGAGCTTTTTGCAAAAGCTCGATAGTTCTAGAAACGTTCGAGAACGGTTCTAGCAGCAAAAAAACAGCTAATTCCTAGATGGCTTTCCACTGTAATAGTGTAAGTCACTCTGTGACTCACACTATTATGAAATTTCAGTGTATAGTGTGCGTGAACAGCGCCTTCAGATCACTGCTGTTTGTATAATGGCGATCGCCATTTTTTTTTTTTTCCTTGTCTTCCTTCCCTAAGCGCGCGCGTGTAGTGGGGAGGGCCATTATGGCAGCCAATCCCAGACACACACACAGCTAAGTGGACTTTTAGCCAGAGAAGCAACGGCAATGTGTGATAGAATGTCCATGTCACATGTCCCTGCATTATAAAACCGGACATTTTCCTCCAGCACGCCATTATCTGCCTTCTGCGTCCTTGGTGTCAGACATCACTGGCGCAGCTCCGTCCTGAGTCCTATCGCCGATACAGCTGTATGCGCTCCATACACAGCGCTGGACAGCTTAGGGAGAGCACTTTCTATCAGTCCTTTAAGGGCTCGTACCGGCAGGGTCAGAGCCATAGGTGACAGGTCCTGAAAACAGAGACAGCGTCTGTGTAGCTAAGGTCAGGGATTTCCTCGCTGCATTTCCCCATTAGGAGGGAATAGAAGGCAGGCTTCCATTCCTCTACCCAGAGCCCCACAACCCTGGCACTGTACCCTCCTGTCCTCTGCACACTCCAACTCATTATAACTAAGCCATTATACTAGCAAACACTGAGTGTACCTAGTGTCATCCTAAACGTGGCTGTTGGACTCTGTATAGTCCCACTAGTGCACAGATATTTGCAGCACGTCTGCCTGCAATGCACACTCCAACTCATCATAACTAAGCCATTATACTAGCAAACACTGAGTGTACCTAGTGGCATCCTAAACGTGGCTATTGGACTTTTGTATAGTCCCACTAGTGCAAAGATATTTGCAGCACGTCTGCCTGCATTGCACACTCCAACTCATATAACTAAGCCATTATACTAGCAAACACTGAGTGTACCTAGTGTCATCCTAAACGTGGCTGTTGGACTTCTATATAGTCCCACTAGTGCACAGATATTTGCAGCACGTCTGCCTGCATTGCACATTCCAACTCATCATAACTAAGCCATTATACTAGCAAACACTGAGTGTACCTAGTGGCATCCTAAACGTGGCTATTGGACTTTTGTATAGTCCCACTAGTGCAAAGATATTTGCAGCACGTCTACCTGCATTGCACACTCCAACCCATTATAACTAAGCCATTATACTAGCAAACACTGAGTGTACCTAGTGGCATCCCAAACGTGGCTATTGGACTTTTGTATAGTCCCACTAGTGCAAAGATATTTGCAGCACCTCTGCCTGCATTGCACACTCCAACTCATTATAACTAAGCCATTATACTAGCAAACACTGAGTGTACCTAGTGGCATCCTAAACGTGGCTATTGGACTTCTGTATAGTCCCACTAGTGCAAAGATATTTGCAGCACGTCTGCCTGCATTGCACACTCAAACTCATTTGTTACTAAGCCATTATACTAGCAAACACTGAGTGAACTTAGTGGCATCCTAAACGTGGCTATTGGACTTCTGTATCGTCCCACTAGTGCACAGATATTTGCAGCACCTCTGCCTGCATTGCACACTCCAACTCATTTGTTACTAAGCCATTATACTAGCAAACACTAAGTAAACTTAGTGGCATCCTAAACGTGGCTATTGGACTTCTGTATCATCCCACTAGTGCACAGATATTTGCAGCACATCTGCCTGCATTGCACACTCAAACTCATTTGTTACTAAGCCATTATACTAGCAAACACTGAGTGAACTTAGTGTCATCCTAAACGTGGCTGTTGGACCTCTGTATAGTCCCAGTAGTGCACAGATATTTGCAGCACCTCTGCCTGCATTGCACACTCAAACTCATTTGTTACTAAGCCATTATACTAGCAAACACTAAGTAAACTTAGTGGCATCCTAAACGTGGCTATTGGACTTCTGTATCATCCCACTAGTGCACAGATATTTGCAGCACATCTGCCTGCATTGCACACTCAAACTCATTTGTTACTAAGCCATTATACTAGCAAACACTGAGTGAACTTAGTGTCATCCTAAACGTGGCTGTTGGACTTCTATATAGTCCCACTAGTGCACAGATATTTGCAGCACGTCTGCCTGCATTGCACATTCCAACTCATCATAACTAAGCCATTATACTAGCAAACACTGAGTGTACCTAGTGGCATCCTAAACGTGGCTATTGGACTTTTGTATAGTCCCACTAGTGCAAAGATATTTGCAGCACGTCTACCTGCATTGCACACTCCAACCCATTATAACTAAGCCATTATACTAGCAAACACTGAGTGTACCTAGTGGCATCCCAAACGTGGCTATTGGACTTTTGTATAGTCCCACTAGTGCAAAGATATTTGCAGCACCTCTGCCTGCATTGCACACTCCAACTCATTATAACTAAGCCATTATACTAGCAAACACTGAGTGTACCTAGTGGCATCCTAAACGTGGCTATTGGACTTCTGTATAGTCCCACTAGTGCAAAGATATTTGCAGCACGTCTGCCTGCATTGCACACTCAAACTCATTTGTTACTAAGCCATTATACTAGCAAACACTGAGTGAACTTAGTGGCATCCTAAACGTGGCTATTGGACTTCTGTATCGTCCCACTAGTGCACAGATATTTGCAGCACCTCTGCCTGCATTGCACACTCCAACTCATTTGTTACTAAGCCATTATACTAGCAAACACTAAGTAAACTTAGTGGCATCCTAAACGTGGCTATTGGACTTCTGTATCATCCCACTAGTGCACAGATATTTGCAGCACATCTGCCTGCATTGCACACTCAAACTCATTTGTTACTAAGCCATTATACTAGCAAACACTGAGTGAACTTAGTGTCATCCTAAACGTGGCTGTTGGACCTCTGTATAGTCCCAGTAGTGCACAGATATTTGCAGCACCTCTGCCTGCATTGCACACTCAAACTCATTTGTTACTAAGCCATTATACAAGCAAACACTGAGTGAACTTAGTGGCATCCTAAACGTGGCTGTTGGTCTTCTGTATAGTCCCAGTAGTGCACAGATATTTGCAGCACCTCTGCCTGCATTGCACACTCAAACTCATTGTTACTAAGCCATTATACTAGCAAACACTCAGTGTACCTAGTGGCATCCTAAACGTGGCTATTGGACTTTTGTCTAGTCCCACTAGTGCAAAGACATTTGCAGCACGTCTGCCTGCATTGCACACTCCAACTCATTATAACTAAGCCATTATACTAGCAAACACTCAGTGTACCTAGTGGCATCCTAAACGTGGCTATTGGACTTTTGTCTAGTCCCACTAGTGCAAAGACATTTGCAGCACGTCTGCCTGCATTGCACACTCCAACTCATTATAACTAAGCCATTATACTAGCAAACACTCAGTGTACCTAGTGGCATCCTAAACGTGGCTATTGGACTTTTGTCTAGTCACACTAGTGCAAAGACATTTGCAGCACGTCTGCCTGCATTGCACACTCCAACTCATTATAACTAAGCCATTATACTAGCAAACACTCAGTGTACCTAGTGGCATCCTAAACGTGGCTATTGGACTTCTGTATAGTCCCACTAGTGCAAAGATATTTGCAGCACGTCTGCCTGCATTGCACACTCAAACTCATTTGTTACTAAGCCATTATACTAGCAAACACTGAGTGAACTTAGTGGCATCCTAAAGCCAGAGGGTCCTGATGCACGGCAGCCGGAGCACTATAGGTAGCTGGACAGTCCATAGAGAAGCAGGAAAGTTGGATGATGCTGAACCCACGGAGTTCTGGACGGTAGTCCGGGTGACGAGGCTCAGGGTCCGAGGCCGGGTTATAGGGTTAGGCGGGATCCGGAACCTGCTGAGCGATGGAACGGGTCACCGAACAGAGCCAGAGACTGGAGACTGGCGGAGCTGCAGAGGTGGTGGGACATCCGCCGAAGTCACCGTCAGGGTCCAGGGATGGACTTGGTTCGGAGCGACTGGCGTGGCAGGATAGGCTCTACGAGACAGGACAGGGTTAATACAAGGCAAAGCACAGGGCAAAGCAATACGGGGACCTGAACACTAGCTTGCTAAACACGTAGAACAGGCCCCACCCACCAGGAAAGAGAAACCTTATATACCCTGTACCTGTCTATGCAATATCCTGTTTCTGGGTGCTGGCCCTTTAAGAAAGGGTCAATGACCGCGCGCGCGCCCTAATGCGCATGCGCGAGGCCCGGGTGCCAGAAGCCAGTCCAGGAAGCGGTGAGGAGGAAGCAGGAGCGCCCGACTGGGAGTCCCACGTCGCAGAGGAACGCCGGGAGCGGGGAGCTGGACGCATGGAGGCCGGGACCGGAGTGGTAAGCAGGGAACGCCGCCGGGAAGCGGGGAGCGGGCCACGGGGACCGGAGGACGGGACCAGGGGACCGGGAAGCGTAAAACTAGCAAACACTGAGTGAACTTAGTGTCATCCTAAACGTGGCTGTTGGACTTCTGTATAGTCCCACTAGTGCAAAGATATTTGCAGCACGTCTGCCTGCATTGCACAATCAAACTCATTTGTTACTAAGCCATTATACTAGCAAACACTGAGTGAACTTAGTGGCATCCTAAACGTGGCTATTGGACTTTTGTATAGTCCCACTAGTGCACAGATATTTGCAGCACCTCTGCCTGCATTGTACACTCAAACTCATTTGTTACTAAGCCAATATACTAGCAAACACTGAGATAACTTAGTGGCATCCTAAAAGTGGCTGTTGGACTTCTGTATCGTCCCACTAGTGCACAGATATTTGCAGCACGTCTGCCTGCATTGCACACTCAAACTCATTTGTTACTAAGCCATTAAACTATCAAACACTGAGGAAACTTAGTGGCATCCTAAACGTGGCTATTGGACTTCTGTATAGTCCCACTAGTGCAAAGATATTTGCAGCACGTCTGCCTGCATTGCACACTCAAACTCATTTGTTACTAAGCCATTATACCAGCAAACACTGAGTGAACTTAGTGGCATGCTAAACGTGGCTATTGGACTTCTGTATAGTCCCACTAGTGCAAAGATATTTGCAGCACGTCTGCCTGCATTGCACACTCAAACTCATTTGTTACTAAGCCATTATACTAGCAAACACTGAGTGAACTTAGTGGCATCCTAAACGTGGCTATTGGACTTCTGTATCGTCCCACTAGTGCACAGATATTTGCAGCACGTCTGCCTGCATTGCACACTCCAACTCATTGTTACTAATACATTATAATACCAAAAATTGAGTAAACTTAGTGGCATACAAGAAGTGGCTGTTGTACTCCATTAGTGCCCCACTGGTGGCAAGCTATGTGCAGCACCTCTGCATGACACCCTCCTGCTCTGTTTTTAATAAGCTATAATGATAGCAAAAAATACTGCCATTTAGTGGCATCATAGAACTGTCTGTTGTATTCCATTAGTGCCCCAATGGTGCCAAGCTATGTGCAGCACCTCTGCATGACACCCTCCTACTCTGTTTTTAATAAGCTATAATGATAGCAAAAAATACTGCCATTTAGTGGCATCATAGAACTGTCTGTTGTATTCCATTAGTGCCCCACTGGTGCCAAGCTATGTGCAGCACCTCTGCATGACACCCTCCTGCTCTGTTTTTAATAAGCTATAATGATAGCAAAAAATACTGCCATTTAGTGGCATCATAGAACTGTCTGTTGTATTCCATTAGTGCCCCACTGGTGCCAAGCTATTTCTAGCACCTCTGCATGACACCCTCCTGCTCTGTTTTTAATAAGCTATAATTATAGCACAAAATACTGCCATTTAATGGCATCATAGAACTGGCTGTTGTATTCCATTAGTGCCCCACTGGTGCCAAGCTATGTGCAGCACCTCTGCATTCTACCCTCATGCACATTTAGCTATGCTAATTTTATAGCAAACTCAGGGAATTCCTTGCTGCATTTGATCATTAGGAGGGATAGAAAATGAGGCTTCTTTTACTGTCCTGGTACCCACAGAACACGGCCACTGTACCCATCTGTCCACTTTTGCCACGCTATTTAATTTGCCCAAAGAGCTGACTCTTTTTCAGCCATCCTAAAATTGTCTGGAATACTAAGTCAGTGTTCCTTTGCTGCCAAGCAAGGTACAACACATGTGCATTCTACTCTCCTTTCCATTTCTGGAATGCAATTATTAACTGCAGGTAGTCCAGCCAATCTGTGACGAAGGTGCAGGCGTGGATATAATGTAGCCTGCATCCAATGATGGTTCTCTCGATGTCTGACAGCTCAACAATACCTTCTGTTTCCACTTCCAAAACAAGTGATGACCTGCCAATCACACTCCCTGTTGCGTGTAAAGCGGTGGAAGTTCAGTGTGAAAAACCATGTGTGACTGCTGTCCCCACAGTCACAGAGGATGAAGAGCACGCAGATGCACTTGATGGGGCAGGCGGTGGTTGCACAGGCACGCTAGGCCGCATTGTAGCACAGTGAAATTCACATTGCGACTTATGCTTCATTTTAACTTGTGTACAGGGTGGGCTACCCAGTATGTAGCAAAACCAGGCAACAGGAAAAGGACTCTAGGCAGTTGGGTTGATAAATGATTGTTTAACTTTACCAAAACAAACAATAAGAACCATGCATACAATTTAAATAATTGAACAATCTATTCTGTTGCCTACTACCTGCTAATCCCTCTGTGTAGCAGTAATTGTGTGTTTGTGCGTGTGTGTGTGTGTGTGTGTGCGAACACGACTTACCAGTGGCGCATCACAAGAGCTTTCAACTTATCTACCTAAACATAGTCAAAACACATTACCCCCCCTGAATACCCTTGTTAGCTGAAGCCTCACAGATAATGCAGATGATAACAGTGTGAATGCAAACCACACAGCTCTGCAACACAGTCATGGAAATCTTAAAAAGCAACAGTCAATGCAAACATGTGTTGCTGTCCCTCTATGATTTAAACTGTACGTGACAATTTGACAGTGCAGAGGCAGCAAGTCTTATTGTCTATATAGTCGGCCTACCCAGAACAGATATGTGTTTTGCTAATAAAACAAAGTGTTGCGTGCCCGCATTATTGTCTGGGCACAGCCTACCGTACCCGGGTACTGTGATGTCCAGTTGCCAGAAATACAGACTTTACGCTCCTCTCACGGTAAACAGTATAGACAGCACCATAAGAATGTTGGTCTGTGGCACAGGATGCTGCTCACTGACGTTACAGTGCTCATCATTAAAATACAACACAACTCCCCTCACAATTGAACGAACTGTTTCCGCGGTGGCTCCTTGCTGTAACACACACCTTTAGCTTTTCCTTCTGTTCATAGACAGCATCTCCAAGTCCACACCCGAAGAGCAAATTTATATTGCTATAGTGACCAAAGGCAGATCCAAAAAAACAGCAGCCCCTTGTGTGTAGTCTGCAACAATGCATGCAATGAACGGCAAATAAGCATATTGCGTTGACAGTTGCTAAAGCTGAGCAATACACCTTCATGCTGTCAATTCATATCCATGTGATACTTCATTGAGGAAGTACTCAAAAGTGTGAGTTTTTGCCTTCTACTTACAGATTGTTGACAAATCTTACAGATTCCATGACTTGGGTGATCCTTTGCGATGTCCAAAAATTCACAGGCTAGGCAAGGCTTACAGCCCATGCGACCTGCATAGCCAACACGACTTCTGCTCAGAGTCAAAGTTGGGGTCCAGGATTCAGTTGTTGACGTGCTTCTGTCGCGGGCGGGGAGGAGGGTGTCAGCACACCGCGCTCACCCCTTCTGCTCGGGTCCGGCAGTTGCTCCTGGTGGCTCGAGCTGCGAGCCGGATCCTGGGGTGTCTCGAGCGGCACTCCTCGCCCGTGAGTGAAAGGGGGGGGGTTGTTTGTTGGGGTTATAGTTCGTGACGCCACCCACGGTTGTGGTGATTGCACCACCGCTGCTCGGTGTGGGGGTCCCGGGGATGGTGATGGGAGCAGCCAGGTGTTGTGTTGCCCCTCCGTGGGTAGGGGTTGGTGATCCCGGGGCCCGGTGGAGAGATGTAAAGTGTAGGGCCTGGAGGGCGCAGGGACGCGGGGGCAGCGCTGTGCCTTGCGGCACTATGGTACTCACTCAGCCTGACACAGACACAGTTTGTACGGTAAACCAACGGCTGGTAGGACGGTCCCACAGACGGCTGCACCTGCACTCCCGGTAGGTGGCGGTGACTTCTCTCTTCCTTGCACCTGTGTGGTCTGGTGGTATCGGTGGATTCCCTCCGGTTACCCGCTCCCCGACTGCAATCTGGGCCGGAGGAGCTCTACACTTTGCCCGCAGGCGCTGGCCCTGGGGAAACTGGTGCCTTGGCGGTGGCGGTGTCTCCCCGTTAATGGTCGGGCTGTTGCCGTCAATCGGGACTTTGTTGTTGGGGGATCTGCGTCCCCGTCACTGACGGATTCGGCAAATTGGGCGACTCCTAGCCTTGCCGGGGTCCGAGAGGCCCCTGCCCTGGTGCTGACTGTCCTTCGGAACACTGCTCCAGACCACCGGGCACACAGCCAACGGGGTCCTTCCAGGAACTTCCGAACTGTCCCACTCCGGACAGTCACCGCCGTCGCTGACCTTGCTGTTCTAGCCCTACACACAGCTGGGCTCTGAGGCTTTGCACACTCTCTGCGCTGTCTCCACTTCTTGCTTTCCTCCTTTTTCACTTTCCTTTCCTTCGCTTTCACTTCTTGTTGTTTACTCTAGCCCCTGCCTGGGCTACTCCTCACTCGTTCATGTCCCTGACTGGACTCTAACTGCCTGGTTACTTCCTGCCTCCAGAGTTGTGAGCTCCTTGGTGGGCGGAGCCAACCGCCTGGCCCACCCCCTGGTGTGCATCATCAACCTCTGGAGGAAGGCAACAAGGATTTCTGGTTAGCAGGTGTGCCTACCTGGAGTGTGGGGTGTAGTGGTGTTGTTATCTGTGTCCCCTGGCTTGCCCAGGGCGACACATTCCCCCTTAGCAAAATGCAGACCGTCCGCGGGCTGCCGTCCTACACCGGTTTTATTTTTCTGTAAAAAGGGGATAACAGGGTTAAACATAACATAAGCATAACATTTTTAATCAACTCTTCCCAAGACGGGAGGCACATTTTACTTTTAACGTTTCAACGGTGTACGGTCACGGTTTCCGCTCTCCCCCACCCAAGCAACTTGGCCCTGATGCTGCCCCTAAAACCCAGGCAGCACCCCTTGACCCACAGTCCAGCACAAGTCACCCGAGCGGGATCTGTCCTTCCCCTCCAGAGGGTGGCCACCGGTTCCTTTGGTGGCTGGGCCCTGGCCTGCTCTGCTCAGGGCCCTCCCTCCAACCTGCCTCTCCGGAGGCGGCATTGCGGAAACGGTAACGGTACCCAACATATTTACAAGCCACTAACGTTTGTGGTTGCCCTGCAGAGTTCACGGGCTTGTCCATGGCTAGTTCCCATGCATTTTTAAACTTTAAACGGTCCCTACGGGGACAACGGTGCCGGCTCCTGCCGGTTGCTAATCACTGCAGACAATCAGGTAAACTTCGGTAAATCATTTTTCATTTTTCAAAACTTTCAACTTTTTCAAACAACAAACAACTCAGTGGTGGTCCCAACGGGGGACGGTGCGACGGGCATCCGCTGCCCTACTCCGGTCCTGCTGCTGCTTCCTCCGAGGGAGGGGGTGCAGAGCTCACCTTGCTCTCCGGGCTGCCCTTCAGCTTTACGTCCAGGGCAAACCACCCCCTCTCTCCGCAGTGCCGAGTGTAACGCACCATGTCCCCTGGTATTAGGTTGCGGCCAGGATGCTCCTCGGGCAGATGGGCATGCACATCCCGCCGGGCTACAAACACCTCGGCCTCCAGGCCCGGTTCGTATATGAACCCGTAGCCCCGGCGGATATCGAAGCGCCGCACCTGTCCCTCGTAGAACGGGCCCCGGACACGGAAGGTCGCTTGCCGCAGGTTCTCCTTTTCCCGGATGGCTCGGGCTACCAGCTCGGCTTTTCTTCGCTCCCTCTCCGCGATTTCCAGGCCCAGCTTGGTCGGCTCCCTGTCCCAGTATGGCTCCGGCGCACGGGTTGAGCCCCGCGGGACATCCAGTACGTTACCCACTGTCAGAAAGGTGGGCGGCGTATCCCGCGGTGTCATGGCCTTGGGCGCTGCCTTGCAGCAACAACCCGGCGCCACCTCAGCCGAGGTGTGGGGGATGGGCACAGGGGCTTTCCGCAGTTGGGCCTTCGGCTCGGAGCGGGTCATCGGCTCCGGCTCGGGGAACTGCTCGGGGACTGTCTCTGGCACACTCTTCGGGGCCTTCCATGGCAATGCCTCCGGCTGGCTTCGGGCTCCGGCTACAGGTCGGTCCGCGGGGGTGGACGGGCTGGGTATAGCTACCGGTTGCGGTGGTAGCGGGCCTAGTGGCGGGGTCACGGCCTCCGGGACGGGTGGCGAAGGAGGCAACGGGGGGAGAGGGCTTGGACCGGGTCCCTCAGCCGCAGCGACCGGTCCCTCCGGGACATAGGGGCGTGGGTCACTCACCCTCCCTTCCTCCGCTTCCTCCTCGCGTCTCCGCACGGCTGCCACAACGTCCGCCATGTCGGTCTCCCACTCCTCCATGAGGAGCTGCATCTTGACCTGCAGCCTTAGGTGGAGCTGCGCGGTCCGGATTTCCACCCACGCTGCGGTTCCCGGTGCGGGGGCCACGGTGTTTCGGGACGGCATCCACATGGTATCTCCACTGTTTGCTTCCAGGAACGGTATTCTGGCAAGGTCCTGGCGTCCCTGCTTTTATAGCGGCGACTACATGCCGCCAGCCGCCATCGCGTCCCCCTTAGCTCTTTCCGGCCCCTCCTCTCTCGGGGCGGGGTTTTGGCCTTCGCGCTTCTACTGCTCGAGAAGACGCTCGAGCGGGAACTTTTCGCGCCAAAGATGGCGGCTTCTGAAATTTTTCTGCCGGATGCCTCCGGCGGTAACAAGGCGCACCTCTACCTGACGGCAGAGCGGTAAGATCCTGTTCGTGACGCCAAGTTGTCGCGGGCGGGGAGGAGGGTGTCAGCACACCGCGCTCACCCCTTCTGCTCGGGTCCGGCAGTTGCTCCTGGTGGCTCGAGCTGCGAGCCGGATCCCGGGGTGTCTCGAGCGGCACTCCTCGCCCGTGAGTGAAAGGGGGGGGGTTGTTTGTTGGGGTTATAGTTCGTGACGCCACCCACGGTTGTGGTGATTGCACCACCGCTGCTCGGTGTGGGGGTCCCGGGGATGGTGATGGGAGCAGCCAGGTGTTGTGTTGCCCCTCCGTGGGTAGGGGTTGGTGATCCCGGGGCCCGGTGGAGAGATGTAAAGTGTAGGGCCTGGAGGGCGCAGGGACGCGGGGGCAGCGCTGTGCCTTGCGGCACTATGGTACTCACTCAGCCTGACACGGACACAGTTTGTACGGTAAACCAACGGCTGGTAGGACGGTCCCACAGACGGCTGCACCTGCACTCCCGGTAGGTGGCGGTGACTTCTCTCTTCCTTGCACCTGTGTGGTCTGGTGGTATCGGTGGATTCCCTCCGGTTACCTGCTCCCCGACTGCAATCTGGGCCGGAGGAGCTCTACACTTTGCCCGCAGGCGCTGGCCCTGGGGAAACTGGTGCCTTGGCGGTGGCGGTGTCTCCCCGTTAATGGTCGGGCTGTTGCCGTCAATCGGGACTTTGTTGTTGGGGGATCTGCGTCCCCGTCACTGACGGATTCGGCAAATTGGGCGACTCCTAGCCTTGCCGGGGTCCGAGAGGCCCCTGCCCTGGTGCTGACTGTCCTTCGGAACACTGCTCCAGACCACCGGGCACACAGCCAACGGGGTCCTTCCAGGAACTTCCGAACTGTCCCACTCCGGACAGTCACCGCCGTCGCTGACCTTGCTGTTCTAGCCCTACACACAGCTGGGCTCTCAGGCTTTGCACACTCTCTGCGCTGTCTCCACTTCTTGCTTTCCTCCTTTTTCACTTTCCTTTCCTTCGCTTTCACTTCTTGTTGTTTACTCTAGCCCCTGCCTGGGCTACTCCTCACTCGTTCATGTCCCTGACTGGACTCTAACTGCCTGGTTACTTCCTGCCTCCAGAGTTGTGAGCTCCTTGGTGGGCGGAGCCAACCGCCTGGCCCACCCCCTGGTGTGCATCATCAACCTCTGGAGGAAGGCAACAAGGATTTCTGGTTAGCAGGTGTGCCTACCTGGAGTGTGGGGTGTAGTGGTGTTGTTATCTGTGTCCCCTGGCTTGCCCAGGGCGACACACTTCCAGTACTTTGTCTTTGGCCAGGAAGACGCAACGTAACCTCGTCGTCAGTAGCATCTTCCTCCACTTCCTCTGCTGACCTCATCGACTGGCTGACTTTGGTTTGACAGTAAGTGTGGTCTCCAACCTCATCAATAACCCTGTGTGTTTTCATTCCCCTCGTCCTGAGTCCTCCGAGAAAACCTCTTCCTGCCCTGACCGAATAGTAAAGTTGTCATTTCAATCAGGTATCTGTGCTCCTCATCATGTTCCCCATTGTCTCCACCAGGAGGATTGACTTTTTGGAAATGAGGGTGTAGATTAGGCTCAGCACCTTCTTCATCGGGGCCTGGATCCCACTCACAAAGCTTCTGGCCATCTGCACAGATCATTTCCCCTGTCTCATGGAACTCGCTACCTCAACACATCAGATTATCTGCTACACCCGCAAGCTTCAAACTGAATCTGAAAACTCATCTGTTCAGAAATGACTATAACCTTCAATGACACCACCACCATACGTACTTGACGCTCAACCTACACCACTCCTACTGTCTCCTCCCAAAAATCCTTTAGAATGTAATCCCGCAAGGGCAGGTCTCTCTTCCCTCTGTACCAGTCTGTCTATAGTTACTTGTATATGTATTCTGTATGTAACCCCCTTCTCATGTACAGCACCATGGAATCAATGGTGCTCTATAAATCAATAATAATAAAAATAATAATAACTTCCTTGTCTGTACTCATTGCAGCTTTGGAGCAGACCTCTGATTCCCAGGCTATAGTGCGACTGAACAGCTATGCAAACTCAACCATCTCTGTTACCCCATACTCAGCAGGGCTGGTGGAAACTTGAGAGCTGTTAGGAAGCAAGTGCGATTGGATTGACACCACAGAGGAATGGAGTATTTGGGATCTTGAAATTGGGGTGGAGGAGAGGCCACTTTATGGAGCACTTCAGATCCATTGAAGCAGCTGCTGTTTTGGCCTCATCTACATTTGTTAGCGATGGTCGTGAAAAAAGGGATCATATCAGATTATCCATGGGAAGAAGTACACCTGTTCTTTTGGATGGTACTTGTTGTTACAAAACGGTGACGCCTTAAACGCAAGCAGCCTGCTGCGGTTTCAGTTGCGCCCAGGCATCAGCTGCCATTTAGGCCTGTGCCTCAGGTTGTCCAGCTGGCTGCTTTCTCCTCCACGTCTAAGTGTGGAGAGGCAGCTAGTGCGCAGACGTGTGCCGATTTACCCCAGCCGCAGCCTAACTCCAGTGTTTCGCCTAGTGAGTATGCTCAGCCTGACTGTGCCATTCCTGAGGCTAAGTCTTCATTTCGGGCTACAGCGCATGTTCCCACACTTAGTGCGAAAAGCCTCTTTGCACAGGTACTTGCACTCCGTGCCGGGTCTAAGTCCTGTGTTGTGCCTAGACACCATGCTAAAGCTGATAGTCTTTTTTCAGAGACTGTATTTCATGCAACTGACCATGGTCAGGCACTTAGTGCATCAGAAACTAGGTCCGGTAATGAACTCTTTGGCCCTGCCCCTGATGTGGGGGGCCCATTTAGACCACAGGGCATCAGGTGTCCTGACGATGTGGCCAGGCCACTCCCAAATGGCTTGCAGAGGCCCGCCCCTATGACTTGTCACATCATTATTGATGGTCAGACGATGACTGGTGAGGTGTTTGGGTCATGACAGCCATGAGGTCATCATTGAAGTTGCGGTTCCAAATAGGACGCTAGTTATGCCACTCATGACGTATCACTCTGCTTTTGTCTCCAGGAGGTGCATTGTGGTCCACCCTGGTTTGGGGTGGACCCAGGTTATAAAAGGGGCTGGAGACAACAAGGAGGTGCGCAGTCTTCTATTATGCTCCGAAAGAGCACACCTCCATGTGTTGAACCCATTGCGGCTTTAGGCCAGAGGTAGGCAGGGATAGGGCATCGATGCAGGCCGCCACCACAGTTGGTAACGCAGAACGGTTAAGACTAGAGATGAGCGAACCGGTCCCGGTTCGGCTCGAGGTCGGTTCGCCGAACGGAGGTCCCGTTCGAGTTCGGCTCGTCGAACGTTCGACGAACCGAACTCGAACTGCATAGGAAACAATGGCAGGCAATCACAAACACATAAAAACACCTAGAAAACACCCTCAAAGGTGTCCAAAAGGTGACAAACAACTCACAACACAACACAAACACATGGGAAAGTGACAAGGACATATACTCATGCGAAAACAAAACAGCTGGACAAGGAAAAAGAGGAGGACACACAGATATATGAGTATATGCAAGGAAACATCGATTCCATTATTGTGCAACTTGAGCCCTGCTCATTTTAGGCTTCCAATTTTGATAAATTGCCTGAGCTCGCCACGTACGCCTTGGGGATCTTGTCATGTCCTGCAGCCAGCGTTCTCTCGGAACCTGTCTTCAGTGCTGCTGGGGGTCTGCTGGCAGATAAGCACACGTGTCTGTCCACTGACAATGTGGACATGGCTCTCAGAGGACTTTTCTTCCCCTGGGTCAGCCAGGTGACGGGAAAGGCACGCGTATTTTTGAGAGTGCTTCATGCAAAGCATCTTTTTCTTTTTCAAAAGGGGGCTCAACCGATGCCAGTCAAGTGGGGTGTGTGTGGCCCAGTTAGTGGAAACGAGGGAGACTGTGGTTGGAGTCCCCTCGCTGTGTTTCTAAAAGAACCAAGATGAACAAGTCATGGCTCTCAGAGGACTTTTCTTCCCCTGGGTCAGCCAGGGGACGGGAAAGGCACGCGTATTTTTGAGAGTGCTTCATGCAAAGCATCTTTTTCTTTTTCAAAAGGGGGCTCAACCGATGCCAGTCAAGTGGGGTGTGTGTGGCCCAGTTAGTGGAAACGAGGGAGACTGTGGTTGGAGTCCCCTCGCTGTGTTTCTAAAAGAACCAAGATGAACAAGTCATGGCTCTCAGAGGACTTTTCTTCCCCTGGGTCAGCCAGGGGACGGGAAAGGCACGTGTATTTTTGAGAGTGCTTCATGCAAAGCATCTTTTTCTTTTTCAAAAGGGGGCTCAACCGATGCCAGTCAAGTGGGGTGTGTGTGGCCCAGTTGGTGGAAACGAGGGAGACTGTGGTTGGAGTCCCCTCGCTGTGTTTCTAAAAGAACCAAGATGAACAAGTCATGGCTCTCAGAGGACTTTTCTTCCCCTGGGTCAGCCAGGGGACGGGAAAGGCACGCGTATTTTTGAGAGTGCTTCATGCAAAGCATCTTTTTCTTTTTCAAAAGGGGGCTCAACCGATGCCAGTCAAATGGGGTGTGTGTGGCCCAGTTAGTGGAAACGAGGGAGACTGTGGTTGGAGTCCCCTCGCTGTGTTTCTAAAAGAACCAAGATGAACAAGTCATGGCTCTCAGAGGACTTTTCTTCCCCTGGGTCAGCCAGGGGACGGGAAAGGCACGCGTATTTTTGAGAGTGCTTCATGCAAAGCATCTTTTTCTTTTTCAAAAGGGGGCTCAACCGATGCCAGTCAAGTGGGGTGTGTGTGGCCCAGTTAGTGGAAACGAGGGAGACTGTGGTTGGAGTCCCCTCGCTGTGTTTTACATGCTTTTAGAAGGGCATGACATGGCTTAGAGGTTAACTTTCAGCATCTGGAAACTGTTGGCTACCAAAATGCTGCCTTTCCAACCTTTTTAACCGAGGATTTTCGAGACCTTATGCCCATCGCAGTGCCCCAAGAGCCGATGCCCAGGCGCCACTCCTTCTCCAACAAAGGCGTGCACGCGCTACACCAGCATGTCGCACTAAACATCACTGATTCCTTGAGAAACTCTGTGTGACAGGGTGCATTTCACCACAGATAATTGGCCCAGTAAGCATAGACAGGGGCGTTACATGTCGCTGACTGGGCAATGGGTTACTGTGGGGAGAGATGGAGAAGGGTCTGCTGTACAAGTCTTGCCGTCCCCACGAGTTGTTTCAATCCTTCTTCTGTATGTAGAAGTTAATACACTGCTAGTGCCTCTTCAACCTCGTGTGGGTCCTCCACCTTGGCGCAAACCCTGTGTGGTCAGGCCACCCTTCCTTGTAACTGCGCACAAGGACTACCACACACCTCCTTACTATGCTGGCAGCAGAGCTCAATGCCATCAGGCGGTCAAAGGTTTACTTTGAAATGTATGGGAAATGTGAGTCACACCGCTGAGAAGTTGTGGACGGTTAGCTCTGGAGACCGAGTTTCATCAATGGTTGTCTCCACTCAACCAGCAGCCAGGGAAGGCCGGGTGCGACAATGATGCAAACATGGGTGCAGCCCTTCGCTGTGACAATGTTACACACGTGCCTTGTGTGGTTCACGTGTTGAACCTGGTTGTCCAGCAATTTTTAAAGCACTATCCTGGCCCACATGGCCTTCTGCAGAGAGCACGGTGTAACGCCTTCCTTGATCCACACACTCAGATGGGCTGTAAATGATAGGCTAGAGGGAAGCCACTCACCAAGCAGGACCCCTAGAACCCTGAAACCCTTTAACCCCTATACAGGGATTAGGAATTGCACAGGGCCCAAGGTGATTAATACCTGTGGAAGGCTGCAGTTCCAGAGAATAGTAGTCAGGCAGGGTCAAAACATTAATTGAGGAACAGGAACAGAATGGGACGGCCAGGACTTAATCAGAAAACAAGCAGAGGTGAAATGCGGATCGGCCAACAAGGTACATAAACAGCAAGCAGGAAAAGTAGTCAGGTAACAAGCACACAAAATCATAAAACTGAACTGGGGGTAAAAGCAGAGCTATGTCTGGCAGTGGTCTGCAGACAGGATGGGCATAAAAAAGGGTGTGGTGTCTTCCCATTGGTTGTAGCTGAATGATGGTATTTCATCTGTGAGATACCCACCAGCTACATTCAGCCAGAGATTCTGCATCTGTCAAGGTAATGCAGCCCAGTGGGTGAGCATAACCTGCGTCCACCTGCGCCGTTGGCATCGACTCCTCTCCCATCATCAGCACTATTCATGAAAGGAACACGTTGTCACCTGGCGACCGGAGTACAAATTGACGGAGCGGACTCCGTTGGTGACTTAACAGCCGTGTGCGGCAATGATGCAAACCTGGCTGCGGGCCATCGTCAGGGCAATGTGACACACGTGCCTTGTATGGCTCACGTGTTGAACCTAATTCTCCAGCAATTTTTAAAACACCATCACGGCCTACATGGCCTTGTGCAGCGGGCACGCTCGCTATGTGCTCACTTCCATCGTGCGCACACAGCAGCTCAACAACTTTCGTCGCTACAGAAGTCTTTAGGTCTGGTGGTTAAACGCCTGAAATGCGATGTGCCGACACGCAGGAATTTGAATCTGCACATGTTGCAACGTTTGTGGCAGCACCGCCGAACCCTGCTGCAATACGTTATGACATATAGCCTGGGATAACTTGATCCAGAGGTGGTGCAGATCACGCTGCTGGAGTGGTGTCAGATCAAGGACCTATGCACCCTGCTACACAGTTTACAAATGTCGACGAAGATGTTTAGCACTGGCAATGTCATTCTCAGCGTGACAATTCTGGTCATCTACATGATGGAGCACACTGTAATTATTTTTCGGAGTCAGGTGTTGGGACAGGGGGGGAAGTACAGGAGGAGTCATATGCGGAAGGGATAACAAGATCTACGAGGTCCAGATGGTCAGCGGCACCTTGAAAAAGGACAGATGCTGGTGGAAAGGGGAACAGGTGTGTTGGAAAGGGGAAAAAAGTTTTGGTCCGTGGATTTGGTGGTTAAGCAACAGTAACATTTGCTGAAGAAACACCATCTGTTACAGTGGGACTGGCAGATTTGGATAAAGTGGTATATACTATGTTACCGCATCTCCAAGAGCAATTTCCCCTCCACGTCTAAGTGTGGAGAGGCAGCTAGTATGCATGCGTGTGCCGATTTACCCCAGCTGCAGCCTAATTACAGTGTTTCGCCTAGTGAGTATGCTCAGCCTGACTGTGCCATTCCTGACGCTAAGTCTTCATTTCGGGATACAGCGCATGCTCCCACACTAAGTGTGAAAAGCCTCTTTGCGCAGGTGCTTGCATTCCGTGCCGGGTCTAAGTCCTGTTTTGTGCCTAGACACCATGCTAAAGCTGATAGTCTTTTTTCAGAGACTGTATTTCATGCTACTGAGCATACTCAGGCACTTACTGCATCAGAGACTATGTCCGGTAATAAACTCTTTGGCCCTGCCCCTGATGTGGGGGTCCCATATAGACCACAGGGCATCAGGTGTCCTCCCAAATGGCTTGCAGAGGCCCACCCCTATGACTTGTCACCGCATTATTGATGGTCAGACGATGACTGGTGAGGTGTTTGGGTCATGGCAGCCATGAGGTCATCATTGAAGTTGCGGTTCCAAATAGGACGCTAGTTATGCCACTCATGACGTGTCACTCTACTTTTGTCTCCAGGAGGTGCATTGTGGTTCACCCTGGTTTGGGGCGGACCCAGGTTATAAAAGGGGCTGGAGCCAACAAGGAGGTGCGCAGTCTTCTATTATGCTCCGAAAGAGCACACCTCCATGTGTTGAACCCATTGCGGCTTTAGGCCAGAGGTAGGCAGGGATAGGGTGTCGATGCAGGCCACCACCACAGTTGGTAACGCAGAACGGTTAAGACCAGCTCCTGTCCTACCAGTCCTGCTTGTGCATCCCAGTGGCATTAACAGGCCTGCTGCTGCTGATGCGCCTGCTGTCCACAGGTGTGGCCCCAATGCACACGGTCAGCGTACTGAATGGCCCCTGTGATGTTAACAGGGAGTTCCTGGGCTGGGTGGGCGTGTGGACCCTGTGACGCTAACAGGGCTCCCAGTCTCAAGATCTGAGTGGCGTCTAACTTGGTTCAGGCTACTATTAGTTTCATAGCCACACAGCTCTGTATCCTCCACCGAACCTTCCAGTTGCCAACCTCTCCTTTTCCATCTGGGAGCACGGTGGACACTGACTGCTGATGGGGATATATACCTTTCTCTTTCTTTTCTTATTAATTTTCGTTATATAGCGGTAACATAGTATATACCACCTTATCCAAATCTGCCAGTCCCACCGTAACAGATGGTGTTTCTTCATCAAATGTTACTTTTGCTTAACCAACAAACCCACGGACAAAAACTTTTTTCCCCTTTCCAACACACCTGTTCCCCTTTCCAACAGCATCTGTCCTTTTTCAACTCATTTTGTATATGACCAAAAGTGCAACTCTGCAGGGACACCGTACTCAATGCCATCTCAGCACAGCAGTCAGCCATCGGTCCCTCAGATGTGGACAAGTAAAAGACCATTTCCTCCTATCCATGACAAAGCGTTGAGATTCACTCTGTGCAGCACTGGTGTTTAGTGGAAAAGCAGATCGAAGATTGCGTACCACCTTCTAAAGATACTCCTGTACTCGTGCGTCTCTTTCTATGGCAGGAATTATTTCGCCAAATTTTGTCTTGTACCGGGGATCTAACAGTTTGGCAACCCAGTAGTTAGCATTACTTCGAATTCGTACAATCCGAGGGTCATGTTGTAGGTAGTGCAGCAAGAAGACGCTCATGTGTCTTGGGCATCCAGGAGGACCAAGTCCTTGGTGTGTTGGTGGCAGAGAGGTGAGAATCGTGCCTCCTTCCTCTGCCCTCTCCCCCCAACCTCGCACAACCGAAATGTGAGCAAGCTCTCACTCATCTGCTGAATCTTCCATGCCCATCGCAAGTTCGTCCTCCATTTCTTCATGGCTCCTGCACCTTCCTCAACAATTTTTGCTGATACTATGCGCCCTTGTTAATCCCTATCCCCCACCATAACTGCTGCCTAGGTGCCGCTTACCGTATGGACCTTGTAGATCTTATTATCCCTTCTGCATATGACTCCTCCTGTACTTCCTCACCTTCCTCTTTGACCAATACCTGACTCCGAATAATGCTTACAGTGTGCTCCATCATGTAGATGACCAGAATTGTCACGCTGAGAATGGCATTGCCAGTGCTAAACATCTTCGTCGACATTCGTAAACTGTGTAGAAGGGTGCATAGGTCCTTGATCTGACACCACTCCAGCAGCGTAATCTGCACCACCTCTGGATCAAGTTAGCCCAGGGTATACGTCATACCGTATTTCAGCAGGGCTCTGCGGTGCTGCCACACACGCTGCAACATGTGCAGATTCCAATTCCTGCATGTCGGAACATCGCATTTCCGGCGTTTAACCGCCAGACCCTAAGACTTCCGGAGCGATGAAAGTTGTTGAGCTGCTGGGTGCGAAGGATGAAAGTGAGCACATAGCAGCGTGCCCGCTGCACAAGGCCATGTAGGCCGGGATGGTATTTTAAAAATTGCTGGAGAATCAGATTCAACACGTGAGCCATACAAGGCCCGTGTGTCACATTGCCCTGACGAAGGGCCGCAGACAGGTTTGCATCATTGCCACACACGGCTGTTAAGTCACCAACGTAGTCCACTCAATCAATTTGTACTCTGGTTCCAATGGGAAGACACCACACCCTTTTTTAGGCCCCTCCTGTCTGCAGACCACTGCCAGACAAAGCTATGAACCTCTTGTTACTGTTACCCCCAGTTCAGTTTTATGAGTTTGTGTGCTTGTTACCTGATTACGTTTCCTGCTTGCTGTTTATGTACCTCGTTGGCCGATCCGCATTTCACCTCTGCTTGTTTTCTGATTAAGTCCTGGCCATCCCATTCTGTTCCTCTTCCTCAATTAATGTTTTTGACCCTGCATGACTACTATTCTCTGGAACTGCAGCCTTCCACAGGTATTGATCAACTTGGGCCCTGTGTAATTCCAAATCACTGTATAGGGGTTAAAGGGTTTCAGGGTTCTGGGTGTCCAGCTTGGTGAGTGGCTTGCCTCTAGCCTATCCTTTACAGCCCATCTGAGTGTGTCGATCCAGGCAGGCATTACACCGTGCCCTCTGCAGAAGGCCATGTAGGCCGGAATAGTGTTTTAAAAATTGCTGGACAACCAGGTTCAACACGTGAGCCATACAAGGCACGTGTGTCACATTGCCCTGAAGAAGGGTCGCAGACTGGTTTGCATCATTGTCGCACCCGACCTTCCCTGACTGCTGGTTGAGTGGAGACAACCATTGATGAAACTCGGTCTCATTCTCCAGAGCTAACCGTCCACAATTCCTCAGCGGTGTCTCACATTTCCCCTACATTTCAAAGTAAACATTTGACCGCCTGATGGCCTTGAGCTCTGCTGCCAGCATAGTAAGGAGGTGTGTGGGATTCCTTGGGCGCAGTTACAAGGAAGGGTGGCCTGACCACACAGGGTTTGGGCCGAGGTGGAGGACCCACACGAGGTTGAGGAGGCAGAAGCAGTGGAGGAACTTGTACATACAGAGGAAGGATTGACACACAAGTCGTGGGGACGGCAAGATTTGTACAGCAAACCCTTCTCCATCTCTCACCATAGTTACCCAGTGCCCAGTCAGCAACATGTAACTCCCCTGTCCATGCTTACTTGTCCAAGTATCTGTGTTGAAATGCACCCTGTCACACACAGAGTTTCTCAAGGAAGCGGTGAGGTTGTGTGCGACCTACTGTGGTAGCGCGGGCACGCCTTTCTTGGAGAAGGAGTGACGACTGGCCATCGGCTCTTGGGGCACTGCAATGGGCATAAGGTCTCAAAAATCCTCGGTCTCAAAAGGGTGTAAAGGCAGCCTTTCTGTTACCAACAAGTTGCAGATGATGAAACTCAACCTCTTAGGCATGTTATGCCCTTCAAAAATCATGTAAAACACAGCGAGGGGACTCCAACCACAGTCTCCCTTGTTGCCACTAATTGGGCCACACACACCCCACTTGACTGGCATCAGTTGACCCTATTTTCAAGATGAAAAAGATGCTTTGCATGAAGCACTCTCAAAAATACGCGTGCCTTTCCCGTCCCCTGGCTGACCCAGGGGAAGAAAAGTCCTCTGAGAGCCATGATTTGTTCATTTTGGTTCTTTTAGAAACACAGCGAGGGGACTCCACCCACAGTCTCCCTCGTTGCCACTAATTGGGCCACACACACCCCACTTGACTGACATCAGTTGATGCCCCTTTTCAAAATAAAAAAGATGCTTTGCATGAAGCACTCTCAAAAATACGCGTGCCTTTCCAATCCCCTGGCTGACCCAGGGGAAGAAAAGTCCTCTGAGAGCCATGATTTGTTCATTTTGGTTCTTTTAGAAACACAGCGAGGGGACTCCAACCACAGTCTCCCTCGTTGCCACTAATTGGGCCACACACACCCCACTTGACTGGCATCAGTTGACCCCCCTTTTGAAAAAGAAAAAGATGCTTTGCATGAAGCACTCTCAAAAATACGCGTGCCTTTCCCGTCCCCTGGCTGACCCAGGGGAAGAAAAGTCCTCTGAGAGCCATGATTTGTTCATTTTGGTTCATTTAGAAACACAGCGAGGGGACTCCAACCACAGTCTCCCTCGTTGCCACTAATTCGGCCACACACACCCCACTTGACTGACATCAGTTGATGCCCCTTTTCAAAATGAAAAAGATGCTTTGCATGAAGCACTCTCAAAAATACGCGTGCCTTTCCCGTCCCCTGGCTGACCCAGGGGAAGAAAAGTCCTCTTAGAGCCATGACTTGTTCATCTTGGTTCTTTTAGAAACACAGCGAGGGGACTCCAACCACAGTCTCCCTCGTTGCCACTAATTGGGCCACACACACCCCACTTGACTGGCATTAGTTGACCCCCCTTTTGAAAAAGAAAAAGATGCTTTGCATGAAGCACTCTCAAAAATACGCGTGCCTTTCCCGTCCCCTGGCTGACCCAGGGGAAGAAAAGTCCTCTGAGAGCCATGATTTGTTCATTTTGGTTCTTTTAGAAACACAGCGAGGGTACTCGAACCACAGTCTCCCTCGTTGCCACTAATTGGGCCACACACACCCCACTTGACTGACATCAGTTGATGCCCCTTTTCAAAATGAAAAAGATGCTTTGCATGAAGCACTCTCAAAAATACGCGTGCCTTTCCCGTCCCCTGGCTGACCCAGGGGAAGAAAAGTCCTCTCAGAGCCATGACTTGTTCATCTTGGTTCTTTTAGAAACACAGCGAGGGGACTCCAACCAGAGTCTCCCTCGTTGCCACTAATTGGGCCACACACACCCCACTTGACTGACATCAGTTGATGCCCCTTTTCAAAATGAAAAAGATGCTTTGCATGAAGCACTCTCAAAAATACGCGTGCCTTTCCCGTCCCCTCGCTGACCCAGGGTAAGAAAAGTCCTCTGAGAGCCATGATTTGTTCATTTTGGTTCTTTTAGAAACACAGCGAGGGGACTCCAACCACAGTCTCCCTCATTGCCACTAATTGGGCCACACACACCCCACTTGACTGGCATCAGTTGACCCCCCTTTTGAAAAAGAAAAAGATGCTTTGCATGAAGCACTCTCAAAAATACGCGTGCCTTTCCCGTCCCCTGGCTGACCCAGGGGAAGAAAAGTCCTCTCAGAGCCATGACTTGTTCATCTTGGTTCTTTTAGAAACACAGCGAGGGGACTCCAACCAGAGTCTCCCTCGTTGCCACTAATTGGGCCACACACACCCCACTTGACTGACATCAGTTGATGCCCCTTTTCAAAATGAAAAAGAGGCTTTGCATGAAGCACTCTCAAAAATACGCGTGCCTTTCCCGTCCCCTCGCTGACCCAGGGTAAGAAAAGTCCTCTGAGAGCCATGATTTGTTCATTTTGGTTCTTTTAGAAACACAGCGAGGGGACTCCAACCACAGTCTCCCTCATTGCCACTAATTGGGCCACACACACCCCACTTGACTGGCATCAGTTGACCCCCCTTTTGAAAAAGAAAAAGATGCTTTGCATGAAGCACTCTCAAAAATACGCGTGCCTTTCCCATCCCCTGGCTGACCCAGGGGAAGAAAAGTCCTCTGAGAACCATGTCCACATTGTCAGTGGACAGACGCGTGTGCTTATCTGCCAGCAGACCCCCAGCAGCACTGAAGACAGGTTCCGAGAGAACGCTGGCTGCAGGACACGACAAGATCCCCAAGGCGTACGTGGCAATCTCAGGCAATTTATCCAGATTGGAAGCCTAAAATGAGCAGGGCTCAAGTTGCACAGTAATGGCATCGATGTTTCCTTGCATATACTCATATATCTGTGTGTCCTCCTCTTTTTCCTTGTCCAGCTCTTTTGTTTTCGCATGAGTATATGTCCTTGTCACTTTCCCATGTGTTTGTGTTGTGTTGTGAGTTGTTTGTCACCTTTTGGACACCTTTGAGGGTGTTTTCTAGGTGTTTTTATGTGTTTGTGATTGCCTGCCATTGTTTCCTATGCAGTTCGAGTTCGGTTCGTCGAACGTTCGACGAACCGAACTCGAACGGGACCTCCGTTCGGCGAACCAACCTCGAGCCGAACCGGGACCGGTTCGCTCATCTCTAGTGTTCAGTGCTCAGAGACATGTCTGAGGTAAGGGAGACGCGCACACGGCACACAGCCATGGATCACCACATCTGACAGCTGGGATATTTTGCCTCCTGATGATCCTTACATCCAAAAAAAAGGGGAAACGCGTCGAGGCGGTAAGGAAACATTCATCTGAAGGGAAGTAGTTGTAATTAAATATTTCCCTTTTTGAGTGCAAATCTTATTGCATTTGATGTGCTGGTTTGCTTCTTAATATGTAGGATTGCCCTAATATAAGATTGCACGACTGATGAGTCTATCATTTAGCTTCATGATTATCTTGTGCATCTTGGTATACCTACATAGTTTGAAGTTTTTTTGTGTGTATCCATGCATGATGGGCACAAACGTATGGATTCAAGTAATAGCATATTGATTATTGACTGCAATTATTCCTTGCAAAGAACTGGTATCTATGTTATTAAATTACAGGTTGTGGCTTCATAACTCCATCTTCTTGAATCACGTATGAGTGTTGTGCCATTTTTTAGTATTAATTCACTTATAAGTTAGGGTGCATTAAGGGCAAGCCGACGTGGAACGGGGGCGCCCAAAACAGTTACGGCGTCACACCCTCCGTTGGTAGGTAGGAGTGAGTTCACACAGGGTGAGATAGGGACCCCATAGAGAGTGTCTCCTCCCCTCTCCTCCATTTCCCTGCCCCCATAGTGCTTTAATACTTTTAATCTAGGGTGCATCAAGGATTAGTTGATGCTGGACGGGGGCGCCCAGAATAAACTATGGCGCTATATATATATATATATATATATATATATACATATATTTGCACATTACCCCGTGGATAGTTAGGAGCTTGATCTCTTAAAGATAATATAGTGTTCCTATTTAGTAAGCTCCTTCCAATCTCCTTATATGCCCCTGTGTGTTCACAATCACTGGGTGTGTTTTTCTTAAATTTGTGATATCAATAAAGTTTATTATTTTATATTGATAATTGAGGCTTTCTCTATTTTGAGGTAATGGAGGCCGAAACCCGAACAAAACTGAACAAGGCACAGAAGTTTATGCATGTCTGCTTCTATGGATGAAAATGGCCAAGGTGGAATTTGTACCTTGTCAGGCATTGATTGTATATCCAGTAGAATTTCCATAGGTGCTTAGGACTGAAAAAAAAAAGTGAGTTTTATTTTTATTCTTAATGTGTATACAGTGGAACCTTGGATAACGAGCATAATTGGTTCCGGGACTGTGCTCTTAAACTAAGTTACTCTAATATCAAAGCGAATTTTCCCATAGGAAATAATTGAAACGCAGAGAATGCGTTCCACAACCCAAAAATATTTACTGTATATATAGAAACGTATTACAGTAATACAAAATAATGTTCTGTATTCATATAAAATTATTACAGTACACTAATACAAAATACTGTACAGTACAGTAAAAACATAAAACAAATTAAATTGCACTTTAGCTTATAATAGTTAATAATTGTTGGTGTGCGGGAGGTACAATACAAGCAATGTTTGTACTGGTTATTAATAAGAAAGTGCAATACTGTATCCACAAATTCAAATAGATACACATGCTGTATAGTATATACTGTACTGTACAATGGTATACTGTGTACATATACAGTTCATATGTATAGAAAGGTACCTCCAGAGCGGGGCAGAGCGCGATGAAAGGATGGAACCAAAAGTGTGTACGGTGAATATTTGCTCTTATTGCAAATCATTGCTCTTAAACCAGTAAAACATTTCTAAAAAGCTTTGCTTGTCTTGCAAAACGCTCTCAGACCAATGTACTCTTATCCAATGTTCCACTGTATATATGTAAATATTATTTTTTGTTTGTTTTACACTTAGACATCTGCTTTCATGCAGGATATGTATACTCAGCATAAAAGTTCTCTCCACCATTTAGAGAAAGATACAGTGCGATGTTACGTGTGAGGTTTCTGCCTGGTTGTGTCGCTGAGTAGTATTGTGCCCATCCTATAGCTCTTGTTATAGCATTCTATAACCCTTGGTATGAACACTGCTTGACATATAATTTAAAGTGCCCTTGAATATTCTATTTGCATTTTGGCAGGTTATTACCGATTTCCTATTCCATTCCTCCTACACACACTTGGGAATATAAAATCTATTTTTACATAATCATATCTATCTCCGTCACCACATAAAAATAAACAGAATATGCTAGTCATAAACAAATAATTTAGTAGAAGACACTTTTCTGCTTTTGGTTCGAAATTGCAAAATCCTACCTCTGGAATCTATTCAAATTGGAACAATGGACAAGTATAATGGTTCTCATTAATCCATACAAAAAAAATCATATAACAGCAGCTGCATATTAAAGGGTCGTGAATCCAACTGGCAAGTCTGCAAGAAGCGGGTTTGGTTTTGTGCAATATTACTTCAACACACATATTTAACAAAATTATGAAATTAATTAAACATGACAGTGCACGACATAAAATAATACTCTGGATTAAAATCGCAAACTGTGCCATCCTTGAAGGAAATCCAATTAAATGGTAAAATTAAAGGAATATTCAGATTATGCATTACATTTTGATTAGTTCATAATATTATTAAATACTTTTCATAAATTGTGCACTTGAAGAAGTTGTACAGTATTAGAAAAATATAATCCTTTTCTTCCAAACGCTTGTCCACTTGTATGTAATATAGTAGTTGAGTTACACTTCAGTGGAAGTGAGCTCTGTACCAGATACAAACCATGTTCTGGTAGTGATGGCAGACCACAGGGCCACTTTGGGACCTGTGAGTTGGGATACCTGGTGCTAGCGCCGGCCCCGAGCCCCCCTGGTCAGACACTGTACTTTCAACCGTATCGGCATCGTGGATACAGCTAAACCCAATGATGAAACAGGGAGCGATCCCTCCTACTCCATCATTTTCCCGCTCTGAGCTCTGATGTGTCAGAGCAGCGAAGCGATGACATCACTACTGCATGTCCACTGTGCAGAGAAGAGCAGAGCGACAGAAAACCCAGCAAATCATAGACTGGAGTAGCAGGGGAAAGAGGAGAGGTATTTATTTATTTATTTTTAAGTCCATGAGTACACTGCTGAATGACTATATGATATGAATTATACTATTTGGAAGACTATAGGGTACATTATAATATATGGAGTACTATGGGGTGGGAATTATACTATTTGGAGGACATGGGGGTGCATAATCTATATATAATTGCCTTATTCTGTTTGTCTGTCTGTCTTGCTCCAAAATGATATAATTACAGTGACAACCGTTGCATTGGCCGCTCGGCTAGGCCCGACCCTGCCCCCCGTACATATTGGCCACTCAGCCCCGCCCCCCGCACACATTGGCCGCTTGGCCCACCCCCGCACACATTGGCCCCTCGGACCCGCCAACCACACAACATTGGCCGAACAGTCCCACCCCCGCACATATTGGCCGCTCGGCCCCGCCCCCCACACACATTGGGCACCTATACACCTTCCCCCCAGGACTACTCCACCTATTAGACACCTCCCCCAGGACTACACCATCTATAAGACACCTCCCCCAGGACTACTCCACCTATTAGATACCTCCCCCCAGGACTACTCCTCCTATTATCCTCCTCTCACCCCAGGACTACTCCCCCTATTATACTCCTCTTTCCCCAGGACTACTCCTCCTATTATACTCCTCTCCCCCAGGACTACTCCTCCTATTATACTCCTCTCCCCCCAGGACTACTCATCCTACTCTTCCTATTATTCTCCTCTCACCCCAGGACTACTCCTCCTATTATCCTCTTCTCTCCCTAGGACTACTCCTCCTATTATCCTCCTCTCCCCCCAGGACTACTCCTCCTATTATACTCCTCTCCCCCCAGGACTATTCCTCCTATTATACTCCTCTCTCCCCAGGACTACTCCTCCTATTATACTCCTCTCTCCCCAGGACTACTCCTCCTATTATACTCCTCTCTCCCCAGGACTACTCCTCCTATTATACTCCTCTCCCCCCCCAGGACTACTCCTCCTATTATACTCCTCTCCCCACAGGACTACTACTCCTCTTACACTCCTCTCTCCCCAGGACAACTCCTCCTATTATACTCCTCTCTCCCCAGGAGTACTGCTCCTATTATACGCCTCTCCCCCCAAGACTACTCCTCCTATTATACTCCGCTCTCCCCAGGACTACTCCTCCTATTATACTCCTCACCTCCAGGGCTACTCCTCCTATTATACTCCTCACCCCCAGGACTACTCCTCCTGTTATACTCCTCTCTCCCCAGGACTACTTCTCCTATTATACTCCTTTCCACCCAGGACTACTCCTCCTATAATACTCCTCTCCCCCCCAGGACTACTCCTCCTATTATACTCCTCTCTCCCGAGGACTACTCCTCCTATTATACTCCTCACCTCCAGGGCTACTCCTCCTATTATACTCCTCACCCCCAGGACTACTCCTCCTATTATACTCCTCTCCCCCCCCAGGACTACTCCTCCTATTATACTCCTCTCCCCACAGGACTACTACTCCTCTTACACTCCTCTCTCCCCAGGACAACTCCTCCTATTATACTCCTCTCTCCCCAGGAGTACTGCTCCTATTATACGCCTCTCCCCCCAAGACTACTCCTCCTATTATACTCCGCTCTCCCCAGGACTACTCCTCCTATTATACTCCTCACCTCCAGGGCTACTCCTCCTATTATACTCCTCACCCCCAGGACTACTCCTCCTGTTATACTCCTCTCTCCCCAGGACTACTTCTCCTATTATACTCCTTTCCACCCAGGACTACTCCTCCTATAATACTCCTCTCCCCCCCAGGACTACTCCTCCTATTATACTCCTCTCTCCCGAGGACTACTCCTCCTATTATACTCCTCCTATTATAGTCCTCCTATTATACTCCTCTCAGAGGGGTGCACAGCATGGGGGATGGAGCATGATGGGAGGTGCGCAGCATGGGGAAATGAAGCACGATGGGGGGTGCACAGCATGGGTGGATGAAGCACGATGGGGGGTGCACAGCATGGGGGGATGAAGCATAATAGGGGTGTGCAGCATGGGGGATGGAGCATGATGTGGGGTGCGCAGCATGGGGGATGGAGCACGATGGGGGTGCACACCTCCCCCCAAAACACACCCCACCACACACCGCACAACACACCACAAACACTGGGAACCACAAACAGCACCCTACACAGACACCCACACACACAGACAACACCGCACACACACCACACCCAACACACAAACACCGCGGCACACACAAATATATGCATACACTGTGCAACACACACACACACACTGCACAAAACATACCTCCCCCCAAAACACACACACACACCCCACACATACACCCACACAAACTGCACAACACACACAGCACCACACACACACAACGCTGCAGACACACAGCTCTCCACAAACAATGCAACACACACAACGCAACACACAAACAACACCACTATCACACACCCCCCCCCCACACCCAGACAACACCCAGAACATTTAGAGCGCCCTACACAAACACTTGGCAACTACACACAACAACATCTATATATATAACAAAAATCATACATTAACTACACAATAAATTCTAGAATACCCGATGCGTTAGAATCAGGCCACCTTCTAGTACTATATGAAAGACAAGGTGGGGTCCATTATACTATATGGAGGACTATGGAGGGGTGCATAATACTATGTGAAGGACTATGTGGGGGCCATGATAATATTTGGAGGTCTATGTGTAAGATATTATACTGTTGCACTATGTTTGGGGCATTCTAATATTTGGTGGGCTATGAGGGAGTCTTTATACTTAATTGAGGGCAATTTGAATGCTGTGTTGGGGGTCACTATACAGTGTGAAGTGGTGTGGGGGCCATTATACTATATGCAATGTAATACTGCATGGATGGATGTGTAAGGGTCACAGTTGGGATTATACTGTGTTGGGGTCACCATACTTTGCGAGGTAGTTGAAGGAGGGTACAGTAGGGTCATCATACTGTACGTATGGAGGGTACTGTGGAGGAATTAACTGTAGTTGTATGATGCAGTGATTGTGGGGCAGATTTGTTGGCATTATATATTATGGGTGCAATGAAAGGGAAATCTAGACTTCAATAAGAGAAAAAATCCTTTGTAAGGGCCGTAAAGTTGTGAGATGTGTTCATGTTTAACCAAGCCGTATATTAATTATTATTAAATTAGTATTATTATTTAATTTATTTAATTTTTTTCGGCGGGATGGGGGGGCAATTAGAATTTCTACTATTGGGCCCTATGATTTCTTTGTATACCCCTATCTACATGAACAGTTACGTTTTTGCAAATATTTATAGTACCTTTTTGGCTGAATTACTTGTATTGTTTAACCCTTTTATGCCCTTTGAAATTTTCGTCAAAGGTCGTGTCCCTTGCTTTGATGCAAGCTTTCATGTAGTTGTTCTGATATAAGCAAAGATTCAATTTTTTAATGTAGTAGAGCTTAACAAGCTGCCCCTCCCCCCACCAGGCTTTCAGTATCCATTTCTATAGACAAAAGCTGCTAATCACAGAAAGGTCAATCAAAACAAAAATAGTCAAGAGAATCAAACCATGTCTGCACTCAAAAAATGAAATTATACTGGTATGTATCTAAAATAGAAAGATGAAAATAAGTGCAAGGGTTAATGGACAATATGTGTTCCCATGTGACACCGCTGATTGGACGCTTCCCTATCTGAAATGCCAGCTGTCCTCTGCAAATGCATGTTTAATTTAGAAGTTATTGGCTGGTCCCCTGTATATAAGATTGGCTCATGCATGATCATCCCACCCCCTGAAGAAGGCGGTGCCAAAACACGCTTTGGGGTGGGCGTCTAAAGCACACATCTGTTGGTTTTCCATAGAGGTAAAATGCTTTATGCTATAATTCTCTAGTAACGCTCTTTTATATTGTGTTGGTGTTCTTTTTTACACGTTTTTGTGTGTGTATCAGCTATAACATAATTGGATACCTGGCCTACCAGGCAATACTTTATTCCACTATTTCCTAATGCTCTTTTAGCTGTATCATAGGGGCCTACATATGGCATTTTTTGTTACCTGTGAATTAACTCTACATCTCTTATAAGTATTTACGTCCCAGCACTAGACACCTTATACTTATATTGTATCTGCATTATTTGGACTTATCAGGGTAATATGCTTCTGTTTTATTTTTTAAACAACACATCTATTTAGCAAACGGCATCTAGTAATCTCTCCCTTTTACTTATCTAACACCAGTATATATACTACCTTCCACCGTGCACATATCATATTTGTGTGGATACTTACCATCTGCGCAGGTCCCTATGTGGTGCGTCCACTTTTTTCTCATATATCCACCTATCCCAAGTTACCTATTGGGATAGAGTTATACACTAAAATTATATACTTTAATATATACAGTGCCTACAAGTAGTATTCAACCCCCTGCAGATTTAGCAGATTTACACATTCGGAATTAACTTGGCATTGTGACATTTGGACTGTAGATCAGCCTGGAAGTATGAAATGCACTGCAGCAAAAAAGAATGTTATGTTGGGCCTACCTGTCTCCACTGTTGGGAGCATCATCCGGAAGTGGAAGGCTTATGGAACTACTGTTATCCTTCCACGGCCTGGACAGCCTTTGAAAGTTTCCACCCGTGCCGAGGCCAGGCTTGTCCGAAGAGTCAAGGCTAACCCAAGGACAACAAGGAAGGAGCTCCGGGAAGATATCATGGCAGTGGGGACATTGGTTTCAGTCAATACCATAAGTAACGTACTCCACCGCAATGGTCTCCGTTCCAGACGAGCCCGTAAGGTACCTTTACTTTCAAAGCGTCATGTCAAGGCTCGTCTACAGTTTGTTCATGATCACTTGGAGGACTCTGAGACAGACTGGTTCAAGGTTCTCTGGTCTGATGAGACCAAGATCGAGATCTTTGGTGCCAACCACACACGTGACGTTTGGAGACTGGATGGCACTGCATACGACCCCAAGAATACCATCCCTACAGTCAAGCATGGTGGTGGCAGCATCATGCTGTGGGGCTGTTTCTCAGCCAAGGGGCCTGGCCATCTGGTCCGCATCCATGGGAAGATGGATAGCACGGCCTACCTGGAGATTTTGGCCAAGAACCTCCGCTCCTCCATCAAGGATCTTAAGATGGGTCATCATTTCTTCTTCCAACAAGACAACGACCCAAAGCACACAGCCAAGAAAACCAAGGCCTGGTTCATGAGGGAAAAAATCAAGGTGTTGCAGTGGCCTAGTCAGTCTCCTGACCTTAACCCAATTGAAAACTTGTGGAAGGAGCTCAAGATTAAAGTCCACATGAGACACCCAAAGAACCTAGATAACTTGGAGAAGATCTGCATGGAGGAGTGGGCCAAGATAACTCCAAAGACCTGTGCCAGCCTGATCAGGTCTTATAAAAGACGATTATTAGCTGTAATTGCAAACAAGGGTTATTCCACAAAATATTAAACCTAGGGGTTGAATAATAATTGACCCACACTTTTATGTTGAAAATTTATTAAAATTTAACTGAGCATTATAACTTGTTGGTTTGTAAGATTTATGCATCTGTTAATAAATCCTGCTCTTGTTTGAAGTTTGCAGGCTCTAACTTATTTGCATCTTATCAAACCTGCTAAAACTACTTGTAGGCACTGTATACTGTGTATGTATATGTATATATATATATATATATAAAATGTGTGTGTATATATATATATACATATATATATATATATATATATATACAGTATATATATATTTTTTAATATTTATTTCTTTCATCATATAAATCATGAAATATGTTTTGCTATAGTGTCTGTACAATGTTAGCTTTGATAAGCCTGTTGCTCCATTCTGTATTACATCAATTCTTCTGGTGTTTTTTTTACAGGTATTGTGTATCTTTGTGACGCCTTGTTGTTTTCAGGCAACTTTTTTTGTCATGTATAAAAATTAATAAAGTATACAGTAATTATTATTATTACAGTAATTATTTAGACCTTGTTTCATTTTTTTCCTTTTATTGGTTCTTAATCACAGAAGGGGCGGAGTCAGGCTTCAGCTCACAGCTCCTCAGTCATACTAATAATAAAGAGAATGAGAGAAGAGATGCAGGGCTGTGATCTGAATGTTAACTCTTGCTACATGCTGTCTTTAGATTATTTAGCAAAAAACCTGCTGACAGAGTTCTTTTAAAGGAGGGATTGCAATACACCCTGGAAGACACAAAAAAGAGGACCTCAAAAACATTTTTTGGGACAATCTTAAAAAGAGTGGGACTCCTAAAGTGGTAAGAACTATGCACTTGTGGTGGAAGGCACGGGGCAGGCATTGGTCGTTGTCATGGTAGCAAGGGTCAACAGGCCACAGCACAGCCGTTCATTAACCCCCCGCCTCCCGGTCACCGCACCACACATAGGAGAACTCGGTAACCATTCAGGCGACACCATCTTCCCACTTTCCGCAAATAAAGTCCAGACAAGGTTTCTTCTCTTAAACGTGCAAACTTTATTTTTCCTCAACTTCTGCCTCACTTCAATCTGCACTTCGCCAATACTGGTACACCTCCCCTAGGGGTTCCTTTCACTTTTTCTTCGCATACACAATTTGCAGCAGTCCGTACCTGGGTTCTGTCTGACACCTCTAGGCCTCTCATTACTTCACTAACCATCACACTGGCACTGACCAGTTCATTAAGTCCGTTGAGCCACTTCACCCAACCCACAGGGGATGCTAACATGTACAAAGGACCGCAACCAACAGGGCTCTCCCAATCCATGCCCAGGTCATCCAGGCATACCCTTCTCCTAGAGGATGCACTGACCTTCAGTTAGTGAGGAAGTCGTTGAGTATCACGAGCCAGGTAATACAGACACCAGACCCCCGATCGTCAGACTAAAACCCTCTTTTTAGGGATGCAGTTCAACAAACCAGATGGATCCCGCATGCCACAGGGATGACCCTTAGGTCAGAATCTAAAAATTGGGGTTCTTATCAGCAAAAGACTCTCCTGTTTCCTTCCCTCTGGCACTTCCTTTTATATAACCTACTCTCCTGCCATTTCTTTCTCCCTGCCCACCCAGGTGCCAGGACAGCCTTGCTGCAACACTGCCATCTGATGGCTTTTTATACAATTCACATTACACTTACATTTTACTCATTATACATAGACCATCAGTGTGCCGTCTACTTCTGCAGGGGTGTGCTTAACCCCAACCTCTTAAATAGATAATAAAACAAGCGCACTATGAGAAGCACCCGTGGAATCCTTTTAGCGTTTAAAAAATTAGAATTGCTCACCTTTGTTGGTTGTGCGCCCCCGCACAACTTCAGTGAAGGCTAATCAGTCTGAAGTTCCTCCGAACAGATCCTATGTCCAGGCTTCCAACATCCAGATTGTGGGTATCGTTGTCGGCTACTGATTTCCACCGGCACCATGGAAATCAGGTTCTTGTTCCTCTCTCCTCCAGCTAACCAGCTGGATTTTTTGATATGTCAGCAGGTCCTTTTCTGCTAATACCGATTCCCAACAGGGAGGGGGTAAATGGATAATTATTTCGGTCTAATATAGCGCAAAAAAGGATATTTGCTGATATTAATTATTTGAACTTTATTGAATAGGCACTCCTATTATTACAACGCGTTTCAGCAGAGTTGCTTTCATCAGGTAAAATAGGAGTAGTATAAAAGGAGCAGTATAAAACTTCTTATATAGATTAAAAGGTGGACCTTTTGGGTGTGCCGCTACTTGATCATTGAAATTTTAACCCTTAGAGTCCCTGATGATCAAAGCTCACATCAGAGTATTAAATTAGTGATTACAAGAATATAAAAGTCACTATACATTATTAAATTAGATAAAACATATATTATATGATAATATATTATCAATGAACAATATATTAAAATAATATTAAAACCATTTCTATAACCTTGTTATTTTCCAAATATATAAAAAATATAATATAATAAACTCCACAATTTATAATGATAATAATTAAATAAATATACTAAGAATAAATATAATAAAATATTTTTAAAGGATTCATTAAATATCTATCTTTGTGACATCAATTATTCATATACTTATATATTCATACATATATATATAAAAAAGAAAAAAAAAAAAAAAAAAAAAAAACAAAAACAAAAACGAAAAAAATGAAAAAAAAAAAAAAAATGAAAAAAAACAAGAAAAAATTGAAAAAAAAAAAAAAAAAAAAAAAACCAAAAAAATGAAAAAAACAAGAAAAAATTGAAAGAAAAAAAAAAAAAAAAATCTAAATGTAATTATTTGTCTACTGTTTAGCAACATTGTCTAGTGTTAAATTATGTCCTTCTGGGGCCAAAGTACCTAGTTTATATATCCAATAACTTTCTTTCTTAATCAATTTTGCTAATAGATCTTGTTCAGTGCTGTTTATTTGATCTATAATAATTAGTGTCATTTTGCTCGGGTCTTTATTGTGTGTGCTATTATAATGTTTGGAGATACTATGTAATTGGTATCCCAATCTTATATTTTGACGGTGTTTATTCAGTCTCTGGTGCATTTGTTGTACTGTTCGTCCAACATATTGGATACCGCATGGACATTCCAATAAATAGATTACATATTTTGATTTACAGTTCAAATTAAATTTTATTGGGAACGTTTCACCTGTAGTTGCCGATGTGAAGGTCTTTGCACCTTTGGCAATCACTTTGCAGCACAGACATTTGGATGTTTGACACTGGTAGCATCCATTTCTGTTGGAATTTTCTGGTATGTTTGTTTTTAGTTTTATTGTCGTGTTGCTGGGTGCAACCAAGTTCCCCAAGTTTTTATTTTTTTTATATATAATAATGGGTTTTTTTGGGATATGTACCGATAAGACTGGATCTCCCTTCAAAATGAACCAGTATTTTTTCATTAAATTTTCTATAATTGTTCGTGATTGACAATAAGTAGTCACCAAACTCCATTTCATGAACTGAGTCGTATCATTTTTTTCGTTTTTTTCGTTGATGTTCATGTGGATATTAGTTTTAGGTTTTATACAGATCTCTTGTGAGAGGGAATTTGTTTTCTTATAGGCATCATATATTAGTTTTTTTGGATACCCTTTTTCCAGGAACCGTTTTTTTAGAATTTTTGATTCAGTTCTGAAATTATCATCATCTGTGCAGTTTTTTCTCACCCTTCTGTATTGTCCATAAGGGATATTTTGGATCCATTTGGGGAGGTGACCACTATTAAATCTCAAGTAGCTATTGACATCTACTGGTTTGAAGAAGGTTGATGTTGTAATCTTTCCCTTTTCATCCACCATAATTTGTATATCCAAAAATTGGATTCTCTTGTCTGAATGTGTAGCTGTGAAAGATATTCCCCAATCATTCTTATTAAGGTCCCTAACAAATTCTTCCATCATTTTAACTGGGCCTTTCCAGATCAGGAACAGGTCATCTATGAAGCGACGGTATATTAATATATGTTCCGCATATTTAGACTGTATAATGGAGAATGACTCAAACGCACCCATAAAAATATTTGCGTAACTGGGTGCGAATCTAGCCCCCATTGCACAGCCTTTGATTTGCCTATAGTAGGAACCTTCAAAGGTAAAAACATTATTTTCCAATATAAATTCAATTGCTGTTAGTAAAAATATTTTTTGAGAGTTGGATATTTCTATGTCTCTGGATAGTACCGCTTCAATTGCTTGTAAACCCTTATCATGTGCTATATTATTATACAAAGCGCAAACATCTAGTGTTAGAAGGGTGCTGTTCTCTAATAGAGGTAGCTCCATCAATTCTCTAATCAATTGTGTGGAATCTTTTAAATAAGAATCCAATTTCAGTACGTAACTTTGAAGGAATAGATCTATATAGTGGGATAGGTGACTTGTTATGGAATTTATACCCGAAATAATTGGGCGGCCTGGGGGATTTTTGGGATCTTTATGTATCTTGGGTAAAAAGTAAAAAAATGGTATTGAATAAAGAGTTATGTCAAGAAATTTTTTCTCTTTTTTATTCAATAACTCTTTTTGGTGGGCCTCTTGAATAATTTTCTTATATTCATGAAGAATTTGTGCTGAAGGGTCTTTCTCCAAACATTCATAATATATTGGATCATGGAGTATCTTAAACCCTTCATTAATGTACCATGTTCGATCCATTATTACTATGCCTCCTCCTTTGTCCGCTCTTTTAATGATTATATTTTTATTCTCACGTAATGTTGTGATAGCTTTTCTTTCTTCATGGGTTAAATTGTTTCTTTTTTTAGGGGGGATAATAGTTCGGATATCCTTTAGTATTAGCTGTTGAAAGGTCTCGATATGAGAACCTTTATGATGTAAAGGATAAAATTTACTTTTAACATTTTTCGGATTTACATGTTTTGCCTGGCTAGGTAATCTTTCAGTATCAATTTGTTCTTGTATAGGGCAATTCCCTTGTTTTCCCTTTTCCTCTATTAAAAAGTGGCGTTGCACTGTTAATTTTTTAAAAAATTCATTCAGGTCAAGGTATACTGCAAAATTGTCAAGGCTTGAGGTTGGGCTAAAGGAGAGACCGTGTTCAAGTAGAGATTTTTCATTATTGGATAATTTATAGCTGGAGATATTAAATACCCCTATTGTTTCATTTAGTTGGACTGTATTATCTTTGTTTTTTTCTGTGTTTTTTCGGGGTCAGCTCCTGTGTGTCTTTTTCTCCCTCGCTTGAGCTTAATTCCTCCTCTGCATCCCCTCCTCCTCTTTTTCTCTTGGGGTGGCGGCCCGGAACCAATTGAAAAAACTGCGTGATTTTCATATTATCTTCTTTTTTTCTTTGGTTATTTTTCGTTTAAAACGCGTTGTAATAATAGGAGTGCCTATTCAATAAAGTTCATAATAATATATCAGCATAATATCAGCAAATATCCTTTTTTGCGCTATATTAGACCGAAATAATTATCCATTTAACCCCAACCTCTTACACACTGAATGCAAGACCTAGCAAAAATTTAAAGGAGATATTGCAATACACTATAAAAGACATGCAGAGGAGGGCCTCAGACTAAATTTTGGGATAATTTTTAAAAAGAGTTGGACTTCTACACTGGTAAAGCCTATTTATTCAGTGCAAGGCCTAGAAAACAAAATTAAAGGAGGGATTGCAATCCACCATGGAAGACATGTAGAGGAGGGCCTCAGAATAAATGTTTGGACAACTTTATAAAGAGTGGGAATCCTAAACTGGTAAAGTCTAAGCACTAAGTGCAAGGGCTGAAAAACATTTACACCTGAGGGTCATATAAATATATATGTAAGAGAGTTTTCAAGGTAAGCCTTTAAAAATTATAAAGGACATAATGGTACACACCATTGAAAAAGAAACAGCGATTGTCACATGATCACTTTGTTATATGGTGTATGAAGAGGATGAGGCATGCAGAAACTAGTGTAGGAGGTGGCGGAAACCCTGATGGAACTAGGACTCACAATCCTTGGCATCGGTAGCATGTGAGCTATTCCCAGGTCCAACTAGGTCACAATCTCCACAAGAGCCACCCAGTATGCCATCATGAAAATGTATTGTCCCTTGCCACAAGCAATTGTCTATGTTTTCTTCCCAGTAACTGAGCTGCTTAGGGCACTGGAGATGTAATGGGACACTTGCTTGTGTAAGGCAGGGATGGCACACTGGAAGAAATACTGGCGACGTCCACAAGCCTAAATGGCAACATTTCCAGAGCAGGCACTCTGGAAATGTGCCCATTTAGTGTTTTGACCTGTAGGTGGGTGGCTGCATATGTCTGCTGGCATTCTAAGACATAGGGTAGGGACAGGTGAATGTTGCTCTGGGACAAAAAGAGTTTGTTTAAAAGAACTGAGAGTCCTCAGTGGTTGATACCTTTTAATGGCTAACTGAAAAGATGGTAATAATAGCAAGCTCTCAAGACAACTCAGGTCGCTTCATCAGGCTTAGTATCAGTTAGCTCTGGGACAAGAAAGTAGATGTGGTTACTGATGGTGGTTGTGAATGTAAATCAACAGGTGCAGGGCGGGAGGCATCTGTGCCTGCATCCTGGACAGGGGATTGGCAAGCATGTAGAACAGGGGAGAGGTAGTGGTGTCACCCGCAGTTACTGATTGTAGACCTAGGCGTTAGGCCCAAGTAATCAGGTGCATGGATGACATGTCCCTTACCTTAGCATCCTGGAGGTGGTTATGCCCTGCTGATCTTGGTACTGCACAAATTGCAAATGATTTTGTATTTTTATTGTCTGTACTTTCTTAAAAAAAAGTGCCAGACTGTGGAACACCTAACCCTTGGCATGGTAACTTGCCATGTGTGAGTGCTCTGTGGATAGTTGCCCGCCTTCTCTCTTTGGTTACCCAGTTGCCTCTTCCTGCCTGTTGCAGTGCTACAGGTCACTCCCCCTCTGCACTGCTGTCCTTACTCTGCTTGCCAAATTCCCAGGTTGAGTCAGTAACTTCATCATCCACCACTTTGTGGTTCACATCTGCACACGAGTCCTCCATCTGACTTGTTGACTTAACAAAATGACTTGTGGGCAAATGTGTCTCATCATCAACCATCTCTTGGAACTGGAATTGCCATTTTCCACCATTGTCTTCTTCTGACTGTGGCTGTTCAAATATTTGGGCATCACTGCAAATGATCTCCTTTTATTCCTCTTACAACGTGCAGGGCGAGAGGCCAGAATCAATACATGTAAATATAAAGAGCTCCTAATAGTGTTCCAGGATGAGATCACTTGTCTCATGGGACTCGCCATGGTAGGAGAAAGGAGGATCAGGGCGAGGATTATGTAGTCCAGACTATTGGCTAGTGTGACTGGACCATGTGGAAATCGGAGAGTGGTAGAGCAGGGTATTTCCAAGCCGCGCCAATGACTACCAGATCATGAGGATTTGAAGATTAATGTAGCTTTATTTGTGCACTGGTCAACGCGTTTCGGGAGACTCTGCTCCCTTCCTCAGGACAGTCAGGCAAAGAATGTGGCGACACGGGGCTCAGTGGGTGCTCTCGTCCACTAAAACCCGCCGCCTTTAGAAAGACAGCGTGGCTCAGGGCTTATCCCAACTGAACGCCGGCCTCCTTAACCATGGGCGTAACACTACTCAGACAACACAGGGTGAGGGAACCACAATAATTAGACTTTATTGGATCCCCAAACAATTAACGGCACATAACACATAACCAGTAAAACACAAATGTAACAGGCAACAGAGTCTCACCCTTCCGCTGGCTCACCAGGGATTTAGAATGTCCATGCCTCAGAGGTTCCAGGGCTATTTACTCCAATCCAGCAGCACCCCCCTTTTGGCGGGCACCCACCGAGAAAGGAATAATGCCAGATTCAGGAAGCTGTGTGAGGTCTGCAAAGTCTGTAACAGGTGACTGAACTGTCCCAACCTGAGTGTCCTCCTTAGGTAGTCCTGGTATGATGTTACAATCCTGGCAGCCAGAGTCGAAATCCCTAGGCTGTGGATATGGTCTCCAACCGGAACCGGAGTCCCTAGATTGAAGCCATAAGATATCCCGATCCTCTAGTCAGCTCCTGAGAGCTTAGACTGGATCCATCAGCATCCATCAACAACCACTGGTGGCTTAAAGAAATCCTTTTTATAGCCACAGCCTTCCACTTGGATACACTGCGTCCTCATCGATTGGTTGGACAAGATCGCCTCTCCCATTGGATGAATCTCAAGCTGCATGGACAATATTCATTTAAATGATGTGCATAGAAAGACTGAAGATATCTACATGAAGTCTGCAAGTCACAGACTCGACAATGGCTACTAAGGTAATCGCATTAGCAATACACAACTACGTTACAATGGTTACTGGAAAAGTCTAGAGAACAATACGTCTGGCTTTCAGTGGCCAACACAATTACATGAGTCAACAAGAGTCTTGTAGAAACAATGAGGGACTTATCCCCCGTCTATAAACAATCTATCATCCTGTCTGGCTGAATTTTAAGAAACTTTAACCCATGAGAGTCCATGTCGTCACAAAGAACATTAAATCCCAATCCCAATCCCAAAATTTTATGATTTTTGCCTGACTGTCCTGAGGAAGGGAGCAGAGTCTCCCGAAACGCGTTGACCAGTGCACAAATAAAGCTACATTAATCTTCAAATCCTCATGATCTGGTAGTCATTGGCGCGGCTTGGAAATACCCTGCTCTACCACTCTCCGTTATCTGCCGATTTGGGGACCGCTGCCGTGACTCGAAGTTACTTACATGCTGTCATAGGAGTTGTGACTTTCACAACCTCTATAGGTGAGTTTGACCACCCTCTTCATACCCCCCTTCCTATCGGGGTAAGACCCTATTGCGCTCTTTTTTCCACAGTTTTTTCTTCTGGACCGTGTGGAAGACAGGGTGGTGCTGGGAATCAAACAAGAAGCATTATCTGTCATTCAATCCACCACCTGTTCCCACTATTCTGGCTGCAATAGTGGTGTCTTGCGCCCCCTTGTAAACTGGGATGTGAAGATAGGACCAGATGATGTGTGTTTATTGTGCTACCACATCAGGCATAGTTTGGCTGGGTGAATGGCCATAGCCTACGCGTGCACCATGATCAGTGGGGTGTCCACTTTCGCGTCCCTTACCGCACAACTTGCGCATTTTAAATTAGGTGTGTAGCTAAGAACAGTATTAATAGGGACTAGAATAGAATAGATGTAGGCCTGAAAAGTATATTTGGTATTAAGTTGCAGCAACAAGGATTGTATGGCTATAATCCCTGCCTAGATGCCTCTAATGTACTATCCCTTCTCCAGCAGCTAGCCCTATACTAAATTTAGCTAACAGCGGTATAATTAGAGAATAGAATAGATTAAATTTAGTCCTGGAAAGGAGTTTTGGTTTCACATTGCAGCAGCCAGAACTTTAAGGCTATAATCCCAGCATAGATGCCTCGAATTCACTTTCCCTTCTCCAACAGCTCTCATTACACTAAATGCCACTAAAAGCGGTATTATTAGAGAATAGAACAGATTAGACTTAGCCCTGAAAAGAACTTTTTGTTTTATGTTGTAGCAGCAAGGACTGTAAGGACATTTAAAAGTAAGTAAATGAGGGCCTAGCCTTCAGGGTAAAAGGCCATTTATCTATAGCAGTGCTTCCCAAACTCCAGTCTTCATGGCCCCAAACAGGTCATGTTTTCAGGATTTCCTTAAAGGGAACCTGTCACCCGTTTTTTTCCATATTAAACAAAAAATATTACTTTCTGCAGCTCTTGGGCTGCATTCCATGAAGGTGCACCTTGTTGCTGGCCCCCCTTGCAGACCCCTAAAAGAACTTTATAAAATATTACTGTTTCCTATGCAAATGAGTTTGGTTGACTAGATTGGAGGGCTCTAATTCAGCTCCTGTCCCCCCTCCTGCCGCTGTTCGCCGTCCCCCAGCCATGATTTACATGGATGACGCCGCCCCATCATCATCCATGCTGCTGGAGACTCGTGCAGGCACATTTTGCTGTGCCCCTATTGCGAGGCTGAGCATAAAGTTTCCCTTGTGCAAGCGCCTGTGATTTAGTTGCGCAGGCGCAAGATTATGGGAGGCACTGTGTATGACCTCACCAGCGTCATCTTCGTGCCCCCCCATATTCTCGCGCCTGCACAACTACATCACCGGCGCTCGCGCTAGGGAAACTTTATGCTCAGCCCCGCAATAAGGGCACAGCGAAATGCGCCTGCCCGAGACTCCAGCAGCATGGATAATGATGCGGGCAGCGTCATCCATGTAAATCATGACTGGGGGACGGCGAACAGAAGGGGGGGACAGGAGCCGAATTAGAGCCCTCCCATCTGGCCAACCAAATTCATTTGCATAGGAAACGGTAAGATTTTGTAAAGTTCTTTTAGGGGTCTGCAAGGGGGGGTCATCAACAAGGTGCACCTTCCTAGAATGCAGCCCAGGAGCTGCAGAAAGTGATATTTTTGGTTTAATAGGCAAAAACTAGTGACAGGTTCCCTTTAATATAGCACAGGTGACAACTTGATAATGGTTCCATCACCTGTTCAATATTTTAGGAAATCCTGAAAACATGACCTGTTGGGGGCCATGAGGACTAGAGTTTGGGAAACAGTGATCTATAGTATGTCACAATATACATGGCACACAAATTCAAAACTATAGGAAACCAACACGTTTCAAGTTTACTAAGCACTTTTACTCGTGGTGGATAACAAACAGTGTGTGAATACACCCTTTATAAAACAGAGCAAATGGAATCAACCTCCCGTAAGGCAATTAAAACCTCAACAGGATCCAAATGATAATGTTAATGGTAGACACAAAATGGCTAGCAACAATATGATCAATATGATATATAATTTCTCCATTAACAACCTTTTATAATACTCAATGTACAATAAACTTCATTATTTTTTTCTTTTAAAGGTAATTCAATGTGCAATAAACATATATCATCCATATTAAAATATTCATTTCCCCAATACAAAAGCAATATACACCATGTTTAAATGACAAAAAATAAATATATTTCACCATTGGTTAATCAAAAAAAGTAGGCTAAATTATTTTTTTACATTAAGTCCTGCTGGACGTTATGTATCAAATGATAAAATCCAGAATGCTTCTTCACATTGTAGTATCACCAATATATTAATACTAACATTGTGTTCATTAACAAAATGTTGTGACACAGCCAATAATTATTTTCCTTGTTGATTAAAAATATTAAAAATACATTTTCACGTTCATCTTTTTAATGGTGCATCTGATATTTTGCAACTTACATTTTATACATTCTATTATATAAACTACATGGGTGGTGTCAAAATTACCAAATAAACTAATGACCTGTTTAGATTTATTTTATTACTGATGACATAGATTACTTTTTAATATAAGGAAATATTTAGCATTTACAATAGCCACATTTAGACACCCTTACTTTTCTCTGATCGGGAGGAATTGGAAATAAACACAGAGCGTAATAACATGTTACCAAGAGTGACACTCCTTCTAAACTGCCATCCTCCACCAAAGAATTTTATAGAATTATTTTCTTGTAAAAAACCAGGTAGATATTTTTGTCAATGTAATTTTGGAAAATTCCATTGAATATTGTGTTACAAAAGAAACCTGTTTATATTACTGATTATTCTGATTCTTCTCAGATGTTAGGCTTTTGGCTCTGTTCAGCATCTAAGGTTTATAACTTTTCATTATTAATTTTTCATCAATGATGCTGCATTCTTTTAAATAATCTTTATGGTGGGAGCAGTGTCTAAGGCGGGCTTTGCACGTTGCGACATCGCAAGCTGATGCTGCAATGTCGCACGCGATAGTCCCTGCCCCCGTCGCAGGTATGATATCCATGTGATATCTGCCGTAGCAAACATTATCGCTACGGCAGCTTTACATGCACTCACCTGTCCTGGGACGTCGCTCTGGCCGGCGACCCGCCTCCTTATTAAGGAGGCGGGTCGTGCGGCGTCACAGCGACTTCACACGGCAGGCGGCCAATAGGAGCGGAGGGGCGGAGATGAGCGGGAAGTAAACGTCCCGCCCACCTCCTTCCTTCTACATATCCTACGGAAGCCGCGGTGACGCCTGTAGGAGATGTTCCTCGCTCCTGCGACTTCACACACAGCAATGTGTGCTGCCGCAGTAGCGAGGAACAACATCAGACCGTCGCGTCAGCGTAATTATGGATTACGCCAACGCTGCACCGATGATACGATTACGACGATTTTGCGCTCGTTAATCGTATCATCGAACCTTTACACACTACGATGTCGCATGCGATGCCGGAAGTACGTCATTTTCAATTTGACCCCACCGACATCGCACCTGCGATGTCGTAGTGTGCAAAGCCTGCCTAAATGCTCTGGCATATTCTCCCACTGAAATGCTTTTAATGTATGTTTGGGGTGACTACTAGTGGACTCTAAGATTATACTTATTATATACTGAGGTTTTTCTGAACATTCCTGTAGTAATTTCACCTGATTTAGCATAACATTCAATTTCAAATGCAAAAAGGTATTTACTTTATAAAAAAATAAAACATGAAAAGTAAAACAAAGGTTCAAAGGATTGTCATTTAAGTAAGAAATGAAGCCTGGCATGGACAACTCAAGACCCAAAGAGGATATTGTCTATGAATCATCCGTACTATGTTATATACTTCAAAAACTGATTGAATTCAGAGAATATATACTGCTCCAGCCACCATGCTATACAGCGGGTGAAATAAGTATTGAACATGTCACCAATTTTGTAATAATATATTTCTAAAAGTGCTACTAATGGGAATTTATCACCATGTGTCTGTAACATGCAATACAATCCACAGAGGAAAGGAAATCAAACCATAGATGTCCATAAATTAAGTTATATGTAACAATGAGAAATGACACAGAGAAAAACTGTTGAACACATGAAGAAAGAGAGGATAAAAAAGCTATGGAAAGTCATGACACTAGTTGAAATCAATCAGTAATTAGAAATCAATCCTGCCACTTAGTAAAAAATAATATCAACTGGTTTAACTGATGACCTATAAAAACCTGTCTCATTACCAAGGTACTACACAAGAAACATCTCATGATGGGTAAAAATAAGTGAGCTGTCTCTGGACCTTCACAACATTATTCTTGCAAAATATACTGAGGGCATTGGTTACAGAAAATTTTCAAAACTACTGAAGGTTCCAATATGCCTTATTGAGGTCATAATCTAGATGTGGTAATACCATAATTTTACTATAAACTGAGTGAAAATAATTATCAGAAGAATTATCCAAGACTCAAGGACAACTTGTTGAGAGCTTCAGAAAAACCTAAAAAAGTTATTGTTTCAAAGAAAACAATGTGATGCACTCAACCTCCATAGACTGTATGTACACTCGCCATGCAAGACTCCAATACTGAACAATAAGTATGCACAAGCACAATTAAAGTTTGCCAAGCAAAATGTAAGCAAGCCTGTGAAATACCGGAAGAATATAGCCTGGTCAGATGAGAACAAAATTGGACTCTTCGGATGCCGTACTACACTCCATGTTTGAAGGCCAAAAAGTACTGCATATAACCCCATAACACCATACCAACAATGATTTTTGGAGGTGAAAACATAATGGTGTAGGGCTGTTTTTCAGCCTATGGCACTAGCAACTTCATATAATTGAAGGAAGGTTGAATTGACATACTGTATATACCAAGACATTCTTAATACAAATCTGCTGCCAACTACCAGGATGCAGAAGAGGAAACAAAGGTGGACACTTCAACAAGGCAATGATACCAAACATACAGCCAAGTAAACTCTCAATTAGTATCAGAGAAAAAAAATAAAGCTACTAGAATGGCCCAGCCAATCACCTGACCTGGATCCAAAAGGAAATTTATGAACAAAATTAAAGCTCAGAGTTAATAGAAGTAGCCCACTGAACCTTCAGATTTTGAACAGTGTTTGTGTGGAAGAATTGGACAAAATCATACCTGAGCAATGCATGTGACTAGTTTATCCATGCAGTAGGTGTCTTGATGCTGTCATCACCAACAAAGACTTTTGTATACAGTATTAAATATATTTCAGTAAGTGTGTTCAATACTTTTTCCCTGTTGCATTTCTTATTAATACACATCCTTACATTTATGAACATCTATGGTTTGATTTATTATCCTGTGTGGATTGGAGGAGTTGTTACTGACATCAGATAAGACATTCATTTCAATAGAACCTTTAGAAATATATTTACATAGAAAATTAATGACATGTTCAATACTTATTTTACCCATTGTATATATTATGGCTAATGTGGGTGAGAAACAAGCACCCATAGGGCATTCACAAATCTGTAGATAAAATATGTTATCAAAAATGAAATAATTGTAAATCTGGAATGGTTAATCATTTTTCTACATGGAAATTGAGAGCCTTAAGTGCCAAGTCACATGGTATGCTGGGATACAGGCAGTACATATGAAAGCCATGTCATATTAACTTATCATGTCAATTTGGATACTGCACGAAGAACCACCCAACTACCTCTCAAAACCAGAGAGACTTTGCGCCAGTGGTGAAGTTGAAAATCAAATCACATACCCAATCTTTCCTATACTGTATCATACACAGAAATTATAGGGCAAAGTCATGGCAGGAATCTTTCTTTATTGACCTTGGGCAGACAGTCTATGTTAAGTTCAGTAGGTTATTCTATCTCAAAATACTCTTTCTTTTTTAGAAAAAATATTTGAATTAAAAGCTTCCTCCTGTTTTGCATTTGGTTTTAATATCTCCTACTGGTTCAGATTTTAATAATTTATATGTATTTCTGTATGAACGAAATTAAGCATACTGTGCTTGTACATCACACTATCCAAAACCACAATGGATCCTCCTTTGTCAGTCTTTTTATAAATCAAATCCTGATGTTCCTTTAACTCATGCAATGCTTTCTTTGATTGCGTGTTAAATTCACTTTGGCAATATGTGACTTTTTTTGTTTCTAAAAAAGAACTTTCAAATCATGTTCTACTAAACTTTGGAACAATGGAACTCTGAAATAAACTGGATAAAATTCTGGATTTTTGATATTCAACAGAGTAATATTCTTCACATCAGTTTTTGCTATAATTTCCAGTCTTATATCAGATGAATATTTCAGAGATACTTTTTGCATAACATTGAGATCTATAGATTCATTATAGATAGTTGTCCTGAGCAAGGACTCTTTATATTGGTTTTGGTCATCTTCCTAATTTTCTTGAAAAAAATGTTTGACAGTAAATGCTCTCACAAACTTATTAACATCCAGTACGGTGGAGTATAGATCAAAGTATGCTGCTTGGACAAGCCCCAGTGCTTTGGTTAGAACTTCTAGTTGGGAGGCTGTTAGGATCTTTGATGATAAATTAATAACATTCAAATCCTTATATTTATTTGTGGCATCACACAGTGTACCTGTCACAATGTGATGATAGGTTTCTTGACTATTCAAGGAGGGACTCCTGGTGAGCGGTCAGAAACAGTGGGAACATCAGGGTAGTATTAGGCTGGGGTAGGGCAGAATCTCAGATGAGCAAAGGAAAGCAATACAATGGTGGACCCTTACGCTAGGGAGAGAATAACAGGTTCCCCTCTTAGCACTCACCTGAGGCTGAACTCTGCACCCCCTAACATCCCTAGACAGAACAACAAGCCCTTCTTGGTTTCTTCAGTAAAACAGTTTGCAGCTGCAATAGAAATGACACCACAGCTATGCCGCAATGAACTCCTTGATCATGATCAGCGTAAGTTTGAACTTATCTGGCCTAAGGAGGAATGAGGAGTGGATATTTATAGCAGAAGGGAATGGTTGCAACTGAGGTTACAACTAACTGTTAGAACACTGAAGGATAGAAATTAACCTAGATCCCGTCAGTGCCAGAAGGATTTAACTATGCTCCAATTCAGGGTAAATGGCGAGTGGGCACCAAAGAGGTTCTGCGATCCCCAATGCTCGGTGACCTTCTGATCCCAGAATGTCACAAAATCATATCAGGCCATGCCACAATCGTGACATTACTCACCCTTCTATGATGGGCCTCTGAACCCTTAGGATCAGGCTTGTCCGGATGAGACACATAGAAGAAATGCACCAACCTATTGGAATTAACCTCCGATGCTGTACCCACATCCGTTCCTCTGGACCATTACCCTTCCAGTATACCAAATATTGGAGAAAGCGACAAATAAAACGAGACTCCACTATTCTTGCCACCTGAAACTCCAAATTACCATCAACAATAATTAGAGGCAGCGATAAAGGTAATGGCTCAATAAACGCAATATCTTTCTTGAGCAATAACCTGTGAAACACATTATGATTTTGAGTGCTTGTGGTAGCTCAATGCAAAAGGCCACTAAATTACTAATGGCTTTCACTCTATATGGACCAATTATTCTAGGACATAGTTTCCAGGAAGGATCCTTCAACATAAAATTTCTGATTGACAGCCATACATAATCATTCCCACACAGGTGCAGACCTGACAAACGGCTTTTATCATCCATTCATTTGTATCTGTCCCCCATAACCTTTAGGTTGCTTTGTACCCTTAGTCATACAGAAGAGAGTGACAAAGAAAACCATTCCACCCCAGGAGCCCACGAAGACTAGAGTTGAGCGCGGTTCGTGGTTCATGGTTCTCCAGTTCGCGGTTCGAGTGATTTTTGGGGGTGTTCTAGATCGAACTAGAACTCAAGCTTTTTGCTAAAGCTCGATAGTTCTAGATACGTTCGAGAACGGTTCTAGCAGCAAAAAGCAGGGCTTTTTACAGCTACAGTGTGCAGGAGCCATCGCTGGCAGCCTGCCAGAAGCTGGTAACCAAGATTAACATCGGGTATCCAAGCAAAGCGCTTTGGTTAGTAACCCGATGTTTATCCTAGTTACGTGCAGGAAGCCCACACTTCCCCGCTCAGCTCACTCCGCCCCCTCCTGCACGCGGCATGTACACATACATACACACACACACACACACACTCACACACGTCCCCAGCCATGCAGTCCATGACACTGACGTCCTCCTGTCACTCTGCACACATGGTCCCGCTCGGCTTACCTGCGGTGATGAAGTCCCGCCATCCCGACCTCAGCGCTGTCACTGTCCTCCATGGCCGCCGCTTGTCACATCACCTTCTCTCGCTTCCGACCCGAGACTGACTAGCGGTGACGTCACGGTCCTCTCGCGATACTTGGCTGTGAAGGCGGCGGTCATTGAACTCAGTAACAGGTGCTGTCGGCAGTGCAGGAGATCAGCAAAGGTAATGTACCTTGCTGACAGCAACACTTGTCATGCCCTGCAGTGACCTGGGCTGACCCATTGATGTTAGCTCAGGTCACTGCACTGCTCTCCCAGCCAATGGGGAACATCCTGCTCTTCATTGACTGGGACAGTGTGGATCATCATGGCAACCCCTTGGATTACACCAGACCTGGATTTGTTTTTCTTTCTAATAAATTGGTTAAAGAGGGAATGTATTGGGGAGTGTTTTTTCAAATAAAAATGTTTGTCATCTATTTTTTTTTATTACTGACTGGGTTGGTGATGTCGGGTATCTGATAGACGCCTGACCTCACCAACCCCAGGGCTTGGTGCCAGGTGACATTACACATCTGGTATTAACCCCATATATTACCCCGTTTGCCACCGCACCAGGGCGCGGGATGAGCTGGGGCGAAGCACCAGGATTGGCACATCTAATGGATGCGCCACTTCTGGGGCGGCTGCGGCCTGCTATTTTTAGGCTGGGGAGAGTCCAATAACCATGGACCTCCCTAGTCTGAGAATATCAGACCACAGCTGTCTGCTTTACCTTGGCTGGTGATCCAATTTTGGGGGACCCCTACGTGTTTTTTTTTTTTAGTTATTTATTTAATTTAAAATAACAGCGTGGGGTGCCCTCAGTTATGGATTACCAGCCAAGGTGAGGTTGCCAGCTGTGGTCTGCAGGCTGCAGCCATCTGCTTTACCCTAGCTGGCTACAAAAATAGGGGGAACCCTACGTCATTTTTTTTTTTCATTTTTTTGGCTAAATACAAAGCTAAGCACCCCTTAGTGCCACATGAAAGGCACCAAAGGGTGCAAAATTACAAAATGCAGGAGAGTGGGACATAATGTGTCTTTCTGCCATTATAATGACAGAAAAGACTGATATGAAGTGCACAAGCACAAGAAAATCACCAGAGCGCTCTACGCTGTGAAAAGCAGTAGAAAATGGCACTGGAGTGAACATGTGACCGCCTCATGTAGGATAAAGCTATGGATCCTGGGTAAATTTATGCATTTACCCTCCTTCAGTTTTTTTGCAGTACACAAAAAAAACGGAAGACACACGGATGACAAACAGATGACATACGGACCTTCTAATGAACGGAAACGGATGCCACACAGATGCACCCGTGAAAAAAAAAAGACTGTTTTTTGCAGACCGCAAAAATTGATCGGTCATGTTAATGTAGCCTTATTCTGATCTGCCGTTTATAAACAGCAGGCAGAAATAAGTGAATAACGCCCCCCGGCGTCAGAAAATCTCTGGGGTTTCAGGGCTAGCTGAGACCCTGGAGATCATGATTCAGGACGGTTTTTCCGGTTCCCGCTCACGTGATCACAGGTATACACCGTACACCGATGATCACGTTACAGTAAATGACAGCGCCGGTAAAAAATTATTTATCTCCCATCTGGCATGAACAAACACTTCTTCTCCACTTCTCCACTTTTTCTCCACTTTTTCTCCACTTCTTCTTCTCCACTTTTTCTCCACTTTTTCTCCATTTTTTCTCCACTTTTTCTCCACTTTTTCTCCATTTTTTCTCCACTTTTTCTCCACTTTTTCTCCATTTTTTCTCCACTTTTTCTCCATTTTTTCTCCACTTTTTCTCCACTTTTTCTCCACTTTTTCTCCATTTTTTCTCCACTGTTTCTCCACTTTTTCTCCACTTTTTCTCCACTTTTTCTCCATTTTTCTCCACTTTATCTCCACTTTTTCTCCACTTTTTCTCCACTTTTTCTCCACTTCTTCTCCACTTCTTCTCCACCTTTTCTCCACCTTTTCTCCACTTTTTCTCCACTTTTTCTCCATTTTTTCTCCACTTTTTCTCCACTTTTTCTCCACTTTTTCTCCACTTTTTCTCCACTTTTTCTCCATTTTTTCTCCACTTTTTCTCCACTTTTTCTCCACTTTTTCTCCACTTTTTCTCCATTTTTTCTCCACTTTTTCTCTACTTTTTCTCCATTTTTTCTCCACTTTTTCTCCACTTTTTCTCCATTTTTTCTCCACTATTTCTCCACTTTTTCTCCATTTTACTTTATGATTGACATCTCTTTCGTACCAGAGCTGTCTAAGCCTACTCTGACTCCATATTTGTCATTACTATATTGTCCTTGTACTGTATTATGACATTTGTATCATGTGTTTCATTTCTTGCTGTGTTGCAATTTTTTTTGCTGCATCCCAATTGTACCTCTACATTGTTCGAGTTTGTTATTTTTCTCTCACTCTTATGTGATACTGATTATTGTCATTTTTCATGATTACATGCAGATAAGTCCAATCTGACGAAGGCTCAGGCCGAAACGTCATTTGTAACTTGTTTTGGACAAAACCATATATGCTTATGAAAAAAATGTTTTTCTTAATACGGACCAATAAAGAGTGATTTTGCATTACTATCCGTTGTGACTTACTGACTTTCTGGGAGATTTAGAGTGCCGAGGTTACTCACTAATTTTATCTATTATTACCTCTGAGCACCTATATACCAGTGAGCAGAGCTTCCTCTACAGTAGTTCTCCTGATTAGGCATGCCCTTACCTCATGAGCAGGGCATTGCAGCTTTGGTAGCAACCATTATGACATGGACTCTGCTGCTGTGGACCCGGGGAGAGTGAGTGCAGATTCATTGCACCCACACTCCTCACATGAAGGGTCCGCACTCCTAGAAAATGGGGGATACGTTCCCTGAGTGTCTCCCCCCCATATTCTAGACGGTCCAGAGTCGTCGTGGGACCACTTTATTTTTTTTCTTACAATAAATTGGTGAAAGAGGAAATGTTTTGGGGACTGTTTTTTCAAATAAATTTCTTTTGTCGATTTTTTTTTTTTTGTTAGTACTGACAGTTTATGATGTTGGGTATCTAATAGACGCCATGACATCACAAACTGCTGGGGTTGATCTCAGGTGACTTTACAGCTAGTATCAACCCGATTTATTACCCCGTTTGCCACTGCACCAGGGCACGGGATGAGCTGAGGTGAAGCGCCAGGATTGGCGCATCTAGTGGATGCGCCACGTCTGGGGTGCCTGCGGCCTGCTATTTGTAGGATGTGAAGGCCCAATAACTATGGACCTTCCCACCCTGAGAATACCAGACCACAGCTGTCTGCTTTACCTTGGCTGGTGATCCAATTTGGGGGGGACCCTACTTTTTTTGTGTAATTATTATTTATAAAATAATTATAAAAAAAGAGCCTGGGGGGACCTCCACATTGGATCCCCAACCACGGTAAAGCTGCCAGCTGTGGTTTTCAGGCTACAGCCATATGCTTTACCCTATCTGGCTATCAAAAATGGGGGGACCCAACGTCATTTTTTTTTAACTATTTTTTAAATAGAAAAAATTAATGGGCTTCCCTGTATTTTGATTGCCAACCAAGGTATCAAAAATACCGCGGAGTGCTACGTCATTTTTTTTAAAGATTTATTTTTACAGCATTGTGATATCCAGCAATCAAAATACAGGGAAGCCCATTTTGTTTTTAGTTATTTAAATAAATACTTAAAAAAAATATATATGGGCTCCCGCTGCATTTTTTGTATTGCTAGCTGAGGGTAATCCAAGCAGCTACTGGCTGCTAACCCCCACTGCTTGGTGTTACCTTCACTGGCAATGGAAAATCCAGGGAAGCATTTTTGATTTTCTTTGCCAAAAAACTCCAAAAAAAGGACGTGAGCTTCGCCATATTTTTGTATGCTAGCCAGGTATAGCAGGCAGGTGCTGGAAGAGTTGGATACAGCGCCAGAAGATGGCGCTTCTATGAAAGTGCCATTTTCTGAGGCGGCTGCAGACTGCAATTCGCAGCAGTGGGGCCCAGAAAGCTCAGGCCAACCTGTGCTGCGGATTCCAATCCCCAGCTGCCTAGTTGTAACTGGCTGGACACAAAAATGGGGCGAAGCCTACGTCATTTGTTTTCTAATTATTTCATGAAATTCATGAAATAATAAAAAAAGGGCTTCCCTTTATTTTTGGTTCCCAGCCGGGCACAAATAGGCAACTGGGGGTTGGAGGCAACCCGTGGCTGCCTGCTGTACCTGGCTAGCATACAAAAATATGGCGAAGCCCACGTAATTTTTTTGGTGGGCAAAAAACTTCTGCATACAGTCCTGGATGGAGTATGCTGAGCCTTGTAGTTCTGCAGCTGCTGTCTGCTCTTCTCCATACAGACAGACAGCAGCTGCAGAACTACAAGGCTCAGCATACTCCATCCAGGACTGTATGCAGAAGTTTTTTGCCCACCAAAAAAATGACGTGGGCTTCGCCATATTTTTGTATGCTAGCCAGGTACAGCAGGCAGCCACGGGCTGCCTCCAACCCCCAGTTGCCTATTTGTGCCCGGCTGGGAACCAAAAATATAGGGAAGCCCATTTTTTTAATTATTTCACTTATTTCATGAAATAATTAAAAAACAAATGACGTGGGCTTCGCCCCATTTTTGTGTCCAGCCAGGTACAACTAGGCAGCTGGGGATTGGGGATTGGAATCCGCGGCATAGGTTAGCCCGAGGTTTCTGGGTGCCTCTGCTGCGAATTTCAGTCCGCAGCCGTCCCAGAAAATGGCGCTCTCATAGAAGCGCCATCATCTGGCGCTGTATCCAACTCTTCCAACAGCCCTGGAGCCGGGTGGCTTGTTGGGTAATCATGAGTTAATACTGGCTTTGTTTTACTAGCCAGTATTAAGCCAGAGATTCTTAATGTCAGGCACGTTTGACCCGGCCATTAAGAATCTCCAATAAAGGGTTAAAAAAAAGACACCACACAGAGAAAAAATACTTTAATAGAAATAAATACACAGACACATTAGAGACTCCATCTTTATTACCCCCTGTCAGCCCAATAAATCCCCAATAAACCAGCGCTGATAAGAGGTTTTTTTATTAATATTTTATACTTTTTATTGCTATCCTTGTTTTAGACACAAATTTATTCAAAACAATTCACACAATAGAACAAGGAAAAAGAAAGAAGAATAAACCCCATATGGTAGAAATAAAAATAAAAGTAAAAATAAAGAAAAGTAATTGATAGTGCAGCAAACAGATACAAGGTGTCTGGTTCCAGTACCCCGGCCGGTAGTAGATCAATTATTTAATCTAGTATAGTATATTAAGTGATGCTTCAAGGCATATGATATTTAATGCCAATTGAAACTATCACTGCAATATGATTTTTCAGATACCTGGAGAGTTTTTTTCAATCCATAAGCAAAAAGGTTTTTAATAGAGGCTTAAATTATAAGCAGCAATTTCAGCGTTCCAAGTGCCTTTAAATGAATTTGAAGAAACTGCACTTCAGGATTGTAGTGAGGATTGTAGTGAGGATGAGGTGCCCCAGCTCCTCACTTGAAGGGCTGGGGCACCTCATCCTCACTACAATCCTCACTACAATCGGGAAGCAGCGTGCAGCCTTCACTCCGTGAGAGATAAGTGCTGCTGGCTGTCAGCGGTAACAGCGGTAACGCTGACAGACGCATTACCATAGCAACTGTGCTCTCGGAGCCGCGGTTAGCGGTGACGTCACCGCTAACTGCGTTGCTATGATCTCCGTTAATGACCGGCTGTGTCAGCCGGTCCCTAACGGAACGGGGAGTCGACTGTGTGCTAGAGCATGTCGCCGGTACACGGTGATACACATATGTGCACCGTGTACCGGAGAGTGCAATGACAGGTCCTTCATGACGCGTCATAGTCATGTGACCAGTCTGTAGCCAATGAGATAATAGCCACGTGACTGGTCACATGGCTATTTTGACATCATGATAGGTCCTGCATCGCTGCTGGCAGTGCTGGTCACCGGGAGGATTCAGCGATCATCGGATGGAATAGCGGCAGGAGACAGAGTGCAGGAGGGATCGCGGGGACCGGTAAGTGTTATGGCAATATTTATTATCTGTTTGTGTACATTTATCATGCATTTGTATGTGTTTGTGATTGCCTCCCATTATAGCCTATTGGTTCGAGTTCGGTTTGTCGAACGTTCGACGAACTGAACTCGAACGAGACCTCCGTTCGGCGAACCGACCTCGAGCCGAACCACGACCGGTTCGCTCATCTCTAATGAAGACCCATCTCTATTGAAAGCACAGAACTGAGCATGAAAGCCGTATGCATAAAAAAATTTGGACTTACCGGTAAACTCATTGTGATGATTGTTTAGCGCAAACTCAGCCAAGGGTAAGTAAAATAATCAATCCTCCTGATTTATCACACAAACCACTTTAGGTACATTTCTAGACTTTGAGTCAGATGTTCCATCAGACCATTCGATTGCGGATGAAATGCCGAAGAAAAGGAAAAATGTACCACCATCCGCGTACAAAATGCTTTCCAAAATTTAGATATAAACTGGGTCACCTGTTTGACACCACATCAGAGGGAACCCTATGCAGCTTCACAATCTCAGTGACGATTTCTTGAGATTAAAATTTTAGAGTTAGGGAGAGCGGATAAGGCAATAAAGTGTGCCATTTTACTAAACCTGTCCACCACTACTACAATTACAATCTTTCCAGTCTTTCCAGTGGATGAAAGAAGGTCAGCTATAACATCCATGGATAAATGTGTTCATGGTCTGTCAGGTATAGCAAATGGTAGGAGAGACCCATACAGACAAGTATGGGGGTCTTAAAATGCACACAAGCAATAAAGGTGGACACAATTATTCACATCCTGACACAACCTTGGCCACCAAAAATGATGAGAAAGAAGGTCCAATGTCGCTTTACTACCTTAATGACCCATAAAAGCCGAGTTATGATGCTCTCCTAAAAATGGTAATTTCAAATGCAAAGGCACAAGCTATCTCCCTGAAAGACAAGGAGCAGGGGAAACCCCCTGAGCCCTCAACACCTCACCCTTAAATCAGAGCATATGATGGAGATGGTAGAGAGAAGACAGTTCAAACAGTTATCCTTACAGAAATCACTCCCCCCAATAAACTCCTTGGACTGCCAATCAACCACTGGATTGTGCCTAACCAGCCAGGGGAGGCCCAGTACTATAGGGTCAGTAAGAACTTCAAGAACATTACATAAGTTCATTGTGAAGGACCCCTTTTTGGAGGTTCAAGACAAGTTATGCACTGCTTGCATCAAACTCCCTTGTCCGAGAGGCACAGACATGATAGCAAATATATGGATAGGTTACACCAGAATACTACAAGAGAGACCATGAGTCTTGATGAATCACGCATCCACCATATTGGTCTTGCCTCACTATCCAAAAGAACAGAAATATTCTCAGTCTTCGTAACTATAACAATCTCTGAAGATAAGACAAACTGAGATGCACTTGAGGAGGTGATATACATTCTCAGGTTTTAATCCTCCATATAGCCTTCAGAAGGTGGTTTTTCTGACATTTTTTTTTCGGCTTACCTACCAAAGGACATGCACCAATGAAATGACCCTTTTGTCTGCAAAAGAAACAAACTCCCATCTTGTGGTAAACTACAATTGCCGTAGACTAAGGAAAGATGCTCCCTAACTGCATGGTTTCGTCTGGAACCTCGGGAGAGCTTTCACCCCCCAGGAGAGCTATAGAAAAAGAGGTTAACACAGATCTGTAGTTTAGGCATCTATCAATTTGGATGGCTAAAGCCATGGCAGCCTCTAAAGACTCCAGCGCTTCGTACTTGGCCAGGGTATTGTTAAGCGGCGGGATCATTCCACCTACTGTCTTGAGCATTTTTGTGGCACTTTGAACAGAATTCCTCTGTTGACTGAACCCCCTACTTCTGCAGGTATCCCGGTGGCGTGACCCGGTCTGTGATCCCAGGCTCCCCAATAAAAGGGGGATTAAGTAGGGGAAATTGTCCGTGATGCCGCCCGTGGGTTGTGGTGATAAGGTGGTGGCACCGCCGCAGGCTCTGGGGACCGTGCCCAGGACTGATGGTGTGGGGTAGCAAGGTGGGATCCCCTCCACAGGTAGGGGAGTTGTAGTCCCGGGGCCCAATTGGGAGTGGTGGTTTGGGGAGTGACGGGTGCAGTCCTCGGCTTGGACCAGGTGGTGCAGGAGTACTCACAGTGTAAAGCAATAACTGATACGAGTCCAGGAATTAACCAAGTTGCTGGTAACTGGTGCCCACGGCTGGCTGCTGTGAGGACGGGTCCCACACCCGTGTGTGTAATTCAGGTGCTCTTTTCCTGCCCGAGGTCTGCGTCTGCTTTGCACACTGGTCCGGACTCAGTCCCGACAACTGGCACCAGGGGGGCCCACTACCCTCTCCCGATCCACTTCGGGTCCCACAAGCATCTGGCCTATTCCTGAGGCCCTGACTACCACTTTCCCCAGCCCCACACAGGGGCTGCTTCCAGACTTCTCTCCTTCTGCAGACTGACTTCAGCTCACACTCTGCTCTGCTCTTTCTAAGGTCCTCTTTCCCCCCCTCTTGTTTTCCTAGGGAGGGGGTGAGTGGGGCCTGATTGGCTAGTGTGTGTTTGTGTGGGAAACTCCCCAAGGTAGTGTGAGATCTGCACCAAAAACATGCATACAGACCTCTGTGACACCCTGGTTTTGCCAGGGCGGCACACTTATCAAAGGGAACAAATCTTCAATCTATCTCTTGTGTCCTAGGCATCTGGACCCTGCAGCCCTACTCTGGATCCCTGTGTGACCCCACACCTGCTACATTAAGGAGTGAGTGGCTATTACTGGAACTTGTGGTTCCACTATTGAGTTAAAAAGAGAACTGTTGTTTAGGAGACTTACTAGGACTTATGGTTCTACTGCTAATAAGTTCATGAGAGAAATGTTACTGAAGGGATTTTGCTTTGGTTGTAACATTAAAGTGCACCAGTGGTTTCTGTATGAGTGCCAACATCCGCGGCAGCTGGAACTCATCATTGGATTATTACTTGCACTGCTGCAGCCAATGCTGGGTTAAGTATTATTAGCTAAGAGTGTTTACTCTCACTTAAAGAGAAAGTGCCATCCTTAACTGAGGGCCAGTAGCATAGATAGAATTAAGAAACTTATGTGTCATTACTGTACTCCTGTCCCCCCTCCCATCAAGGGATCTCCCAGTCCTATCACAACACCTAGGCTGGCTGCAAAGCACATTTTTTTACCTTTAAGAGTGTCACATATAATAATAATAATAATAATAATATTAATTCATTTATATAGCGCTGTTAATTCCACAGTGCTTTACATACAATGGCAACATTGTCCCCAATCTAGATTCCCTGTGAATATGTTTTTGGAGTGTGGGAGAAAACCAGAGTACACGGAGGAAACCCACGCAAACACGGGGAGAACATACAAACTCCTTGCAGATGGTGTCCTTAGTGGGATTTGAACCCAGGACCCCAGCGCTGCAAGAATTCAGTGCTAATCACTGAGCCGCCGTGCTGCTCATATCTGCTGTGTTTGTATTACGTCATTTGTTCACTGCTCCTTTTTATGCCCTATGTCCAGGCCAGGGCCAGATTGAGCCAAGTGGCCGAGAGATACATGTCCCCCATGACATTCCCCAAGATGTTGTTGATGGCTGCCTAGCCATTTAGCACAGGCCTGTACAACATACAGGCCGCCAAAGGACCTGCTGGGGCCCATGGACCTGTCCAGAAGATGTCACCCTCTTCTTTCTATAGTCAAGTGAATTTGCATCTTTCAGATGTGAATTTATTTGAACACTATGGTGTTTGGACTGGGGCAGAGCAGAGGACAGCTTGTCAACCCTGGCCCCAACTTGCAACAGCATGATGAGGTCAGCATACTCCTGATGACATCACACTGTTGCTGGTGCTGTGGCCACAGACGCAGAAGAGACAGTGGGCACTGGTAAGTGCTGCATGGAGGAGCTGAAAATTAAATGTACTTTCAGTTTAGATGACAGGACGAGGGTTACTGTGAGGGCACATTTTGGGGTAATTGCCAGATTTTGCAAGGGGACATAATATAGCAAGGGGCAGTGGGGAATTAAGCAAAGAGTCAGTGTAGTGAAGACATAGAAAAGGGCATTTTGAGGTGATTTTTGGGGAGGAGCATTGTTTGGTGGGAATATTAAGGAGAGGGAAAGTGTGTGTAGAGGGGGATATAGTTTGGAAACTGGCAATGTTGTATGGGGGGGATTCAATGCAGTGGGGCAGTGTTTGAGGGAATATTATGAACCTGTTCACTATATGGGTGTTATATTAGGGAACAGGTCCATTGTGTGTGGTGCAGTGGGTGGTGGAAATATTATGGAGAGAAGCAGAGAGGCTGGATATTATAGAGGGACAGTGTGTGAGGGGATATTATAGGAAGGGGCAATGTGTGGAGGGATCTTATGGAGGAGGGAAGTGTGATGGGGATAGTATGATATTGGCAGTGTGCAAGGGTAATATTATGGAGAGAGGCAGTATGTGGGGGAATATTATGGAAAGGTGCAGTATGTGGGTGAAATATTATGGAGAGGGGCATTGTGGAAGGATATTATGAAGAGGGGACGTGTATATGGGGGATATTATAGAGAGGGTCATGTGGAGGGGATATTATGGAGAGAGGCAGTGTTTGAGGGGATATTATGGAGAGGGGTAGTGTGTTTGGGGAATATTATGGAGCAGGGCAATATGTGGGGAATATTATATGGTTTGCATCTTTTTATTAATGTGGGGGATATTAAGGAGAAGGACAGTGTCACGCTCGGGCAAGGGATCACCTGGTGCACAGCGTAACAGAGAGGTTTCTACTGGGAATGAAAGGAAGAGGAGGACTCTGACGATAAGCAGTGGGCGATGAATCACCACCAGACACTAATCTGTGTAAATATAAAGAGATTAAACCTGGCTCAACCTATCATAATTGTGGGTGCTCTGGAGAAAAAAACAGTCCATACAATATATATACTCCGGCACACTCTGAGAACTGAGTCTGTATGGACTGTTTTTTTCTCCAGAGCACCCACAATTATGATAGGTTGAGCCAGGTTTAATCTCTTTATATATACTACTTTTTTTGACCTGAGCTCCCATCCACCCTAACTTGACATCCCTTTGCCTTCAAAGCATTTCTTCATGTCGTTTTCCACTTTTTCCTATGGAGCTACTGAAGTTACTGACATACTGTCGAAAGTTATGATTCCAGATTCTTTTTTGTCTACACCCACAGAGGAGATTCGCACCCGCGATTACGAAAAGGAACTTAGAAAACGGACTGCATTTGAATTACATTGTGCCACATTGGCACAGTATCATAAAGTACAGCGTATACCCAGGGGTCTGAGGGTATCATTACGACCTACCCTTTTTTCTGAAAATACCGATTATTGCTCTAAATTTGAGAGTATATTAAATAAATGTTCAATGGACATTATTGTTTTGACCATAGAGTTCCTACAGAAGGAGATAGAGGAACTTGGACCAAAGATTCGCTCCATTGAGGACCAACTCACTAACTGTTTGCCTAGCACTGAATGGGACAAAATCCATAAAAAGACCCAAGAGACAATTTTGGAATTTAAGAGGACGCTACAAGAAAGGAAGCGCCAGAAGTTTGTCCGTGATCAGGAGGACTATTCCAGGGACCGAGTCTATAGGTGGCGGTCATTTGACAACTTCTCGAGACGCCCAGCGGGATCCTCCGGTCCTTCACGTTATTCTGCCTCCTCAGGTTCGGACAGTGATTCTTTCTTCTCCCGACCGACCCATTTTTTAGAACAAAGACAATCCGTAAGAGGGCGACCAGGCGGGGGAAGAGGAAAGGCGTACACACCACACCGAGTACAGACACGTTCTCAGGTATGAGAAATTTGGTGTTTAATATTTCTTCGTATAACCTTTCCTTTACAGAAACACAGGTGCTGCAGAAAGGCCTTACATTTTGCCCTACTCCTCCGTTTGACTCGTTTCTATTAGACCAGGAGCTTAGACGTTTCTACCGTACCCTACGTCTGAAAGTCCACTTTTCTAACCCTGACATTTCCACGGTTGTACCCAGTTCGGACGACACCCCTGGTATCTTTGCATTACACAACCTCAATTTAAGACATCCCAGTAGGTTTAATCCACCTAAGAATTATCACCCTGTAGAGACCTATATTGCACTAGTCTCTAAGGACATTGAGATGACACTGAAGTCCATTGAGAGGGGTGATTATAAAGTGAGGAGTAATATCACACCGGAGGAGCATAGGGCCATCCGTACACTCAGGGACAACACCCATATTATCATCAAACAAGCGGATAAGGGTGGAGCGATAGTGGTTCTTGACAAAACCTATTACATCTCGGAAATTCAAGGACAACTGCAAGACAGGCATACATATCTACCCATCCCTATGGATCCCACTAAAGCCATACAAGCTAAGATCAAAGATTTAGTTGATTACCATCTATCACAGAGAAGTATAGATAATAAATTGGCTGAATTCCTCATTAAAACAGATCCTGTCATACCAGTGTTTTACACTCTGCCCAAAATTCATAAGAATTTTCAGTCACCACCTGGCCGCCCTACTGTAGCGTCCACTGATTCAGTGTTGTTCCCTCTGGCTATCACCGTAGATAGGATTGTAACACCGTTGATCCCTACCATACCTTCCTATCTTAGAGACACCTCCGATTTTCTGGGTCACTTACGTTCACTCACAGACATCCCATCTAATTGTCTACTGGTTACACTAGATGTCAACAGTTTGTACACGAGTATAGCACACGCTGATGGGATACAGGCAGTGGACTGGTTCCTTGAATCACAAAACACTTTCACCACTGCGCAGCACTCCTTTTGTATGGACCGCATCCATATAATATTGGGAAACAATTTTTTCATGTTTGAAGATACATTCTATTTACAATGCAGGGGCACAGCGATGGGGTCCAATATGGCACCACCGTATGCTAATATTTACATGGCACACTTTGAGGCCCTCTATGTATATGAGAACTCACTATGGAGGGAACATTCAGTGATATGGAAAAGATTCATTGATGACATTTTCATGATTTGGCACGGTGATTCCTCTACCCTGGATGAGTTCTTCCACCAGCTTGACACCTATAGACCAGGTCTCAATTTCACCATACATCAGGATCCCCATACCATCAGCTTTCTTGATACTCAGATATATCTTTCTCCTGCAGGCCACATTGAGACGGACCTCTTTGTAAAGGCCACGGACCGAAATAGTTTACTGCATTTCACTAGCTGTCATCCAGCTCATACCAAGAAAGCACTTCCCATATCGCAACACAAGCGAGTGGAAAGAATCGTCTCAGATCCCGAAAAACGTGAATTGAGGTTACAGGAAATGGGTTCAAAATTCATATCCAGAGGCTATCCCGCTCACATAGCTAATAACCGCACATCGCGATTAGATACTACCAGGTCTAAACAGCCTCGAGTAGCATGCGTGAATACATACCATCCTTTTTCACCATTAATCAAAGGTATTGTTGCACATCACTGGCCATTACTTCAAACTGCCTATCCCGCAGTTTCCGAGTTCTCTCAACTCCCGTTGTTCTGTCACAAGCGTCCTAAGAATCTTAGAGACAATCTAGTACGGGCTGATATAGGATCTACTACCAGCACATCACGACAAACTTTTTTAGGGACTCCTAAAGTTGGCAACTTCCCCTGCTTACATTGTTTGCAATGCAATAATCTAACCCGGGGGGACACATTCACTCATCCACACACCGGTAAGGTGTTTCACATTCGGGATTACTTAACATGTGATTCTTCATTTGTAGTATATCTCATAAAGTGCCCATGCGGTCTCGGATATGTTGGAGAGACAACCCAACATGTCCGAGACCGCATTAATAAACATAAATCCACCATCCGTTGCCAACAGACCCTATTGCCTATTCCACATCATTTTGTCACATTCAAACACACAATAGCACAACTTAAATACCAGATTTTAGAACACATACCCCCTATAAGGAGGGGTGGCAATAGGATAAGGGTCCTAAAACAACGTGAGGCATACTGGATCCACACTTTGAGAACTTTAGAACCACATGGATTGAATCGAGAGTATGATGTGATCAGTTAGAAGTGTTTCCTAATAACATGTAACATAATAAAATGAATGGCAGTATTTTCCTTTAATCTTTATTCACAGGAGCATGATTAGGGTGAATATCTTGCTTTTCTAATTCTTTTTTCTTTCTCCTTAGGTCACCCAAAACTTCTGAATACACCTTCTTCACATGCGCCACTTGGGGAATATAATCAGCACTCACACTCGGTTTGTATGGTTCCTTCTCACTGCGCGTGTGCGGGGTCTCCTGTCCCATGCGCGCTCTCGGTGCACGGCGTCCCCCATGGCGCCTTGCCCCGATATGCGCGCTCCGGCCACGGCACCCTACGCGCACGCGCGTAGGACATTACGTTATCCTAAGTGTGTCTGTCTTCCGCGCACGCGTGGACATGCCGCTGTAGAGTATGTCTCCGCGCGTGCGCGTGACATTTGACACACCAACACCCACTCCTTTCACACGCTGGCGTGTGGGCTTTGTCTCCCGCGCATGCGCGGGACTGACGCTGCAACTGCGGCGTCGGACCGCGCATGCGCGGTTCATGACGTCCACGCGTCGGCGCACGTCAGCGAGGCATGTGACGTGTATGGCCCACCCCACATTGGAAGCTCCGTCTTCCTGGCCATGCATAAATACCCAGCACCCAGCACACATGGCGTCTGGCGCCCTACACGTGGCTGATATATATCTGCACCCTCCATTAAGGTATGTTAGGTGAGCTCTATATTTCACCCTAACTGACTTGGTCCTCTTTTCTTTCCTCCGTTTGCTCTTTACTATTTTTCGTTTACTGTTAACCCTCTCCTCTACTCTCCACAGAGCCTTTGGCCCGCTCCCAATTTTACCTTATACGCAGATGACATTAGGTCAGGTATGTCATGTCCATCACCTCGTATGCCCCCTAGTCTAATGACTTGCACGACCACACATGTTTTATTCTTTCTCTACATATCACAGCCTCCGTCCCATCTACAACGGACATATATGTAGATTACAGCCTTGCCACACCACAAGGTCAGCCTTACCTGCATTTAAGCACCATTACTATATAAGGTAGGATGGAGTCTCTCATATTGGAAAAGAAAAATACCATAATATATACCACAGTTTTGCATATTCATATATGTTTTCTTCAGTTTATTAAACATAGACATATCTTTGGATCTTGGACGGACACAACATAACCTGTCCGGGTCTGCTTGGCATAGGAGGTTGGTTGTGTGTCACCTCGTTTTTTTCAAATTCCTGAAAAACCACGTTGAAGCCCATTCCTTAGTCAGTAGGTAGTATGAATCTTGTCTTGATTAAATCCGAATCTCTGTGATATCTCAGTATTAACCCCTTTCTTTTAAAATCTTGTAGATCATAGCATTAACCATCCACTCACATAAGTCAGACATATCTGGATGTGGTCCTGGACCTTCTCGTTTTTTTACACTGACTTCACCCATGAGGTATACTCCCCCCGATGAGAAATACATTATGAGAAAGCTTTCACATATTTTGTACCATTTATATTCAAATGCTCTCCCATACTCTTTTCACAATTCACTCTCTAGAACTACTTTGCTTCATGACCCCTGAGGGATTGATACACCTAGCACATCTGTAAGGTACGCCCTTCCTTCGAACTTATATATTTTCTGGTCTTGACTCAAAACACTTATAGTAAATGGATATGTTGTCTCCTTTATCTTATTCCCCGGAGCGGTGAAGGTTTTTCCTTCACTTCAATGTCCATTTGATTTGGAGTCTTGACCTTACCACTGGTCCTATTTAGGTATAACCTAGATATAACCTTGTATATTATTTCTTATTACTCCCTTTTTTTCTTCATTATCATTTGTAACACTAACATTTCATGTTTCATCCTCATAGTACCTTTACGGATACCATTAGTCGGTCAACCCACCGAGTTTTTGGTGCTCGTTTAAGAAATCTAGTTCTAGCTTTCATAGGTATGTCTTGACCTTCAGTTCTCTGATTTTTTTATAAACGTGTTGCATTGACCCCCATCTGGGAGGATTGTCTCAGTTGCATGTATCTTTTTCCATGGGTGATTTTCATGTACTTTCTCTATGGAATGCTCATAATTAACAGACTGTTTTCATGATGAATATCCCCCCTGTTTTTCCCCCCTTGTTTCCCCCTTCATGGGCAATACATATTGTGATTGGGTAACATTTGTGTATTATTGTGACCTGTGATTTTTTCTTTTTTCTCTTATTGTACATTAGTCCCTGAAGAAAACCCTAATCGGGTTGAAACGTCGGACAATCTTACGTTTACAATAAAGACAATTTTTGAGCATCATATTCTACTAATCTGTGTAAGACACCTGAGCCCCCCTAATGTCCCTATACGAGTCTTTCCTTTCGTTGCCGTCACATGCCTAGTGTGCCACCCCACACCAGTAGCAGCCAGGCTGCTCGGATCCGGATACGCAGTGTGGCTCGAAGGATCCTCCGGACCCGGGGTCGCGCGGACACTTCAAATCAAAGGGGACGTATATGTACGGGGATTGCCGTGAACACTTGGTGACGCCACCCACGGTATGGTGAGATGTAGCACCACCGCTGCTGTTGGGGAGCACCCGGGGGTGATGGAATAGCAGCTGGTTATTAACCCCTCCATGGGTAGGGATGGATGCCCCGGGGCCCAGTGTCTCTGTGCTGAGGATGGCAGTTGCAGGGGCCGGCACGCCTGGTCGGACCGGGGGGTGCTGGTGTAGTCACAGTCAAATGAATCACACAAGTCCAACGGTAAACATCCATAACAGTACCCCACTTTCTACGAGGGGCCTCCGGATCCTCAACACAAGACTTGTCCAAATAAAACACACACAAAGAAGGCACTGACTCCCTTACATTCACTTCTGTTTGACACCTGACCTTCAAGTTTTCCATAAACGCAAACTGGAGAAGACGGTAATAGAGTAGGCTCCAGAGGTACGACAAATAACGTTATGGGCACTTAGTACTGAGGGAAGCTCCAGATGAAAAGTCATAGGGTTAATAATGTAGGCTACTCTATATGGACTAATAAACCTAGAGCCCAGAACCACAGATGAACACTTCCACCTGATCTTTTTAATGGACACACATACATAATCATTCACACAAAAGTCTGGACCTGGATGTTTCTTACCAGCCAGGCATTTATTAGGAACTAGATGGTGGCCCGATTCTACGCATCGGGTATTCTAGAATTTACGTATTGTGTAGTTAATGTGTGATTTTTGTTATATATATATATATATATATATATATAGATGTTGTTGTGTGTAGTTACCAAGTGTTTGTGTAGGGCACTGTACATGTTCTGGGAGTTGTCTGGGTGTGGCGGGGGGTGAGAGCGGTGTTGTTTGTGTGTTGCGTTGTTTGTAGAGCGCTGTGTGTCTGTAGCGTTGTGTATGTGTGTGTTGCGCGGTTTGTATGGGTGTGGGGTGTGTCTGTGTGTTTTGGGGGAGGTATGTTTTGTGCAATGTGTGTGTTGTGCGGTATGTGCGTATATTTGTGTGTGCCGCGGTGTTTGTGTGTTGGGTGTTGTGTGTGTGCGGCGTTGTCTGTGTGTGTGGGTGTCTGTGTAGGGCAGTGTTTGTGGTTCCCAGTGTGTGTGTGGTGTGTTGTGCAGTGCGTGTGTGGCGGTGTGTGTGTGTGTGTGTTTTGGGGGGAGGTGTGCACCCCCCATCGTGCTCCATCCCCCATGCTGTGCACCCCCCATCGTGCTCCATCCCCCATGCTGCGCACCCCCCATCGTGCTCCATCCCTCATGCTGCGCACCCCCCATCGTACTCCATCCCCCATGATGTGCACCCCCAATCGTGCTCCATCCCCCATGCTGCGCACTCCCCATAGTGCTCCATCCCCCATGCTGCGCACTCCCCATTGTGCTCCATCCCCCATGCTGCGCACTCCCCATTGTGCTCCATCCCCCATGCTGCGCACTCCCCATCGTGCTCCATCCCCCATGCTGAGCATTCCCCATCGTGCTCCATCCACCATGCTGCACACTCCCACGTGCTCCATCCCCCATGCTGCGCACTCCCCATCGTGCTCCATGCCCCATGCTGCGCACTCCCCATCGTGCTCTATCCCCCATGCTGCGCACTCCCAAACATGCTCCATCCCCCATGCTGCGCACTCCCCATCGTGCTCCATCCCCCATGCTGCGCACCCCCCATCGTGCTCCATCCCCCATGCTGCACACTCCCCATTGTGCTCCATCCCCCATGCTGTGCACTCCCCATCATGCTCCATCTCCCATGCTGCACATTCCCGATCGTGCTCCATCCCCCATGCTGTGCACTCCCCATCGTGCTCTATCCCCCATGCTGCGCACTCCCCATCATGCTCTATCCCCCATGCTGCACACTCCCCATCGTGCTCTTTCCCCCATGCTGCGCACTCCCCATCATGCTCCATCCCCCATGCTGCGCACCCCCCATCGTGCTCCATCCCCCATGCTGCGCACCCTCCATCGTGCTCCATCCCCCATGCTGCGCACTCCCCATTGTGCTCCATCCCCAATGCTGCGCACTCCCCATCGTGCTCTATCCCTCATGCTGCGCACTCCCCATCGTACTCCATCCCCCATGCTGCGCACCCCCCATCGTGCTCCATCCCCCATGCTGCGCACCCCCCATCGTGCTCTATCCCCCATGCTGCGCACTCCCCATTGTGCTCCATCCCCAATGCTGCGCACTCCCCATCGTGCTCTATCCCCCATGCTGCACATTCCCGATCGTGCTCCATTCCCCATGCTGCGCACTCCCCATTGTGCTCTATCCCCCATGCTGCACACTCCCCATCGTGCTCAATCCCCCATGCTGCGCACTCCCCATCGTGCTCTATCCCCCATGCGGCACACTCCCCATCGTGCTCCATCCCCCATGCTGCGCACTCCCCATCATGCTCCATCCCCCATGCTGCGCACCCCCCATCGTGCTCCATCCCCCATGCTGTGCACTCCCCATCGTGCTTCATCCCCCATGCTGCGCACTCCCCATCGTGCTCCATCCCCCATGCTGCGCACTCCCCATCGTGCTCCATCCCCCATGCTGCGCACTCCCCATCGTGCTCTATCCCCCATGATGCACACTCCCCATTGTGCTCCATCCCCCATGCTGCACACTCCCCATCGTGCTCCATCCCCCATGCTGCACACCCCCATCGTGCTCCATCCCCCAATCTGCGCACTCCCCATCGTGCTCCATCCCCCATGCTGCACACTCCCCATCGTGCTCCATCCCCCATGCTGCACACTCCCCATCGTGCTCCATCCCCCATGCTGCGCACTCCATCCCCCATGCTGCGCACTCCCCATCGTGCTCCATCCCCCATGCTGCGCACTCCCCATCGTGCTCCATCCCCCATGCTGTGCACCCCCCATCGTGCTCCACAGTCACACATCAGATAGTATACACGCACACATCTGATCGCATACACTCACACACACACCCCACTTCTCCCTGTGCCCACCAGTGGGCGGTCCCAACAGCTGTGCTGCACGCCGTGCTCCTCTGCCGACACTCACAGATCCGATCGCATACACTCACACACACACACTCACACATCAGAACACACTCACACACATCCGATCGCATACACGCACTCACACATCAGAACACACTCACACACATCCGATCGCATACACGCACACACACACTGACGTTATCGCACAGCGCTCACACAATCACAACATCTAGAGATACCACATGCTGCCGGCCATGTGATCCTCCGGCAGGTCCTGGAAGATCACTGCATGCACAGGATCGCCGAGGTGTGTGTGAGAGTGAGTGTGATCTGATATATGTGTGTGTGTGTGTGTCTGTTCTTATGTGTGTGCGTGTGTGTGTGTTCCGCCGCTGCAGGACCTTGATGCGCTCACCTGGGAGCCGGTGTACGCTGGTAACCATGCTACAATATTACATGGTTACCAGAGTACCCCGCCCCCCGCTCGCACGGGAGCCCACACCAGTGTACGCCGGCGTACGCTGATGTGGGCTCCCGGGGGTACAGCACTCACCTGGGAGTCAGTTCGGGGAATGCGTGGGGGGGGCGGGGCCAGAACGAGCGTGCAATGCGTGAGGGGGGCGGGGCATGGCCGAGTTGCCAATGCGTGCAGGGGGCCGAGGCGAGCGCCCAATCCATGCGGGGGGCGGGGCCATGGCGAGCCCAGCGGCCAATCCGCTGTTTGTCACCGTAAGGACACAATTTTGGAGCAAGACAGACAGACAGACAGAATAAGGCAATTATATATACCGTTAGGTCCAGAAATATTTGGACAGTGACACAAGTTTTGTTATTTTAGCTGTTTACAAAAACATGTTCAGAAATACAATTATATATATAATATGGGCTGAAAGTGCACACTCCCAGCTGCAATATGAGAGTTTTCACATCCAAATCGGAGAAAGGGTTTAGGAATCATAGCTCTGTAATGCATAGCCTCCTCTTTTTAAAGGGACCAAAAGTAATTGGACAAGGGACTCTAAGGGCTGCAATTAACTCTGAAGGCGTCTCCCTCGTTAACCTGTAATCAATGAAGTAGTTAAAAGGTCTGGGGTTGATTACAGGTGTGTGGTTTTGCATTTGGAAGCTGTTGCTGTTACCAGACAACATGCGGTCTAAGGAACTCTCAATTGAGGTGATGCAGAACATCCTGAGGCTGGAAAAAAAGAAAAAATCCATCAGAGAGATAGCAGACATGCTTGGAGTAGCAAAATCAACAGTCGGGTACATTCTGAGAAAAAAGGAATTGACTGGTGAGCTTGGGAACTCAAAAAGGCCTGGGAGTCCACGGATGACAACAGGGGTGGATGATCGCCGCATACTTTCTTTGGTGAAGAAGAACCCGTTCACAACATCAACTGAAGTCCAGAACACTCTCAGTGAAGTAGGTGTATCTGTCTCTAAGTCAACAGTAAAGAGAAGACTCCATGAAAGTAAATACAAAGGGTTCACATCTAGATGCAAACCATTCATCAATTCCAAAAATAGACAGGCCAGAGTTAAATTTGCTTAAAAACACCTCATGAACCCAGCTCAGTTCTGGAAAAATATTCTATGGACAGATGAGACAAAGATCAACCTGTACCAGAATGATGGGAAGAAAAAAGTTTGGAGAAGAAAGGGAACGGCACATGATCCAAGGCACACCACATCCTCTGTAAAACATGGTGGAGGCAACGTGATGGCATGGGCATGCATGACTTTCAATGGCACTGGGTCACTTGTGTTTATTGATGACATAACAGCAGACAAGAGTAGCCGGATGAATTCTGAAGTGTACCGGGATATACTTTCAGCCCAGATTTAGCCAAATGCCGCAAAGTTGATCGGACGGCGCTTCATAGTACAGATGGACAATGACCCCAAGCATACAGCCAAAGCTACCCAGGAGTTCATGAGTGCAAAAAAGTGGAACATTCTGCAATGGCCAAGTCAATCACCAAATCTTAACCCAATTGAGCATGCATTTCACTTGCTCAAATCCAGACTTAAGACGGAAAGACCCACAAACAAGCAAGACCTGAAGGCTGCAGCTGTAAAGGCCTGGCAAAGCATTAAGAAGGAGGAAACCCAGCGTTTGGTGATGTCCATGGGTTCCAGACTTAAGGCAGTGATTGCCTCCAAAGGATTCGCAACAAAATATTGAAAATAAAAATATTTTGTTTGGGTTTGGTTTATTTGTCCAAGTACTTTTGACCTCCTAAAATGTGGAGTGTTTGTAAAGAAATGTGTACAATTCCTACAATTTCTATCAGATATTTTTGTTCAAACCTTCAAATTAAACGTTACAATCTGCACTTGAATTCTGTTGTAGAGGTTTCATTTCAAATCCAATGTGGTGGCATGCAGAGCCCAACTCGCGAAAATTGTGCCACTGTCCAAATATTTCTGGACCTAACTGTATATATAGCTAGATAATCCCCTTGAAGGACTGATCACATGAGTACCATTATTTCTGTCCAGGCCTATTTCATGAGTTTAATTTTTTAAAATATTCTGTGTAAACATGGTTGAAAAGCAATGTTTGACTTTCATTTCTTCATTTTCATAGATTTTTAATTTCTTATTACTTTTGTCAGATACAAGTTATTTCTGTGACCATTGTGGGTTTTTCTTTCATTAAACGAGGGGTACCAACAATTTTGACCATGTGTGTACTCAAGAGTCCATACATTCAAGTGTCTTGAAAAGTACAAAAAAAGTGCAACTCCACAATGTGTTTTTTTTAGTTTTTTTTATTTACGATGTTAACTATATGGTAAAACGGACCTCACAAGATTATTATCCAGGTGAGTATGAGTACGCATATAACAAACATGTATAGTTTTTTGTTTTATTTAAGTGGTGAAAAAAATTCTAAAATTTGTACAAAAAAATATTGTTTTTGTGGCCGTTTTCCTAGACCTGTAACGTTTTCATTTTTCTAAATATGGGGCTATGTGAGAGACTGTTTTTTGCACCCTGAGCTAATGTTTTTAATAATACCATTTTGGAGCACATATGATGTATTGATAGCCTTTTACTGCATGTTACTGGGGGCATGGTCAATAACTTGGTGCAAGGCAGTTGGTTACAGCAATGTCAATTTCCTACTGATAAATCCTTCTCTATAGGTACAGTATACAACAGAACAGCTTAATAAATGACACAACTTTTTGTGCAGTAGTGTCAGGGTGTGTGCGGGGATGATGATGAGTTTGGTAGTGCCGGGGTGTGTGCGTGGATGATGATGGGGGCAGTAGTGCCTGCGTGTCTCTCTCTCTTCTCTCTCTGTTCCCTCTCTCTTCTCTCTCTCTCTTCTGTCTCTCTTCCTCTCTCTTTCTCTCTCTTTCTCTCTCTCCTCTCTCTCTTCTCTCTCTCTTCTGTCTCTCTTCCTCTCTCTTTCTCTCCCTTTCTCTCTCTCTCTCCTCTCTCTCTTCTCTCTCTCTCTCCCCTCTCTCTCATATCTCTCTCCTCTCTCTCTCCTCTCTGCACTCTTTCTTCTCTCTCTCTCTTCTCTCTCTCTTCTCTCTCCTCTCTCCTCTTTCTCTCTTCTCTCTCTTCTCTCTCTCTCTTTTCTCTCTCTCCTCTTTCTCTCTCTTCTCTCGCTTCTCTCTCTCCCTCTCCTCTCTCTTCTCTCTCTCTCCTCTCTCTTCTCTCTATCCTCTCTCTCTTCTCTCCCTTTTCTCTCGCTCTTCTCTCTCCTCTCTCTCTTCTCTCTCTTCTCTCTCTCTTCTCTCTCTCTCAGACATGTTCAGCTGATGCGGTCACCTGCAGCATCAGCTGACACAATAATTCGAGCAGTGAGGCCGGCTTTTTACCGCCCGGCCGGCTAAACTATCAGCTGATGCTGTCGGACAGGAGTCTGCACAGAAGTGTGTAGTTCTTTTTTTTTGCACTGATGCATCATCTGATTGTATAAACGGCTTTTATTCAATAAGCTGCTGTGTCTTGTGTTTCAGGTCCTTGAACCTGACACATCATCTGATCGCTTTGCCTTCCAGAAAACCGATCAGATGATATTGGATCCGGATTGGACGACGCGGGACCCTTGACCCAGGAGTACTGCGGAGGGGGGTTCTTTATTTCAATAAAGATGAAGTTACTAATTGTGTTGTGTTTTATTTCTAATAAAAATATTTTTCTGTGTGTTGTGGTTTTTTTTATCTGTACTAGAAATTCATGGTGGCCATGTCTAATATTGGCGTGACGCCATGAATTTCGGGCTTAGGGCCAGTTGATAATATACAGCTAGCCCTAACCCCGTTATTACCCAGTGAGCCACCCATCACCAGGGCAGCTGGAAGAGTTGGATACAGCACCAGAAGATGGCGCTTCTATGAAAGCGCCATTTTCTGGGGCGGCTGCGGACTGCAATTGGGCACCTTGCGCTGAAGATTCCAATCCCCAGCTGCCTAGCTGTACTTGGCTGGACGCAAAAATTGGGCGAAGCCCACGTCATTATTTTTAAATTATTTCATGAAATTTGTGAAATAATTAAAAAAAAAAAAGGGCTTCCCTATTTTTTTGGTTCCCAGGAGGGTACAAATAGGCAGCTTGGGTTAGGGGGCAGCCCGTAGCTGCCTGCTGTGCCTGGCTAGCATACAAAAACATGGCGAAGCCCACGTAAATTTTTTGGGGAGCAACAAAATCATGCATACAGTCCTGGATGGAGTATGCTGAGCCTTGTAGTTCTGCAGCTGCTGTCTGCTGTCTGTCTGTATGGAGGAGAGCAGACAGCAGCTGCAGAACTACAAGGCTCAGCATCATCAATCCAGGACCGTATGCTGAAGGGAGAGGCAGGGGGAGCAGAACTGCAAGGCTCAGCATACTTCAACGACTATTGTATGCAGGAGAGCAGACAGCAGCTGCAGAATTACAAGGCTCAGCATGCTGCATCCAGGACTGTATGCTGGAGGGAGAGACAGGGGGAGCAGAACTACAAGGCTCAGCATGCTCCATTCACTAGTGTATACAGGAGAGCAGACAGCAGCTGCAAAACTACAAGACTCAGCATACTCCATCCAGGACTGTATGTAGGAGTTTTTTGCCCCCCCAAAAAATGACGTGGGCTTCTCCATATTTTTGTATGCTAGCCAGGTACAGCAGGCAGGTACGGCTGCCCCAAACCCCCAGCTGCCTATTTGCACCTGGCTGGGAACTAAAAATACAGGTAAGCCCTTTTTTAAATTATTTCATGAATTTCATGAAATAATAAAAAAAAAAAGACGACGTGGGCTTCGCCCCATTTTTGTGTCCAGCCAGGTACAACTAGGTAGCTGGGGACTGGAATCCACAGCACAGGTTAGCCTGAGCTTTCTGGGCCCCTCTGCTGCGAATTGCAGTCCGCAGCCGCCCCAGAAAATGGCGCTTTCATAGATGCGCCATCATCTGGCGCTGTATCCCACTCTTCAGCAGCCCTGATGCCGGGTGGCTTGCTGGGTAATAAAGGGTTAATACTAGCTTTGTTTTACTAGCTAATATTAAGCCAGACATTCTTATTGTCAGGTAAGTTTGACCCGGCCAATAAGAATCTCCAATAAAGAGTTAAAAAAAAGACACCACATAGAGAAAAAATACTTTACTAGAAATAAATACACAAACACACTTAGAGACTCCATGTTTATTACTCTCTCACACCCCTCCACGATCCTGGTCTTCTGTCTTCTTTCTCTTCAACCCATGCAGCTTTGCTACATCAGACAACACTGCATGGGAGGAAGAAGCTGCTGCTCCCATGCAGGCTAATCACTCAGTAAGTGAGAAGAAGCTGTGAGTTGTAAGCGGTGACTTCACCGTTGCCACCGTTGCAATAGTAATCTGACAGGTGGGTTACTATAGCAACGGTGATTTCCGATCACCTGATTCCTGGCGCCACTATTCACCGGCTGTGGCATCCAGTCCTTGCATGTGGGCTGACTCTGTAAAGAGCGCCGACATGCATGAATGGGGAGCCAATCATGTCCCCGAGCATCTCGCCAGTACACGGAAATGCTCAAATGAGCACCACGTACCGGAGACATGCACTGACAGGACCTAGCATGACGTCTAGCCATGTGACCAGTCTGTAGCCAATGAGATAATACACACGTGACTGGTCACATGCTATGACGTCACGGAAGGTCCTATCTTCAGTGCTGGTTACTGGGAGGGCACCGTGATGATTGGAAGGAGAAGCGGTGGGAGACAGAGTCTGCAGGACGCGTTGGGGGTGACCTGTAAGTATAATGGCAATGTTGATTAACTGTATGTGTATATGTATAATGTGTTTTTATGTGTTTGTGTTTGCCTGCCATTGTTTTCAACTGAATTCGAACTCTGGGGGGGCTCATCTCTACTGTTCAGGTTTATCACCCAAATAAAGTTTGCTGAAAGGTTGTAGAGAAGTCAATCAGGAAGCTATTAGGCTGTGGGTATTCTGGAGCTATTACAGTCATACCAAGTATAGGCATGCTTGTAATTGAAATCACTGTAAAAATAGGAAGCAAAATGGATAAAGCTAGACATACTTACCAGTCTCCACAATACGGCTGTTCCGGGTGCACTCATTACATTACATTCATATTTACTGCTTCCCACACTCACTGTATGTGATAGAATCTGTGATTGGCTGCACCCATGTACGCGATCAACATGAGGTTAACCCAAACGTCTTACGCTTTGCTGGCCTCAAGAAAGTCACCCTCCCTCCTAAAGGGGATGACTTGCATAAACTCTTGTTTCAAACAGAGGCCAAATTAATAATCAATTATGGGACACAAGGTGCATTGGGTTTAAATGACCGCGTTGATCTGACGGTATTTTTAAAAATACTTTATAGTTCTACCTCTTGTCCTATTGTGATGTATGAGCTTTGTTTTGTATCTGTATTTCAGTGTTTTGCTCAACCACTTGATTTTATATGTATGTACATTCCCCATTGATTTAAGTGGTTTTGTGACACAACCTGTGAGCACTCCTACATAAGGCATGGTGTCTCAGCTCCACATGTGGACCCGTGGAAGCCTAATCAGTAGGCGAAAGGGCCGTCGTCCTCGTTTAGGAGCCGGCTCACAGGTTGCTCCAAGCCTTTTTCTCTGCACCTTTGAATAAACAAGTTATCCTGCACAGCGGAAGGAGTGCGGTCTTTTTCTTCTTACCCTGCTTCTCATGGATCCCTCCTTGTGACGAGCACCCTGCTTTGGATTAAGGAGATCTGCAGCTGTCCTTCATAACGTACGCGGTACCGCAGGTAACACGCAGTGGTGCAGGACCATTCTTACTCTTCGTGCGTATATGTATAATGTGTTTGTATGTGTTTGTGTTTGCCTGCCATTGTTTTCAATGGGGTTCGAAGGTGTTCATCGAACGTTCGCCGAACACACCCGCCGTTCGACGAACCGAACCAAATTCGAACACTAGGGGGGTGGCTCATCATTAGACAGGACAGTGTATAGAAGGTGAGAAGGTAAGGATGGGCCACAGTGTCGAGATTAGGCAGTATAATGGAAAAATAGTGTGAGGGGACAGTGTGAATAGGCAGTCCAGTATGGAAAGCAGTGGGCAATGTGTAAGACATGTAAAATTAGAGGGATAGTGTGAGAGTCATATTTTGTGCAGGGTGCACTGTGACAGGCAATTATTTCTCTGAGGCAATTACTTATTCAGGGTGCACAGAATAGGGCAGATATTTTTAAATGGAGCATTATAATCACACTGTTATTTTTAAGGGTAACATGTTAGTATGTGCTACACTTATAGCAAGAAGAGAATGACGCTTCCTATATATGCGTCTAGGAGATATTGGGGTGCACTTCAGGTTCCAAAGCCAAACAGTGAGAAGTATACAAGGCACTCCCAAGATGATTTGAATAAATATTTATTCATGTGCGTAACAGAAACGTTTTCGGTCCTATATGGACCTTCCTCAGTAGCACATATGTGAGGGAAAACGCTGTGTGGGCTGTCAGACACGGAATCCACCGCTGTATGGGGGCTGCCATGTCATGTCATGGCCGCCCCCATACAGCGGTGGATTCCGCGTCTGACAGGACTGAAAACGTTTCTGTTACGCACATGAATAAATATTTCTTCAAATCAGTATGTGCTACACTGTGGTATCATCCTCAGACACAGGCAGTGCCCCTCCTCTTTCTGTCTGAGGGTCACTATATCCTAGACAGAACAGCATCAGTCTGTTTTCCCCTGATGAACCCCAGTATACCAACTGCTGGATAGAAACACGTTGGGATCTCTATGGTTGACTATTATTGATCTAAGTATATCTTATTGTCTTGATGCTCTATCTTGCATTTTTTACCTTGGTGATGGATTTTCACAGTTCTTACTATGAATAGGGCCTTTGTCGGGATGCTCTAGGGCTTCCCAATGGTGAATGGGGATGGCAAAAAAGTTAGGGAGTCATACCGACTTGTTGACTCCAATATTTTGCCTGGACATCCACCTCTTGGCTTTTGAATGGATGGATGGACTTCATTTTGTATTCTTTCAACTGTACTGGCACTCACATAATGCAGTTTAGCAATTTTCTTGGCCAAGAGATCGCTTTCGATGAGCTGGATAATGCTGTTTTTCTTTTCTTGGAAAATCTTCATGGCTGCTAATTAATTAAAACTAATAATCTTTTGCTTGAGACTCAGCCTAAAAACAAACCCTTAGGTAATAGGAAATTTGTGAATAGGTTGCAATTTTTAGTATACAGGAATACAAATATTTTTCTACCACCAGAAGTAAAACAGTAGCAATGCAATAACATTACAAGAATCTGCATAACTAATTTTATGCAAAATAGTTTATTCAAATTTATGTATGAGATTGTCAAGATGATTGTCTACAAAATTGTAGTAGTCTCCAGTTCAAAGCTGTAGTAAATGGTTAGATATGGATCCTAAAAGTCAAAAGTTCAAAACATCGTTACCTTTTTGCTTGTCAGTGTATTCATGTACTGACGTTGTTTTGTGGACTTCTTTCTGTACTGTTAGTGGTTCTAGTGATGTATTTGTGTACTCATGGTGATTATAGTGATATATTTCTATATTTCTGGTGGTTTCAGTAATGTATTTCTGCCCTGGAGGTGGTTTTGATGATGTACACATTTCCTGATGAGGTTATAGTGATGTATTTCTGTACTGCTGGTGGTACTGTGATGTATTTGTGTAGTGATTGTATTTCTGGTAATGTATCCCTGTGCTGTTATTTATTCTGATATTGCAAAAATGTAAAAATCCATAATTTATTAGATTACCTGATACTTAGCTTTTTTTATTAAAGTATTGTGACTTCTAGCAAGTTAAGTGTTACAAGAATACCAGCCCCCAGCTGTTGGGTTTTAACATGGCTGGTTATCAAAATTAGGGGGGACTGCACACAGGTTTTTAAATTTTTTATTTGAATTAAAAAAAAATCAAAACGGCATGTGGTTCCTCTTATTTTGATACACAGCCAAGATAAGCGCACAGCTGGAGGCTGCAGCCTGTAGTCGTATGCTTTATCTTTGCTGGGTATCTTAATAGGGGGAACCCTACTCCAATTTTTTTATTTATTTACTTTTCTTGTACAATATAGACTTGCAGACTGATCTATGATTAGAAGGATCAGACAGGCTATCACTCAGGGTGGGGGGTGCATCTGACTGCAACCAATCACAGACATCGATGGGCGGGGAAAGCAGTACATATGCGTGAGCCTAATGCGTGGCCCCGGAAGTGAATGTACAGCCGTTGGAGGAGTTACAGCTGTGCTGGAAGCTCAGTAAGTATAGCGCTGCTTGCTTTATTATTTTTTCTTTAATTTTTAATCCTTTATTTTTTGTATTACCCGGATTATTAGCCAGAGTTCCATGAGGTCCACCAATTGGATACTTTTGAAACCGCGCGGATCCGGACTTTTATAGTCCGAGTCCACCCATCAGTAGTTATAAACAAATATGGAATACAGTGGTTAAATATTATACAATACTGGGACTGGACAGCATAGCCATACTATTACTAAATAAATTCCTTATACTGTAACCCAATAAATAGTACTACCATAGCAATACCACCATAATACCCCCCTTCCTTCTTAGTGTGCCTGGAAAACCTAGTTGCCCATCAGTCCCCTTCCAACCACTGTCCTCCTGAGCCGTAATCTTATTATTATTTATACAAGAACTAAGTTCACATAAAGTCTTTTGTTTGGGGTTTTTTTTGACAAAAACTAAAACAAATAATCAAAAAGAGGAATGAATTATATATAGACCAAAGAAAAAATCTCCTAAAATAATACTTTATTTTTATTAATTAAAAGGCATACCTTAGAACCATTAATCGGGGAGTCAATCTCAAACTGCCTGAATCTACAAATTAGACCAATGCTAATAGAGCACAAACACCAGATGTATATCGTAGCATAGACGGATAATAGAATATAAATTCCCCGCAGGGACTTATTTGCCAGTATCCACAAAATGTCTCAGTCCCAACGCATTTCCCCCCGTATTTCTTGGGGTTCATCAGGGGACCTTCATAGGACAATAGTCCAGGTACAAAAAAGCCATCTAATGGTGTCCATTCCAGGGGCAGACAATACTAGTGCCTGGGTAAAGTCCCAAAATTGAGACTATTTCATGTCCACTGCAAGATGATAGGGGATTCCAACCGTCAGGTAGATAATTCACGTATTATCTAATTTGTAGATTCAGGCAGTTTGAGTTTGAGTCCCCAATAACTGAGGAGGACTTAATTATTGCCTTATTTTCTGACCTCTGACAAATTTTTGGCAAAAATTATCTTCAAAATTATTTTTGTGATGGGGGTCAACCTCAGGTAAATATTATTCTAGGGTAAGGTACTAAACAGCCGGCCCACATCATCACCCTTGGCAACTACAGCCTGCAGTGATCATGTGCGGCTGTATTCACTGCCCCCCGCACATCATCATCAGTGCGGGGGGCAGTGAATCAGTATACTCACTGGCCATGAACCCTGCAGCACCTCTCGGCCTCCTATCTGCCGGCCGCGGCCGGCACAGACAGGAGCACGAGAGATGCTGCAGGGATCGTTGCCGGCTCCACACAGGTCAGTGGTGCTGCTGCTGGCACAGACGGGAGGAGGAGCGATGCTGCATGGAGCGAGGAAAGGTGAGTATGAGCGTTTATTTTTTTGTGTGCCACAGGATGCAGCCATACACCAGGATGGGATATATAGCAGGATACGGCCATACACCAAGATGGGGTATATAGCAGGATGCGGCCATATGCCAGGATGGGGTATATAGCAGAATGCGGCCATATGCCAGAATAGGGTATATAGCAGGATGCGGCCATATGCCAGGATGGGGTATATAGCAAGATGCAGCCATATACCAGGATGGGGGTATATAGCAGGATGCAGCCATATGCCAGGATGCGGCGGCCATATTCCAGGATGGGGGTTTATAGCATGATGCGGCCATATACCAGGATGTGGGTATATAACAGGATGCGGCCATATGCCAGGATGGTGTATATAGCAGGATGGGAGCACATACCATGATGGCAGTATATAGCAGGATGGGGGCTATACCAGGATGAGGGACATATATATACAAGGCAGGAGGATCATATACAAGGCAGTAGGATCATTACCAGGATGGGTTACCTTAGTATCATTATTATTATTATTATTTATTATTATAGCGCCATTTGTTCCATGGCGCTTTACAAGTGAAAGAGGGTATACGTACAACAATCATTAACAGTACAAAACAGACTGGTATAGGAGGAGAGAGGACCCTGCCTGTGAGGGCTCACAGTCTACAGGGAATAGGTGATGGTACAATAGGTGAGGAAAGAGCTGGTTGCGCAGTGGTGTACTGGACTGAGGGCTATAGTAGGTTGTAGGCTTGTTGGAAGAGGTGGGTCTTGAGGTTCCTCCTGAAGCTTTCCACAGTAGGGGAGAGTCTGATATGCTGAGGTAGAGTGTTCCAGAGTATGGGGGAGGCATGGGAGAAATCTTGTACGCGATTGTGGGAAGAGGAGATAAGAGAGGAGTAGAGAAGGAGATCTTGTGAGGATCTGAGGTTGCGTTCAGGTAGGTACCGGGAGACTAGGTCACAGATTAAAGGAGGAGACAGGTTGTGGATGGCTTTGTATGTCATGGTTAATGTTTTGAACTGGAGTCGTTGGGCGATGGGAAGCCAGTAAAGGGATTGGCAGAGTGGCGAGGCTGGGGAATAGCGAGGGGAGAGCTGGATTAAGCAGGCCGCAGAGTGTAGGATAGATTAGAGGGGTGCAAGAGTGTTGGAAGGGAGGCCAGAGAGCAGGAGGTTGCAGTAGTCAAGGCGGGAGATGATGAGGGCATGTGACTCGCCCACCCCAGGGCTATGGGACACCCGGTGCCGGGCCGGACTAGTCCGGTGGTAGTCAGTGGTGGCTGGGCCCGGCTCTGTGGCCCTGGTGGGTGTCAGTAGAGTATGTGGCTTGATGAATAAAGTTTGTGTTCGTGACGCCACCTGTGGTTTGCGGCTATTAAGCCGCTGCTGCTGTGTGAGGCCTCCGGGGTGATGATATAGCAGCAATGGTGGTACTGCTCCCCACAGGTGGAGCGGAGCCCCGGGGACACTGTTAGTGCTCGTGAAAGTCTATGGTGTTGTGTGGCTAACACGGTGCAGGGCCGACAGGCATTGAAAGAACCAGGCACAAACAACAGTCTCTTTACCTTTTCCTCTTTTACTTTGGAAACAGTCCAGTCCTGGGAGACCGTTACAGGTGATGATGGGGATCCGGTCGGCCTGGAAGTACTTGGGGTGATCTTTCTGACCAACTGAGTATGAGGCCTACTCCTGTGCTTTTCTTTGTTATGATAGGACCCTGCTTCTCTGAATCCAGCAATGGCCCTCTTTGCTGCTGGGACCTCTGTAGCAGGCTGCGCAGGCCCTCTCTGGTGCTTCTCTGCTGGAGTCCACACCGGGCCCTGATGCTGCAGCTGTGTGTTCGGGATGTATATGGGCCAGGTGCTTGCAGCTCTCCTGCCCTTCGGATTCGGCTACCAGGGGTATTTCAAGCCCTGGTGGCCACAGACTCCGATGTCCGAGTCTCTTCTGTGCCTCTCTGCTGCTCCTGCTTCCCTGGGCCAAGCTACTCTAGCTCTAGGCCCCAGATCCACAGGACAGCTCACTCTGCGTCTGCTCACTAGCACCTCTCTCTACAGACTGACCACTACTTCCTCCCTCAGGGCAGACTTGAGGAAAGCTCCCTGGAATTCCAGGTTCAGAGCTCCCCCTGCTGGCCGGAGGGAGAACTGCGTTGGGTGTTAAACTTGCTGGCCAATGGACCTCCCCATTACCTCTAGGCTCAGCATTAACCCTTTGGAAGGTCAATGCTGTTGTGGCGACCAGGTCCTGGTGCGCCACACTCCCCCTTAGTTAAATTCAGTACTCCCGGACTGTGGAAAACAAAACAAGACATACATGTTACAACCTTAAACAACTTTAAGAGTCCAGTGTGGCTCCCAGCCGGGTGTCCATTACACTGCTCCATGGGGGACCTGCCGCGATAAAACCCCCAACGTAGGCTCTGGGCGTGCGTCAGAGCATTGATGACCCCACTCTATGCACGCCGGACGGGTTTTTCTTCAGGGGTGCTGAGCACACTGGTGCTAACTATGTACAGCTAGGTGTTGGCCACCCATAGTCTAGTGGCCCAATTGTCCATTTTCTCAATCAAAAAAGAAAAACATTTTATACACAACATTACAGACATTGCACATAACTATTTACATTCTAATAAGTACTCTTTCTTTTTACTCTCTATACCTTGGAGGGGGCTGTCCCCGAGTGCTGCGTTGAGACCTGCGTAGCTCTGGTGTTTGTCCCTGACTACTTGGTGTGTCTTCTACCTCAGCACTACAGGTAGGCCTAACCCTGATAGGTAAGCGTGACGATTGCCTATGTGGTCTAAGAGTCGCCAAGGGTATGACAGGTTCACCACTGACAGGGGGTTGATTCTCCTGTTCCACTGCTGGCGTGTCATCTCGTGTTGGAGCGGACGGTTCTTTAGGTGGATCTGGAACCTCTTCTGTTTCAGGCTCGACCAACTGCGGGAACGTCAACACTGGTACCACTATGGCATTGTTTATTCGGGTCCACGTTTTCGGGAATTTTCCCAGGATTGTTTGGATCATCTCTTCCTCTTTTTCCGGACTTTGGGGACTTTCTTGTACTTCTTCTACTTCTTTTTGGATTCTGCACCGTTCGGGGCATGCTTTCAGGCGGTCTCGAGAAACTGCTTGATAGGTCTTGCCTTCATCTTTGCTTATGAGGCATACCTTACTATTGTCAAAGTTGGAGGGGATAATGGTGTAGGGTTCATTCTCCCACTGATCATCTAATTTATGCGCCCTCCGCTTTTTCTTGAGGACCTGTTCTCCAGGTGCTAAGGGAGTTGCTGGAGCTGTTTGATTGTAATGCTGCTCTTGTCTCATTCTTGCTTGAGACAGGCTCCTTTCTACGCATTCCTGGACCTTGCGGTACTGCTGTTGTCGCTCTGTATCCCAATCTTCTATCTCCTGAACCGCTTCAGGTGACACAGTCCCCATCTCAAAGTCTACAGGTAACTTGCCAGGTCTTGCTCGCATCAGGTAAGCAGGGCTGCAGTTGGTCGAATTTACCGGGATATGGTTGTACAGGTCTACCAGATCTGGTAACTGCTCTGGCCATTGGTTTCTTTCTTCCAGAGGTAGAGTCTTGAGCATATCAATAACCACATGGTTCATCTTCTCGCACAATCCATTGGTTTGGGGGTGGTACGATGTGGTTCTGATTTTCTTACAACCGTACATGTTACAGAACTCTTGGAACACTTCTGCCTCGAATGCAGGACCTTGATCGGTCAGTACCCTTTCAGGGTAACCGTGAGGTCGACAAAAGTATGCCTGAAATGCTCTAGCTGCTGTTCTGGCTGTCTGGTCCTTCACGGGCACTACTACCAGGAAACGAGAGTAATGGTCCACAATGGTGAGGGCATACACATAGCCTGACCGGCTTGGTGTTAACTTCACGTGGTCCAGGGCCACCAACTCCAGGGGCTGCTTCGTGACAATTGGCTGTAGGGGAGACCTCTGGCTGGCATCATCTTTCCGCCTCGGGTTACACGGATCACAGTCTCGGCACCACTTCTCAACGGTCTTTCTCATGTGCACCCAGTAGAACCGATCACGGAGTAGGGTCTCCAACTTCTTCCACCCGAAGTGTCCTGCGTTATCATGATAACCTGCTAGGACCATTGGAGCATCCCTCTGTGGGACCACTATCTGCCAGACGAGTTCATTCGTTCGCCAGTTGACATATCTCTTGCAGAGCTTGCCTTGGTATGTGAACAGTCATCCCCTCTCCTTCCACAGCTGCTGGGCTTCTTCTGGAGCATCTGGGCCAAGATGGGTCTCAGCTTGTGCTAGATTTTCTTTGACCAATTACCGTTCTGTGTCTCTTCCCAATTATGGTGGAGTAATGGGTTGACCGAGACCTCGTGCTGGCTCGAGCGCTTCACTCCTACAGCATGCTCACACTGGGAAACACCTTGGTGATGGAAAGCCGGTAACTCTATCTCTTCGAGTTCATCCAGGTCTTCTCCAGACTCGGGTAAGTGAGGCATTCTGGACAGCGCATCAGCATTGTTATTCTTCTTGCCAGCCCGATACTTGATGGTAAAGTCAAAGTTAGACAGCCGGGCCATCCATCGCTGTTCCAACGCACCTAACTTGGCTGTTGCCAGGTGTGTCAACGGATTGTTGTCCGTGAAGATGGTGAACTTGGCCGATGCCAGATAGTGCTTGAAGCGTTCAGTCACTGCCCAAACAATAGCGAGGAACTCCAGCTTGAAGGAACTGTAGTTTTCTGGATTCCTTTCTGTGGGCCGAAGCTTCCTACTGGCGTACGCTATCACCCTCTCTCTGCCTCCCTGCACCTGGGACAGAACTGCTCCCAGTCCCACGTTGCTGGCGTCTGTATACAGTACAAACGGCTGGCTGTAGTCAGGGTAGGCCAGAATTTCTTCTCCCGTGAGAGCCCCTTTCAGCCGGACAAAGGATGTTTCTAGTTGGCTGCTCCATTCAAATGGAGGGCTCTGCTTCTTAGCCTGCTTTGGCTGGCCCACCAGGAGATCTTGAAGGGGCGCTGCTATCTTGGTGAAACCATCAATGAACCTTCGGTAGTAGCCCACCAGCCCAAGGAACTGCCGCACCTCTTTTACCGTGGTGGGTCTTGGCCAGTCCTTGATTACGGTGACTTTCTCCGGATCAGGTGCCACACCTTCTGCGCTGACCACATGACCCAGGTACTGTACCTTTGGCTTCAAGAGGTGACATTTGGACGGCTTTATCTTCAGGCCATATTTCGACAAGGACTCAAACACTTCTGCTAAGTGCCTCAGGTGGTCTTCATAAGTCTTGGAGTAGACTATGACGTCATCCAGGTACAACAGCACGGTTTCAAAGTTGTGGTGGCCCAAGCAGCACTCCATCAACCTTTGGAATGTCCCTGGGGCGTTGCAGAGCCCGAATGGCATACAGTTGAACTCACAGAGGCCCATTGGTGTCGTGAATGCAGTCTTCTCCTTGTCCGCCTCTGCCACGGGAACTTGCCAATACCCACTGGTGAGATCCAAGGTGGAGAAATAGTTAGCTGACTTTAAGGCTGTTAGTGACTCCTCTATTCTAGGTAGTGGATAAGCATCTTTATGTGTAATGCGGTTAATTTGCCTGTAATCTACACACATTCTCATTGTACCTTCTTTTTTCTTTACAAGCACTAGTGGAGCTGCCCAGGGGCTACAACTATCTCTGATAACCCCAGCCTCCTTCATTTCCCGTAACATTTCTTTGGCACGCTGATACTGTGCGGTATCTCTCTTTAATGGGATGATGATCACCCGTGGGGATTTGATGTTTAACCCCTTTCACCTGCCCAAAATCTAGGGGGTGTTTGCTGAAGACCCGCTCGTACTCCTGTACCACCCGGTAAACCCCATGCTTTTGGTGTGAGGGGGTGGAGTCGGTGCCCACATGTAATTTTTGGCACCAGTCTTCCAGCTGCCCCTTGGAGCCATTGTCTTCCGCCTGGTCGGACGGGATCAAGGGTTCCACTGCTTTGATGGTATTGTTACTGACAGTGTACAGTTTTGCTACAGTGGCGTACCGGGGCAATTTGGCTTCCTCCTCCCCACAATTCAGGACGCGGACGGGCACTCTTCCCTTACGGACGTCTGCTACCCCTCTGGCTATCAGGACTCCAGGCCTACTGTCTGAATACACCGGTTCTACCAAGGCATGGTAATCCTGACCCCTGAGGCCTATTGCTGCCCGACACCATATCAACATTTCACTTCTTGGGGGTATTGCAATGGGGAGGGGGTCACTTACCCTCACACTGCCAATTTCTCCTCCGGCCAGCTCTACCTGCTGCCTCCTCATCAGGGCTCTGATCTCCCTCTGTAGGGCACGCTGCTGCCCGGAGCTGGCAGTTTCAGACGCCTGTTGCAACAAAATTATCACTTCGGCAATACAATTTTCTATCACATTTGTACCAATGGTAAGCAGTGGGTCAGATTCTTTGCGATCAATATCTACAATTATCATCCCCTGACATGGCAATTCTACCCGCCCCACTTTAATGGTTACTTCTTTATACCCAATTTGAGGTAAGGGCTGACCATTACTGGCCACAATTGTTAAATCATCATCTGGGCCATGGTCAATGTCTGAATCAGCCCAATATCGTTTGTACAGTTTATAAGGGATGGTTGTTACCTGCGACCCTGTATCCAGGAGGGCATTCAAAGGGATCCCATCCAGCACAATAGGAAGGACCGGTCGTCCTCCCACATATTTGCTGCGGCTGGGGGTTGAGCCGGGCTTCCTTACACCTGGGGGTTGGCTCCTGGCCCCAGGCTCGGCCCATTTAAAGGACAGTGTCGTGCAATGTGGCCCGCCTGGCTGCAGCGGTGGCAGATCGGTTGTCCCGTTGAATCATACCGGTCTGTGTCTTTGCCTCGGGTCGGCGGAATCCTCCTCCGTCGCATCCATGGGACGTCATCTGGGCTGGAGGCCAACTCGATTCTTGCAGGCGATGGTGTCACTTGTAGAGACTGCACGGTCTTGGCAAGGGCAGCTACAGTCTTGGTCAGCTCCTGGACCTGCTGTCTGAGCTCTGCAGTGGGATCCTTATCCAGGGACTGCGCCTCAGCCCCTGCAGCGGCTCGTGTTGCAGGCACCACCCCGGGGTACGTGATAGCAAGAGGCCGGAGGGGTACTGGGTCATTCGGTGTAGATTTTCTCAGTACCCGGATGGCCTGGTCCTTAAACTTTGCAAAGTCCAGAGCAGGGTTCTGCAGGACCATGATACGCAGCTGGGTCCTGTGGGCATCTGACAGGAGCCCCTCTATGAACTGCTCAGTTAGGAGTTTGTCTTCTTCACGTACACACTCTGGGTCCACCTGTTTAACTGCTTTCAGGGCCTCCTGCAAGTTTAAGGCATAGTCCTTTATGCTGTCTGTTGCCCGTTGTTTGCACCCAAAGAATCTCATCTTTATTTCTGCTGCGGTGCGGGTGTCAAAAGTACTCTTTAGCTTGGCCAGTATCTGGGTTGCTGTCCCTTTATCTGTATCAGGCCAGGACTTCACTTCACGCTGGGCCGTGCCGGCTAGCTGCCCCATTAATATGCCCACCTTCTGGCTCTCAGTCAGAGGATACACCCGGAACAAGCTGTGCAGCCTTTCTCTGAAGTCGCTCAAGGTATGGGACGACTCCCCGGAGTACTGCGGCAGCCATTCTGCTCCCGGGATGTACGGCATTGTGATCGGCATTACCAGCGCTACAGCGGGGGCTGGGGCAACGGCGACTGGGATTGCTTCGGCTGGCGCCGCGGCGTCTCGGGCTATGGCAGCCACCTGCCCTCCCTCCGAGTCGGACATCTTCCTCCGCCTTAGTGAATCTTACCAGGCTCCGTTCACTTTTCAAATTCCCTTCTGGGTCGCACGGGGTTAACAGCGCTCTGCTCTGATGGCGCGCTCCCTTCGCGCTCTTTGTCAGGCATGCCCCCCTTCTTCCTGCGCTCAGCGAGGCTAATGGCGGCGGCAGTTTGCAACCAGTAACACAGTCTTTTAAGCACAGTTTCTGCAGGCGCACAGTACCCGGTGGGACTGGGCACGAAATCCTGTTCGTGACGCCAAAGTTGACTCGCCCACCCCAGGGCTATGGGACACCTGGTGCCGGGCCGGACTAGTCCGGACTAGTCCGGTGGTAGTCAGTGGTGGCTGGGCCCGGCTCCGTGGCCCTGGTGGGTGTCAGTAGAGTATGTGGCTTGATGAATAAAGTTTGTGTTTGTGACGCCACCTCTGGTTTGCGGCTATTAAGCCGCTGCTGCTGTGTGAGGCCTCCGGGGTGATGATATAGCAGCAATGGTGGTACTGCTCCCCACAGGTGGAGCGGAGCCCCGGGGACACTGTTTGTGCTCGTGAAAGTCTATGGTGTTGTGTGGCTAACACGGTGCAGGGCCGACAGGCAATGAAAGAACCAGGCACAAACAACAGTCTCTTTACCTTTTCCTCTTTTACTTTGGAAACAGTCCAGTCCTGGTAGACCGTTACAGGTGGTGATGGGGATCCGGTCGGCCTGGAAGTACTTGGGGTGATCTTTCTGACCAGCTGAGTATGAGGCCTACTCCTGTGCTTTTCTTTGTTATGATAGGACCCTGCTTCTCTAAATCCAGCAATGACCCTCTTTGCTGCTGGGACCGATAGTACGTCCCTTTCCCTCTGTAGCAGGCTGCGCAGGCCCTCTCTGGTGCTTCTCTGCTGGAGTCCACACCGGGCCCTGATGCTGCAGCTGTGTGTTCGGGATCTATATGGGCCAGGTGCTTGCAGCTCTCCTGCCCTTCGGATTCGGCTACCAGGGGTATTTCAAGCCCTGGTGGCCACAGACTCCGATGTCCGAGTCTCTTCTGTGCCTCTCTGCTGCTCCTGCTTCCCTGGGCCAAGCTACTCTAGCTCTAGGCCCCAGATCCACAGGACAGCTCACTCTGCGTCTGCTCACTAGCACCTCTCTCTACAGACTGACCACTACTTCCTTCCTCAGGCCAGACTTGAGGAAAGCTCCCTGGAATTCCAGGTCCAGAGCTCCCCCTGCTGGCCGGAGGGAGAACTGCGTTGGGTGTTAAACTTGCTGGCCAATGGACCTCCCCATTACCTCCAGGCTCAGCATTAACCCTTTGGAAGGTCAATGCTGTTGTGGCGACCAGGTCCTGGGGCGCCACACTCCCCCTTAGTTAAATTCAGTACTCCCGGACTGTGGAAAACAAAACAAGACATACATGTTACAACCTTAAACAACTTTAAGAGTCCAGTGTGGCTCCCAGCCGGGTGTCCATTACACTGCTCCATGGGGGACCCGCCGCGATAAAACCCCCAACGTAGGCTCTGGGCGTGCGTCAGAGCATTGATGACCCCACTCTATGCACGCCGGACGGGTTTTTCTTCAGGGGTGCTGAGCACACTGGTGCTATGTACAGCTAGGTGTTGGCCACCCATAGTCTAGTGGCCCAATTGTCCATTTTCTCAATCAAAAAAGAAAAACATTTTATACACAACATTACAGACATTGCACATAACTATTTACATTCTAATAAGTACTCTTTCTTTTTACTCTCTATACCTTGGAGGGGGCTGTCCCCGAGTGCTGCGTTGAGACCTGCGTAGCTCTGGTGTTTGTCCCTGACTACTTGGTGTGTCTTCTACCTCAGCACTACAGGTAGGCCTAACTCTGATAGGTAGGCGTGACGATTGCCTATGTGGTCTAAGAGTCGCCAAGGGTATGACAGGTTCACCACTGACAGGGGGTTGATTCTCCTGTTCCACTGCTGGCGTGTCATCTCGTGTTGGAGCGGACGGTTCTTTAGGTGGATCTGGAACCTCTTCTGTTTCTGGCTCGACCAACTGCGGGAACGTCAACACTGGTACCACTATGGCATTGTTCATTCGGGTCCAAGTTTTCGGGAATTTTCCCAGGATTGTTTGGATCATCTCTTCCTCTTTTTCCGGACTTTGGGGACTTTCTTGTACTTCTTCTACTTCTTTTTGGATTCTGCACCATTCGGGGCATGCTTTCAGGCGTTCTCGAGAAATTGCTTGATAGGTCTTGCCTTCATCTTTGCTTATGAGGCATACCTTACTATTGTCAAAGTTGGAGGGGATAATGGTGTAGGGTTCATTCTCCCACTGATCATCTAATTTATGCGCCCTCCGCTTTTTCTTGAGGACCTGTTCTCCAGGTGCTAAGGGAGTTGCTGGAGCTGTTTGATTGTAATGCTGCTCTTGTCTCATTTTTGCTTGAGACAGGCTCCTTTCTACGCATTCCTGGACCTTGCGGTACTGCTGTTGTCGCTCTGTATCCCAATCTTCTATCTCCTGAACCGCTTCAGGTGACACAGTCCCCATCTCAAAGTCTACAGGTAACTTGCCAGGTCTTGCTCGCATCAGGTAAGCAGGGCTCCAGTTGGTCGAATTTACCGGGATATGGTTGTACAGGTCTACCAGATCTGGTAACTTCTCTGGCCATTGGTTTCTTTCTTCCATGGGAGAGTCTTGAGCATATCAATAACCACATGGTTCATCTTCTCGCACAATCCATTGGTTTGGGGGTGGTACGGTGTGGTTCTGATTTTCTTACAACCGTACATGTTACAGAACTCTTGGAACACTTCTGCCTCGAATGCAGGACCTTGATCGGTCAGTACCCTTTCAGGGTAACCGTGAGGTCGACAAAAGTATGCCTGAAATGCTCTAGCTGCTGTTCTGGCTGTCTGGTCCTTCACGGGCACTACTACCAGGAAACGAGAGTAATGGTCCACAATGGTGAGGGCGTACACATAGCCTGACCGGCTTGGTGTTAACTTCACGTGGTCCAGGGCCACCAACTCCAGGGGCTGCTTCGTGACAGTTGGCTGTAGGGGAGACCTCTGGCTGGCATCATCTTTCCGCCTCAGGTTACACGGACCACAGTCTCGGCACCACTTCTCAACGGTCTTTCTCATGTGCACACAGTAGAACCGATCACGGAGTAGGGTCTCCAACTTCTTCCACCCGAAGTGTCCTGCGTTATCATGATAAGCTGCTAGGACCATTGGAGCATCCCTCTGTGGGACCACTATCTGCCAGACGAGTTCATTCGTTCGCCAGTTGACATATCTCTTGCAGAGCTTGCCTTGGTATGTGAACAGTCATCCCCTCTCCTTCCACAGCTGCTGGGCTTCTTCTAGAGCATCTGGGCCAAGATGGGTCTCAGCTTGTGCTAGCTTTTCTTTGACCAATCGCACGGCCGGGTCACCGTTCTGTGTCTCTTCCCAATTATGGTGGAGTAATGGGTTGACCGAGACCTCGTGCTGGCTCGAGCGCTTCACTCCTACAGCATGCTCACACTGGGAAACACCTTGGTGATGGAAAGCCGGTAACTCTATCTCTTCGAGTTCATCCAGGTCTTCTCCAGACTCGGGTAAGTGAGGCATTCTGGACAGCGCATCAGCATTGTTATTCTTCTTGCCAGCCCGATACTTGATGGTAAAGTCAAAGTTAGACAGCCGGGCCATCCATCGCTGTTCCAACGCACCTAACTTGGCTGTTGCCAGGTGTGTCAACGGATTGTTGTCCGTGAAGATGGTGAACTTGGCCGATGCCAGATAGTGCTTGAAGCGTTCAGTCACTGCCCAAACAATAGCGAGGAACTCCAGCTTGAAGGAACTGTAGTTTTCTGGATTCCTTTCTGTGGGCCGAAGCTTCCTACTGGCGTACGTTATCACTCTCTCTCTGCCTCCCTGCACCTGGGACAGAACTGCTCCCAGTCCCACGTTGCTGGCGTCTGTATACAGTACAAACGGCTGGCTGTAGTCAGGGTAGGCCAGAATTTCTTCTCCCGTGAGAGCCCCTTTCAGCCGGACAAAGGATGTTTCTAGTTGGCTGCTCCATTCAAATGGAGGGCTCTGCTTCTTAGCCTGCTTTGGCTGGCCCACCAGGAGATCTTGAAGGGGCGCTGCTATCTTGGTGAAACCATCAATGAACCTTCGGTAGTAGCCCACCAGCCCAAGGAACTGCCGCACCTCCTTTACCGTGGTGGGTCTTGGCCAGTCCTTGATTACGGTGACTTTCTCCGGATCAGGTGCCACACCTTCTGCGCTGACCACATGACCCAGGTACTGTACCTTTGGCTTCAAGAGGTGACATTTGGACGGCTTTATCTTCAGGCCATATTTCGACAAGGACTCAAACACTTCTGCTAAGTGCCTCAGGTGGTCTTCATAAGTCTTGGAGTAGACTATGACGTCATCCAGGTACAACAGCACGGTTTCAAAGTTGTGGTGGCCCAAGCAGCACTCCATCAACCTTTGGAATGTCCCTGGGGCGTTGCAGAGCCCGAATGGCATACAGTTGAACTCACAGAGGCCCATTGGTGTCGTGAATGCAGTCTTCTCCTTGTCCGCCTCTGCCACGGGAACCTGCCAATACCCACTGGTGAGATCCAAGGTGGAGAAATAGTTAGCTGACTTTAAGGCTGTTAGTGACTCCTCTATTCTGGGAAGTGGATAAGCATCTTTATGTGTAATGCGGTTAATTTGCCTGTAATCTACGCACATTCTCATTGTACCATCTTTTTTCTTTACGAGCACTAGTGGAGCTGCTCAGGGGCTACAACTATCTCTGATAACCCCAGCCTCCTTCATTTCCCGTAACATTTCTTTGGCACGCTGATACTGTGCGGGGGGTACAGGGCGGTATCTCTCTTTAATGGGATGATGATCACCCTGTGGGGATTTGATGTTTAACCCCTTTCACCTGCCCAAAATCTAGGGGGTGTTTGCTGAAGACCCGCTCGTACTCCTGTACCACCCGGTAAACCCCATGCTTTTGGTGTGAGGGGGTGGAGTCGGTGCCCACATGTAATTTTTGGCACCAGTCTTCCAGCTACCCCTTGGAGCCATTGTCTTCCGCCTGGTCGGACGGGATCAAGGGTTCCACTGCTTTGATGGTATTGTTACTGACAGTGTACAGTTTTGCTACAGTGGCGGACCGAGGCAATTTGGCTTCCTCCTCCCCACAATTCAGGACGCGGACGGGCACTCTTCCCTTGCGGACGTCTGCTACCCCTCTGGCTATCAGGACTCCAGGCCTACTGTCTGAATACACCGGTTCTACCAAGGCATGGTAATCCTGACCCCTGAGGCCTATTGCTGCCCGACACCATATCAACATTTCACTTCTTGGGGGTATTGCAATGGGGAGGGGGTCACTTACCCTCACACTGCCAATTTCTCCTCCGGCCAGCTCTACCTGCTGCCTCCTCATCAGGGCTCTGATCTCCCTCTGTAGGGCACGCTGCTGCCCGGAGCTGGCAGTTTCAGACGCCTGTTGCAACAAAATTATCACTTCGGCAATACAATTTTCTATCACATTTGTACCAATGGTTAACAGTGGGTCAGATTCTTTGCGATCAATATCTACAATTATCATCCCCTGACATGGCAATTCTACCCGCCCCACTTTAATGGTTACTTCTTTATACTCATTTTGAGGTAAGGGCTGACCATTACTGGCCACAATTGTTAAATCATCATCTGGGCCATGGTCAATGTCTGAATCAGCCCAATATCTTTTGTACAGTTTATAAGGGATGGTTGTTACCTGGGACCCTGTATCCAGGAGGGCATTCAAAGGGATCCCATCCAGCACAATAGGAAGGACCGGTCGTCCTCCCACATATTTGCTGCGGCTGGGGGTTGAGCCGGGCTTCCTTACACCTGGGGGTTGGCTCCTGGCCCCAGGCTCGGCCCATTTAAAGGACAGTGTCGTGCAATGTGGCCCGCCTGGCTGCAGCGGTGGCAGATCGGTTGTCCCGTTGAATCATACCGGTCTGTGTCTTTGCCTCGGGTCGGCGGAATCCTCCTCCGTCGCATCCATGGGGCGTCATCTGGGCTGGAGGCCAACTCGATTCTTGCAGGCGATGGTGTCACTTGTAGAGACTGCACGGTCTTGGCAAGGGCAGCTACAGTCTTGGTCAGCTCCTGGACCTGCTGTCTGAGCTCTGCAGTGGGATCCTTATCCAGGGACTGCGCCTCAGCCCCTGCAGCGGCTTGTGTTGCAGGCACCACCCCGGGGTACGTGATAGCAAGAGGCCGGAGGGGTACTGGGTCATTCGGTGTAGATTTTCTCAGTACCCGGATGGCCTGGTCCTTAAACTTTGCAAAGTCCAGAGCAGGGTTCTGCGGGACCATGATACGCAGCTGGGTCCTGTGGGCATCTGACAGGAGCCCCTCTATGAACTGCTCAGTTAGGAGTTTGTCTTCTTCACGTACACTCTCTGGGTCCACCTGTTTAACTGCTTTCAGGGCCTCCTGCAAGTTTAAGGCATAGTCCCTTATGCTGTCTGTTGCCCGTTGTTTGCACCCAAAGAATCTCATCTTTATTTCTGCTGCGGTGCGGGTGTCAAAAGTACTCTTTAGCTTGGCCAGTATCTGGGTTGCTGTCCCTTTATCTGTATCAGGCCAGGACTTCACTTCACGCTGGGCCGCGCCGGCTAGCTGCCCCATTAATATGCCCACCTTCTGGCTCTCAGTCAGAGGATACACCCGGAACAAGCTGTGCAGCCTTTCTCTGAAGTCGCTCAAGGTATGGGACTCCCCGGAGTACTGCGGCAGCCATTCCACTCCCGGGATGTACGGCATTGTGATCGGCATTACCAGCGCTACAGCGGGGGCTGGGGCAACGGCGACTGGGATTGCTTCGGCTGGCGCCGCGGCGTCTCGGGCTATGGCAGCCACCTGCCCTCCCTCCGAGTCAGACATCTTCCTCCGCCTTAATGAACCTTACCAGGCTCCGTTCACTTTTCAAATTCCCTTCTGGGTCGCGCGGGGTTAACAGCGCTCTGCTCTGATGGCGCGCTCCCTTCGCGCTCTTTGTCAGGCACGCCCCCCTTCTTCCTGCGCTCAGCGAGGCTAATGGCGGCGGCAGTTTGCAACCAGTAACACAGTCTTTTAAGCACAGTTTCTGCAGGCGCACAGTACCCGGTGGGACCGGGAACGAAATCCTGTTCGTGACGCCAAAGTTGACTCGCCCACCCCAGGGCTATGGGACACCCGATGCCTGGCCGGACTAGTCCGGTGGTAGTCAGTGGTGGCTGGGCCTGGCTCCGTGGCCCTGGTGGGTGTCAGTAGAATATGTGGCTTGATGAATAACGTTTGTGTTCGTGACGCCACCTGTGGTTTGCGGCTATTAAGCCGCTGCTGCTGTGTGAGGCCTCCGGGGTGATGATATAGCAGCAATGGTGGTACTGCTCCCCACAGGTGGAGCGGAGCCCCGGGGACACTGTTAGTGCTCGTGAAAGTCTATGGTGTTGTGTGGCTAACACGGTGCAGGGCAGACAGGCAATGAAAGAACCAGGCACAAACAACAGTCTCTTTACCTTTTCCTCTTTTACTTTGGAAACAGTCCAGTCCTGGGAGACCGTTGCAGGTGGTGATGGGGATCCGGTCGGCCTGGAAGTACTTGGGGTGATCTTTCTGACCAGCTGAGTATGAGGCCTACTCCTGTGCTTTTTTTTTTTTTTGTTATGATAGGACCCTGCTTCTCTGAATCCAGCAATGGCCCTCTTTGCTGCTGGGACCGATAGTACGTCCCTTTCCCTCTGTAGCAGGCTGCGCAGGCCCTCTCTGGTGCTTCTCTGCTGGAGTCCACACCGGGCCCTGATGCTGCAGCTGTGTGTTCGGGATGTATATGGGCCAGGTGCTTGCAGCTCTCCTGCCCTTTCGGATTCGGCTACCAGGGGTATTTCAAGCCCTGGTGGCCACAGACTCCGATGTCCGAGTCTCTTCTGTGCCTCTCTGCTGCTCCTGCTTCCCTGGGCCAAGCTACTCTAGCTCTAGGCCCCAGATCCACAGGACAGCTCACTCTGCGTCTGCTCACTAGCACCTCTCTCTACAGACTGACCACTACTTCCTCCCTCAGGCCAGACTTGAGGAAAGCTCCCTGGAATTCCAGGTTCAGAGCTCCCCCTGCTGGCCGGAGGGAGAACTGCGTTGGGTGTTAAACTTGCTGGCCAATGGACCTCCCCATTACCTCCAGGCTCAGCATTAACCCTTTGGAAGGTCAATGCTGTTGTGGCGACCAGGTCTTTGGGCGCCACACTTGCACTAATGTTTTTGCTGATTCTTGGTTAAGGAAAACACGGATCCGATAGATATTTTTGAGTTGTAGTCTGCATGAAGTGAAGTGGGCTTGGATGTGTGGCTTGAAGGATAGAGCAGAGTCGAGGGTTACTCCAACGCAACGAGCTTATGAGACTGGGGAGAGTGAGCAACCATCAAGCAACCATTAGTAGAGAATTTGGGGACATTACCCCCATAACAGTGTCAGCAACAGATCCTCTCCCCATAACAGTGTGTCATGACCACATTTTTGCTTAAAATTTTATTTTCCTATTTTCCTCCTCTAAAACCAGGGTGCATCTTATGGTCTGGTATGTCTTACAGTCCGAAAAATACGATACTATTTTAGGGGATATTTTGGTTGGTTTTTTTGCCATGATCACAGTAAAATCATGCTTGGGGTAATAACTTACTGTGACTGCACTGTGAGTCAACACTCCATGAACTACTTACAGACTATCTAGGCACTTGAATAAGCAAGCGACAGTGGTAATGTGCTGTGAGTTTACGATGGATAGTGTGGAGTCAGCTCATTGATTGATGGAGCAGCTCCTGCTGACATTGTTCTACTAATCAGCACTGAGTATCTTTCTTTTTATAGACTCAGATGACTGCTGAGTGCAGAGTACAAACACCTCCACCCTCTCTGCGTCTTCTATGTGCAAATTCGGTGGTAGGTAGTAAACAGGCTTTTAAGAAACATTAAATTGTTGTGATTTTTATCAGCAGCTACTGGCACTACCCCATGTACCATGCCGCGCTCGGCTGCAGCCGAGCCGCTCGGGTCCGGGCTCGTTTGGTGGGTGGCTCAAGCGCCTCCAGACCCAGGGGTCACGTCGCTCCGCAAGGGGTTGCTGGTGATCTCAATGGGGGTGGTTAGGTAGATGTACGGCCGGAGCCGTGTTTGAGTTTGTGACGCCACCCACGGGACGTGGTGAAGGTGTAGACACTACCGCTGCAGTTACGGGGGCACCTGGGGGAGATGGTCGTGCAGCAAGATGTTAACCCTTCCGTGGGCAGGGATGGTGGTCCCGGGACTCACTTGGGGAGAGTAGTGGCTGGGCGGTGCAGGGCAGCGCGTGGCCGGGGGCACTGTTGTACTCACAATTACTGACACACACAAGTCTCTGATGAACAAAGTTGATGGTGGTCGGTGCCCGCAGCCGGCTGCGCCTTGTCCCCCACCCGGGTTGGTGGTCTTGGCCTTTTTCATGCACCTTGTGATGTTTGTGTAGACTGCCTGTGCCTCGGCAACGGGAGTCCGCTCCCCGGCTGTGTATGTGTCAGTGGAGTCCGTTTGCCCACAGGCGCCGGCCCGTGGGATCTCTCTGCCTGTGCGGTGGCTTTCTATCCCCCTCAGTGGGCTTTTGCCTTCTGACGGGACTTGGGATGGGAAAGGACCTAAGGTCCAGACCTCAATCAGTGAATTCGACGTGGTCCAGTGGCTTCTGGGCCTTGTTCTGGGTCTGAGTACCCCCTGGTGCTCCGGTTTCCAGTCGGTTCTCCGGTTCGGTACCAGCGGGCCACTACCCTGTCCCAGTCTCTTACGGTTCCACCTGGCCATCTTCCCGGCTCCTGCAGGCCAGGCCACCGCCTGCCTCCTAGTCAAGGTACCATGGCTACGACCCTGGTACCTGTCAGTTTTTCCGCTGCAGACCTGGGCATAGATCTGCTGCACTCTACTCCTCTCACAAAACTGCTCTGTTTCTCCTGCCTCAGGCCTTCTGGATCTGGACACCTTGATGGGCGTGGCCAACCACTTAGCTCCGCCCCCTGGAGTATCCTTTAAACCCTGAGGGAGGTGACTAGGTTTTAAAAGGTTGGCTCCTTTTTAGGGGGACAGGTGTTGTGCGGGGCCTATCTGTGACTACCTGGCTAGTCCAGGGCATCACACTTTCCCTTGGTTAATCACAGGCCGTCCACGGGCTGTCCAACCACCACCGTTTATTTTAACTGAAAAAGATAAAAAGGGAAACACATACAATTATAATAACATTATTTACATTTTTCAAGTATATGTGAGGATTCTTCCCTTGCGGGAGGCATTTTGCTTAAACCGTTGCTAACGGGTAAAGAAAAAACATTTTTATTCAACTGGAAATGGGACCGGGTCCTTTCAGTCACCCACCCAAACAAACCTAGACCTTGGTGCCACCGCTAACCAATGGTACGCACCCCTTTTCCCCAGTCCAGGAAACAGAAACGGATCCGGGTATTGCCCAAACGGGCCGGGTACAAAGTTCCATACCCGGCAGTCTCTCAGAGGCCCCACGTTCAGGGGACCCCTGACCCAGAGGGTTTTCACCGGTCCCATTGGTGACAGGGCCTCGGCCATCCCATTCCCACAGGCCCTTCCTCCAGCCTGCCTCTCCGGAGGCTGTGGGACCAGAAAGGGTGGTCCGGGACTTATTTATAAACCCAATAGTTTTTGGGTGGCCTGCAAGTTCTCGGCCTTGTTCATTTTAAATGGGGAAGTCAACAAAGTCCCAACTGGGACGGGCAGTATGGTTCCAACGGGGACTTTCAACATGGTAGCCAAGATCCGCTACCTTTAACACTGATACTCTGAATCAGGTGAGAGTCTTGGGTGATTGGCATTCATTCACACACATATGTACATAATCAACAGACTGCAACCCTCCTAGATGGTGGTTTCCCTATACCTAAGTGGGGGCTGACCGGGCATCTCTTCAGGTGATCCCTGGAAACAGTGGCTGTGGTTTTCCCCTGGTCATGATTAATCAGGTAGGTTTTCTCATTCTCCCACCCAGTTGGCTGGACGACATAGGGGGTCCTCTCCCATTGATCGTCAAGCTTATGGGTTCTCCGCTTGCGCTTCAGCACCACATCTCCAGGCCCAAGGGGAACAGCCTGAGCCTGCTTGTTGAAGCGCCGCTCCTGCTTTTCTCGACTTTGACGCAGATTCCTTTCCCCATACTCTTGGATCCGTCGGTACTGCGCCTGCCGCTTGGCATCCCAATTGCCAATGGGAGGAAGAGTTTCGGGCACTTCTACGTCCATTTCCAGATCTACTGGCAGCCGTCTTGGCTGGGCTCTCATCAGCTACGCGGGGGTGCACTTGGTGGAGCTGCAGGGGATGTTATTGTACATGTCCACTAGATCAGGTAGCTTCTCCGGCCACAGATTCCGTTCTTCCAGTGGTAATGTCTTGAGGAGGTTAAGGACCAGATGGTTCATCTTCTCACACATCCCATTGATTTGGGCATGGTAAGGCGCGGTCTGGATCTTGAGTACGCACGCCTGGGGCACCACCAGCTGGCGAACCTTCTTGTGGGTCTTCGGGTTTATCGACCCCCTATAAAGCTTCCCTTGATACAGGTACAGCCGGTCTCTCTCCTTCCACAACCGCTGGGCTTCGGAGGGAGCTGTGGGGTTCTTTCGGGAAGCACCTTGGGCAATCATTGTCTTGACCAGTTGAACAGCAGGCTCCTGATCCTGGGTTTCCTGACACCCCTGGCTGGGTAGCGGGTCGAAGTTCGCCTGCTGCTGGTGAACACAGGGCTTCTCACCTCGGGGCCGATGGAATGCGGGTAGCTCAATCTCCTCTAAAGTGTCTTCCTCCAACCCTTCATCAGATCGGTGGGGCATCCGGGACAGCGCGTCCGCGTTGGTGTTCTTGCGGCCAGCCCGGTATTTGATAGTGAAGTCGTAATTGGACAGCCGTGCCATCCACCGTTGCTCCAGGGCACCCAGCTTGGCCATATCCAGATGTGTCAACGGGTTGTTGTCCATATAGGCCATGAACTTTGCCGCCGCGAGGTAGTGTTTAAGCCTCTCTGTTACTGCCCACACAAGGGCCAAGAACTCGAGCTTGAAGGAGCTGTAATTCTCGGGGTTCCTCTCCATCGGCTGGAGCTTCCGGCTGGCGTAGGCGATCACCTTCTCTTTTCCATCCTGTACCTGGGACAGGATTGCACCCAGGCCCACGTTGCTGGCGTCGGTATAGAGGATGAACGGTAGGCCGTAATCAGGATAAGCAAAGATTTCTTCCCCTGTCAGGGCCGACTTCTGCTGTTGAAAAGACTCTTCGTGGTCCTCACTCCAGACAAACGGGGGACCAGAAGATCTACCATTCTTGGTCTGTTGCACGAGGAGGTCTTGCATGGGCGCAGCCATCTTTGTGTACCCTTTGATGAAACAGCGGTAGTAGCCCACCAGGCCCAAAAACTGCCTCCCCTCTTTCACCATGGTTGGTCGCGGCCAGCTCTGGATAGCAGTAATCTTCTCAGGATCTAGGGTTACGCCTTCTGCGCTCACCACGTGCCCAAGGTACTGCACCTTAGGCTTCAACAGATGACATTTAGAGGGTTTTAGCTTCATCCCGTACTTGGTGAGGGCTGCAAACACATCCGCCAGGTGCTCCAGGTGGGTTTCATACATCTTGGAGTACACAATCGCGTCGTCCAAGTACAGCAGCACAGTCTCAAAGTTGAGATGTCCCAAGCAGCACTCCATAAGCCTCTGGAAGGACCCGGGGCATTGCATAGCCCGAACGGCATACTGTTAAACTCACAGAGTCCCATGGGGGTAGCAAACGCAGTCTTCTCACGGTCTTCTCGTGCAACCGCCACCTTCCAGTAGCCACTAGTAAGGTCTAGGTTAGAGAAATAATTAGCAGTCTTCAGTGCAGCGAGCGACTCCTCAATACGGGGAAGAGGGTATGCATCTTTATGCATTATCTGGTTGATCTTCCGGTAATCCACACACATTCTCATGGTACCATCCTTCTTCCGCACCAGCACCAATGGAGCTGCCCAGGGACTACAACTATCCCGGATGACCCCTGCTTCCTTCATGTTCCTCAATATGTCCTTAGCGCATGGCCTGTACCTCTCTTTAATGGGTGGGTGCATACCCGTGGGGATATGGTGTTGAACCCCCTTAACTCTCCCAAAATCTAGCGGGTGCTTGCTGAAGACCTGCCCGTACTCCTGTACTACCCTGTATACCCCCTCCTTGTGGTGCATGGGGGTAGCCTCAGTGCCGACATGTAACTCCTGGCACCATTCCTCTAATTGTCCGGGTGGGAGGTCACTACCTGAGTGTGGTGTAGTAGCTGTGGGGGTTGTGTCATGGATGGCATGTGCGTCTATGGTAAACAACTTGGCTATGGTGGCATAGCGAGCATGACCTCTTCCTCTCCACAGTTCAGCACTCTCACGGGCACTCTCCCCTTTTTGGCATCAATCACCCCCCTGGCTGCCATGACCGTGGGCCAATGCTCTGAAGGCAAAGGTACCACCATTGCCGGGTAATCCTGTCCTCGGGATCCTACTGCTGCCCTGCACCAGATCATCATCTCACTCCGTGGCGGCACCACCAGAGGTGCGCCATCCATCACCCGCACACCACCAATCTCTCCACCTGTCATGTTCACCTATTGTCGCTGCAGGAGGGCCCAGATCTCACGCTGGAGTGCCCTCTGCAGACTCCCTCCCGTAGTGGCAGATAATTGTTGCAATAGACTCAACACCTCCCCCATGCAATGCTCAATCACATTGGTCCCTAGGACCACCTTTGGGTTACGGTCATTGGAATCATTCAGCAGCACAATCATCCCTTGACGTCTCAGCTCTATTTGTCCCACAGTCAGGGTCACTTCCTTGAATCCCACCTGGATCATAGGGAGTCCATTGGCTGCAATGATAGTGAACTTACCCCTCCGGATAATGGTTTAACTATCAGCCCAATATCGCTGGTACAATGAATAAGGCATAGTCGTTACCTGTGATCCAGTGTCAAGCAGGGCCATTGTTGGGATACCATCCACCGCCAGGGAGATGATGGGGTGGCCTCCAACGTACCGATCCCGCCAATCAGCTGAGCCTTGAGGATCTACTCCTGAGGATTGGCCCTTGGCCTCAGGGGTTGCTCGTTTAACGGACACCGTCTGGAGTAGTGGCCGGTCTTGTTGCACTTGTAGCAGACAGGCGGTCCATACCGTGGGTCGTTATTCCTCCTCCGCTGCATCCAAGGGACGTCCTTTGGGTTGTCGGCAAGCTGGATCTTCTCTGCAGGCTTGTCTCTCGTCGGCAGCTGGAGAGCGGCGAGGATCCGGGTGACATCCTCATTCAGGCGCCGGACTTGCGATGTCAGACTCTACAGGGCTCCGGTGGCGGCGGTAGGGGCCGGCAGGGCCAACAAGGGGGGTGCTACCGAAATGGAAGCGGTGTCAACCAGCCAAGATGGTGGATCAGGAGCGCCGGCCTCTGATGTTTGCAGGGCCTTGATGGTCCGTTCTTTCAACACTGCAAAGTCCAGGTCGGCGTGTTCCAGAGACCACAGCCGCAGTTGTTTGCGATCTTCGGCAGACCCCAGTCCCTGCAGGAACTGCTCCACTAGGATCTTATTGCCATCAGCCTCGTTGATGGGGTCCACCCGCTTTAGCGTGTGCAAGGCCGTTTGCAGCCGCAGGGCATAGTCCCTTATACTGTCTTTTGGTCGTTGCTGGCAATGGTAAAACTACATCCATAGCTCCGCTTCTGTGCGGGTTTCTAAGGCGACCTGGAGATTATCGAAAATGGTGGTTACAGAGACCCATTCCGCGTCTGCCCAAGTCTCCACCTCCTGCTCGGCCTCGCCAGTCAGCTGCCCCAGGACTACCGCTGCACGCTGTTTGCCGGTCATAGCATACAAATCTAAGATCGTTTTCTTCTGGAACACCTGCAAAGCATCCGGCTTCCCATCGTACTGGGGTAACCAGACAGCACCGGGCACGTAGGGCAAGGAGATTGGCATTACCTGGGCAACCGCCAGAGCCTCGGCCTCCCCCGCTCCTGTGACCGAAGCGAGTGCCGCCGCATTCCCATCCCCGGGCGCATCCACGGGCGCCACCGCTCCAGCGCCCGACGCCACTCCACCATCAAGGTTGGGAGCGGACATCTTCCCGCTTCTCCACCTTGGTCTTTTCGCGGCCTTCCCTTTTTCAGCCGGACAACTTCACTTTGCGACCGCTCACTTTCTCTGCCAGGCCGCGTTCTCTGGGGGCGGGGCTTCCGCTTTCGCACCCTTTCTGCGGGGAAGAAGACTCTGGCTGGAATCTTCGCGCCAAAAGATGGTTGACTCTCCAAATTTTGCAACGGATAACCGCTGACTTCAACTTCAAGGCGCACTTCACTGGGTAAGTGAATGAATTCAATCCTGTTCATGATTCCAGAAGAGTCGATGTGTACCGCCCTGCGCTCGGCTGCAGACGAGCCGCTCGGGTCCAGCCTCGTTTGGTGGGTGGCTCGAGCGTCTCTGAACCCGGGGGTCACATCGCTCCGCAAGGGGTTGCTGGCGATCTCGATGGGGGTGGTTAGGTAGGTGTATGGCCGGTGCCGTGTTTGAGTTTGTGACACCCCCCACGGGACGTGGTGAAGGTGTAGACACCACCGCTGCAGTTACGGGGGCACCCGGGGGAGATGGTCGTGCAGCAAGATGTTAACCCCTCCGTGGGCAGGGATGGTGGCCCCGGGACCCGCGTGGGGAGAGTAGTGGCTGGGTGGTGCAGGGCAGCGTGCGGCTGGGTGGCACTGTTGTACTCATGATTACTGACACACACAAGTCTCTGATGAACAAAGTTGATGGTGGTTGGTGGCCGCAGCCGGCTGCGTCTTGTCCCCCACCCGGGTTGGTGGTCTTGACCTTTTTCCTGCACCTTGTGATGTTTGTGTAGACTGCCTGTGCCTCGGCAACGGGAGTCCGCTCCCCAGCTGTGTATGTGTTGGTGGAGTCCGTTTGCTCGCAGGCGCCGGCCTGTGGGATCTCCCTGCCTGTGCAGTGGCTTTCTATCCCCCTCAGTGGGCTTTTGCCTTCTGACAGGAATTGGGATGGGAAAGGACCTAAGGTCCAGACCTCAATCAGTGAATTCGATGTTGTCCAGTGGCTTCTGGGCCATGTTCTCGGTCTGAGAACCCCCCTGGTGCTCCGGTTTCCAGTCAGTTTCCCAGTTCGGTACCGGCGGGTCACTACCCTGTCCTGGCCCCTTACGGTTCCACCTGGCCGTCTTCCCGGCTCCTGCAGGCCAGGCCACCGCCTGCCTCCTAGTCAAGGTACCAGGGCTACGACCTTGGCACCTGTCAGTTTTTCCGCTGCAGACCTGGGCACAGATCTGCTGCACTCTACTCCTCTCCTCTCAACTCCACTACAAAAACTGCTCTGTTTCTCCTGCCTCAGGCCCTCTGGACTCCTCGGTGGGCGTGGCCAACTGTCTGGCTCCGCCCCCTGGTGTGTCCATTAAGCCCTCTGAGGGAGGTGACTAGGTTTTAAAAGGTTGGCTGCTTTTACCTTTTTAGGGGGACAGGTGTTGTGCGGGGCCTATCTGTGACTACCTGGCTAGTCCAGGGCGTCACACTACATGCAACCTGCTCCCTGTACTTCCAATGCCCAGTGAAAAATATGTCTCTGGGTCAAGGAGGATTAGTTCACTAAATTATGGGGAAGGGTTGGATGTACTAATTTGGAATCAGGGAAGCACTTGACCCCCCACTAAGCTTATATTGGAAGTAGATGAAGAAGAGGAAGTCCCAATTTAATCTGCAAGATTTTTATTAAGCTCTTTAAAAAAAGGGACTCTAGTCCCATTCACATTTGACTGGGGAGTAAAGTGGTAACATGGAGCCAAAAGTGTCAGATAGCAGTTTATTGCCCCCTCTCCACTGAAATTAGTTGTCATGATTGGCAAGCCCAAATGTACATAGTTATGAGCCATTCGGGACAGAGTTGTCAGCTGGCATCTGGCTGACAATGATCTAATGTTTGTTAAATAGGGGTTTGGGAAAAGGATCAAGTTTGTCATCCACAAAAAGTAGCACTGGAGCTGGAAGAAGGGGAGGAAAATAAAATGAACGTCATCAGAAATATACGGAGAAGACTTGAGTGTCATTTTCACAAAACATTTACTTACCTTAATCACCACCATCCATCTCACAAATATACTTCCATTTAAAATTAATTTCTCTCTAGTAACAATTTAATTAGCCTCACAATAGTAGGCCTCTGGCTTCACTGAAGTGAAATTACTCTTTGCAATTGAAGCAATGACTGAGGGACCACCGCGGTGCAGAGTAAGTTATGGTACCAGACGAGTCCACAGACCAAACAGGGTATTTTATTATGGGAAGGTGACAACAAGGGATGTGGGAATAGGGAAAAGGGTACTTTGTAAAAGGAAATGATACACAACTGGAGGTATATAGCTGGAGCGAACTACAACTGTCGCCTCAACTATCACAGTGAAAAACAGGACAAACAATAACAGGAAATGTAAACTTATTCTTAACTACTCTGCTATCCTAACTGGCCTCCACTAATGGGACTGTGCGGACACTGTACTTTAACTGCAGAGGCCTGCACTAAACCCTAACCAGTGCACACAAATTTAGACTCTCGGTGCCATCCAAAGAACCAGTCCTCTTTCAGGGCACAAAGTCCGTTGGTGCACACTACTCCGGAGCTTAACAGAAGCAGCTTTTTTTCTCTTGGGTTACAGGTCAGCTGGGCTCATCAGGGTGATGTCTTCCTCTTGGACGGGTACCGACTGAGCAAACTCTGAGATTTCTTCTGAAGCAATGTCCCGCTTTTTCCATCAGCAGCTATGGCACAACCACTGCTCACACTCTTCTCTGTCAGCTCTGACTCTAAGGCTATGTGCGCACTAGAAAGTGCATTTTTCTTGAGAAAAAAACGGACCCTCTGAAAGAATCCCGCACCCACGATAAAAACTGCGGTAAAACCGCACTCGCGTTTATGCCACGGTTTGTCGCAGTTTTGCCGCAGATTTTCCGTAATTTGGTCCCCGCGGTTTTTACCATTATCTATGGCAAAAAACACAGGTAGCTGCGGAAAAGAAGTGACATGCACATTTTCTCATGAAAGTTTCTCAAGAAATTTCTGCATAAAGAATGTTCTTGAGAAAAAACGCAGTGTGCGCACAGCTATTTTTTTCCCATAGGTTTTGCTGGGAAATGTCTGCAGAAAGGTTACAAACTCTTCTCAAGAAATTTCTGCAGCAAAACTGCGGGTAAAAACGCAGTGTGCGGACAAGGCCTAAGGCCTGTTTTCCCACACGTTCTCTGCAGGTTTAAACCACACACAAAGTCACAGAAGAGGAGGCGTGGGCCAGTCCATTACAGACAGCAGGGAAGCCCTGTTCACTTAAAGGCAGAGTATATTCAAGTTTCTCGGTTACACCCCCTACACAATCAAAGATGAATAGGTCCAATGGCTACGCTTTATGCAAATTACCAATGAATAAAGGCCCACATAGATATTAGACTGCAATATTTAAGGGTCTGGCTGACATTCTAATGTGTATGGTGATCTCCAAACTGTCTCCCAAAAGATGATGTTGTTGGACAGAAGGATCTTGCATATCCAATTTTGGATTACCTATCTTTTGTCTAGGAGATAATCCCCTGCCAGAGATGTCTATACAGGAGAGGTCAGCTAGCTGTGCACTCCTTTGTAGGAAGAGTTGAGGAGATAACTGCTGACTAGAGATAAACAAATCGATCCATGGAGAATCAATTTCAAGTTGAATGGCCTGAAATTGCAGTTTTATGTGAAGTTGAACATTTTGAGATTCATGTCACAGTTCGGAAAAATAAAACAACTTGCACCATTTTCCATACTTCTGAAACATCAGACAGCATTGCACTTGGGCCTTCCTACAATTCCCTAAATTATAACATCTAAGGGAGCACAGCTTGTAAGGCCTCTTTCACATGTCATTAATTTTGGTACGTACGTGATACTTTTTATATGTACTAGAATCATGGACATACGCAGACCCAATAAAATCAATGGGTCTGCACACACATCAGTAATTTTTCACTGACCGTATCTCCGTGTGGCGTACACGCATGTCCATGATTTCCGCACGGAGACATGTCTATTTTTTCTGGCATCACTGATGTACCACGGATCACACTATGGTGTGATCCATGAAACACGTACCAGAAAAACACGTACATTGAAAATAAAAAGCTTTTTATACTCACATTTTGCAGCGGCGCTGTCTCCGGCCACTTCTCTCTGCTGCTTCCTAGATGGCTAATTATTCATATGCATATGTATTTATGCACCGCACAGCCGACCCGGAAGTAGCTGCAGCGGTGAGAGACACAGCAGCCGGAAACAGCATCCGGGAGACTTCAGCACCATGGACAGCAGAAGCGAGGACAGGTGAGTTTACCTCTATGTGCTATCACGGATCATGGATCACTGATCACGGATAGCACATGTAGAATGTATGTGTGCCACGAATCATGGCACATGGAGGGACAAATGCGTTTTTAACACGTCAGTGAAAAACATCTGTGTTTTTCACTGACGTGTGAAACAGGCCTAAGGCAGGGATGTTTTCCATGGAGAAGCTTTTATGGTCAGAAGAGTGCTCTCTCACTCTCCACTTGATATTAGCAAAAAAAAATTTGGAATTCTAAGGCTCTTCCTTCTCAAACCCCACCTTGCCTTAATGTAACAGTTTCTATTTTTCCCATTTCCATCTGGAAGAACTATTTCCTCCAGCTACAGCACAACAGAATTGACTTTCACCCCATGCTTCTAGAAGCCCCTCCCACAAGTTGGATTGGGTTGATGGGTACTTTTTGCGTACCATACGGTCCAGCTGCTCCTACAACAACTCAATAGAGTTGAGATCTGGTGACTAGGCTGGCCACTCCATTACAGATAGAATACCAGCTGCCTGCTTCTTCCCTAAATAGTTCATGCATAATTTGGAGGTGTGCTTTGGGTCATTATCCTGTTGGAGGATGAAATTGGCTCTAATCAAGCGCTGTCCGAAGGGTATGGCATGGCGTTGCAAAATGGAGTGATAGCCTTCCTTATTCAAATCCCTTTTACCTTGTACAAATCTCCCACTTTACCAGCACCAAAGCAACCCCAGACCATCACATTACCTCCACCACTTGACATATGGTGTCAGGCACTCTTCCAGCATCTTTTCAGTTGTTCTGCGTCTCACAAATGTTCTTCTGTGTGATCCAAACACCGCAAACTTTGATTCGTCTGTCCATAATACTTTTTTCCAATCTTCCTCTGGCCAATGTCTGTGTTCTTTTGCCTAAATTAATCTTTTCCTTTTATTAGCCAGTCTCAGATATGGCTTTTTCTTTGTCACTCTGCCCTGAAGGCCAGCATCCCGGAGTCGCCTCTTTACTGTAGACGTTGACACTGGGGTTTTGTGGGTACTATTTAATGAAGCTGCCAGTTGAGGACCTGTGAGGCGTCCATTTCTCAAGCTAGAAACTCTAATGTACTTGTCTTGTTGCTCAGTTGTGTAGCGCGGCCTCCCACTTCTCTTACTACTCTGGTTAGAGCCTGTTTGTGCTCTCTCTGAAGGGAGTAGTACACACCGTTGTAGGAAATCTGCAGTTTCTTGGCAATTTCTTGCATGGAATATCCTTCAATTCTAAGAACAAGAATAGACTGTCATGTTTCACATGACAGTTCTTTTTTTTGGCCATTTTTAGAGGTAAATGGAAGCAACAAATGTAATGCTCAAATTCTCAACTAGCTCAATGGAAGTTCAGCTTTATAGTTTCTCTAATCAGCAAAACTGTTTTCAGCTGTAGTAACATACTTGCACAAGGGTTTTCAAGGGATTTCTAAACATCCAATAGCCTTCTAACACAGTTAGCAAACACAATGTAAAAACCAGACGTTTGAAGGTAAAATAAATTTACCACATTAACAATGTATAGAGTGTATTTCTGTTTAATTTAATGTTGGCTTCATTGAAAAAATGTGCTTTCCTTTCAAAAATAAGGAAATATCTAAGTGACCCTAAACTTTTGAATGGTAGTATATACAGTGCCTACAAGTAGTATTCAACCCCCTGCAGATTTAGCAGGTTTGATAAGATGCAAATAAGTTAGAGCCTGCAAACTTCAAACAAGAGCAGGATTTATTAACAGATGCATAAATCTTACAAACCAACAAGTTATATTGCTCAGTTAAATTTTAATAAATTTTCAACATAAAAGTGTGGGTCAATTATTATTCAACCCCTAGGTTTAATATTTTGTGGAATAACCCTTGTTTGCAATTACAGCTAATAATCGTCTTTTATAAGACCTGATCAGGCCGGCACAGGTCTCTGGAGTTATCTTGGCCCACTCCTCCATGCAGATCTTCTCCATGCTATCTAGGTTCTTTGGGTGTCTCATGTGGACTTTAATCTTGAGCTCCTTCCACAAGTTTTCAATTGAGTTAAGGTCAGGAGACTGACTAGGCCCCTGCAACACCTTGATTTTTTCCCTCTTGAACCAGGCCTTGGTTTTCTTGGCTGTGTGCTTTGGGTCGTTGTCTTGTTGGAAGATGAAATGACGACCCATCTTAAGATCCTTGATGGAGGAGCGGAGGTTCTTGGCCAAAATCTCCAGGTAGGCTGTGCTATCCATCTTCCCATGGATGCGGACCAGATGGCCAGGCCCCTTGGCTGAGAAACATCCCCACAGCATGATGCTGCCACCACCATGCTTGACTGTAGGGATGGTATTCTTGGGGTCGTATGCAGTGCCATCCAGTCTCCAAACGTCACGTGTGTGGTTGGCACCAAAGATCTCGATCAGACCAGAGAACCTTGAACCAGTCTGTCTCAGAGTCCTCCAAGTGATCATGAGCAAACTGTAGACGAGCCTTGACATGACGCTTTGAAAGTAAAGGTACCTTACGGGCTCGTCTGGAACGGAGACCATTGCGGTGGAGTACGTTACTTGGTATTGACTGAAACCAATGTCCCCACTGCCATGATATCTTCCCGGAGCTCCTTCCTTGTTGTCCTTGGGTTAGCCTTGACTCTTCGGACAAGCCTGGCCTAGGCACGGGTGGAAACTTTCAAAGGCTGTCCAGGCCGTGGAAGGCTAACAGTAGTTCCATAAGTCTTCCACTTCCGGATGATGCTCCCAACAGTGGAGACAGGTAGGCCCAACTCCTTGGAAAGGGTTTTGTACCCCTTGCCAGCCTTGTGACCCTCCACGATCTTGTCTCTGATGGCCTTGGAATGCTCCTTTGTCTTTCCCATGTTGACCAAGTATGAGTGCTGTTCACAAGTTTCGGGAGGGTCTTAATTAGTCAGAAAAGGCTGGAAAAATAGATAATTGATCCAAACATGTGAAGCTCATTGTTCTTTGTGCCTGAAATACTTCTTAATACTTTAGGGGAACCAAACAGAATTCTGGTGGTTTGAGGGGTTGAATAATACATGACCCTCTGAATAAACTTTTCACAATTAAAAAAAAAAAAGAAATAACATTCTTTTTTGCTGCAGTGCATTTCACACTTCCAGGCTGATCTACAGTCCAAATGTCACAATGCCAAGTTAATTCCGAATGTCTAAACCTGCAAAATCTGCAGGGGGTTGAATACTACTTGCAGGCACTGTATATATATATATCTATCTATCTATATATATATATATATATATATATATATATATATAGATAGATAGATATATATATATATATGTATATATATATATAGATAGATATATATACACAGTCATGATCAAAAGCGTTAGCACCCTTGAAGTTGTTCCAGAAATGTAAATACTTCCCTCAGAAAATTAATAATACACCCCCCACACCACCCCTCTCCATAATACACCAGCTACACCACCTCTCTCCATAGTACACCCTCTACGGTGCCCCTCACCATAATATCTCTCCCACACTGCCCCTCTGTATTAGGGCGGCACGGTGGCTCAGTGGTTAGCACAGCAGTCTTGCAGCGCTGGGGTCCTGGGTTCTAGTCCCACTCAGGACAACATCTGCAAGGAGTTTGTATGTTCTCTCCATGTTTGCGTGGGTTTCCTCCGGTTTCCTCCCACACTCCAAAAAACATACTGAGAATTTAGATTGTGAGCCCCAATGGGGACAGTGTTGTCATTGTATGTAAAGCGCTGTGGAATTAATAGTGCTATATAAGTGAATAAATATATATATATTATATATTATACCCACACACAATACTCCTGTGTATAATATCCCCAAATACATTGCCTCTCTGTATGATATCTCTCCTACACATCCTGCTCCTCTGTATATTATCCCCTACACACGGCTCCTCTGTATAATATCCCCCCACACACTGCTCCTCTGTAAAATATTCCCATATGCACACGCTGTTCCTCTGTATAATATCCCCACATACTGCCCTTGTCTAATATCCCCCCACATACACTGCTCTTCTGTATAATTTCTTCCACACACACAATGCTCCTCTGTATAATATCCCCCACACACTGCTCCTGTGTATAATATCCCCACATAAACACTGCTCCTTTGAATATCCCCCACATACACTGCCCTTCTGTATAATATCTCTCTCACACACACACTGCTCCTCTGTATAATATCCACCCCACACACACTGCCCTTTTGTTTATTATCCCCTACACACACTGCCCATCTGTATATTATCCCCCACACGCATTGTTACTCTGTATAATATCCCCACACACACTGCCCCCTGTATAATATCCCTCACGTATGCTGCCCCTTTGTACACTATCCCCCACACAAGCTTCCGCTCTTTATATATATCCTCACACACACTGCCCCTCTGTATACTATCTCCTTCTACACACATTGACCCTCTGTATAATATCCTCTTGGTATATATGTCCCCTTCCTGGTATATATGTCCTGGTATATATGTCCCTATCCTGGGCCCTTCCTGGTATGTATGTCCCCATCCTGGTTTATTGTCCCCTTTCTAGAATATTTGTCCTCCTCCTGGTATATATGACTCAATCCTGGGACCCTCCTGGTATATATGACCCCATCCTGGGCACATTCTTGTATTTATCTCCCCATCCTTTTTTTGTCCCCTTCCTGGTATATGTGTCCTCTTTCTTGTCTATATGTCCCTTTCTAGTGCCCCTCCTGGTGTATATACAGTATATCCCTCTCCTGGGCACCTTCTGGTATAATGTCCCCATCCTGGTTTCTGACCCTTTCCTTGTATATGTCCCCTTCCTGGGCCCCTCCTGGTGTGTGTATATGTCCCCCCCTCCTGGGCACATTCTAGTATATATATCCGCATCCTGGTTTTTGTCCCCTTCCTGATATATATTTCTTCCTTCTTGTATATACTGTATGTCCCTTTCCAGAGCCCCACCTGGTTTATATATATCTTTCTCCTGAGTACATTCTGGTATACTTTCTCCATCCTGGTTTTTGTCCCGTGCATGGTATATGTCCTCCTTTTTGTATATTTCTCCTTCAATGGCCTCTCCTCGTACATTTGTCTGCTGCAAAAAGAAAAAAACATTTTAATTACTCTCCCTGGCTCCCATATCACGGGGCGTCCTCTCTGAGCCACGAGGCATTTCAGCTGGATGTGCGCCCTTCGACGCACATCCAACTGAAGCAAGACAGGGACTGAGGATAGCAGGACCCCCCACCGCCTCATTAATCTTCAGCTCAACCAGTGTGTTGAGTTCGCAGAGTTATGACATCATCATTCTGCTGGGCCGCAGGACGACGCTTTGGTGCCCTGCTCTGCTCCGCTCACCTTGTTATGGCTATGTGGCTAATTTGCATGCAATGCCCTAGAAGGGCTTCACATACAATTTAGCAATGTGTGTAGTAAACACAGAAGCAAGCCTATGCCAATCACCATAAAAAATATATTTTATTTAAGGAATAATAAAAAGGTACAAGACCAATTACAAAACTACAACAGGTGCAAGGAAGGAAAAGGGGGAGACACCTGGAAAACTCAGCTGGCATGGTACACGAATGTACACTGTAATATACTGTATATCAAAAGAAATAATAATTGATCAATAAATAAATTCTTCAGTGCAAACAATAAATATTGCCACAGCAACTATAAATAAATAATAGTGAGTACTTAAAAAGATAGTATATAATATATAACATACACCAGTGTGTCAAAAAATAGCAGCAAGTTATGAATGCAAAGTATAAATGACGCAGTGCACATGTAATTACAGTCCAGCGAGCCACACGTAAGAGCCAGGTCCCACCACACTTGACGCGCGTTTCACAAGCTCCTGGACAAAGCTTTTCTTGCAAAACGAGCATCAAGTGTGGTAGGACCTGGCCCTTATGTGTGGCTTGCTGGACTGGTAATTACATGTGCACTGCGGCACTTATGCTTTGCAGGCATAAGTTGCTGGGGTTTTTTGACACACTGGTGTCTATTATACAGTATATTATATATTATCTTTTTATGTACTCACTACTATTTATTTATAGTTGCTATGGTAATATTTATTGTTTGCACTGAGGAATTTATATATTGATCAATTTTTGTTATTTCTTGTGATATATATTACAGTGTACTTTCGTGTGTCATGTCAGCTGAGCTTAACAGGTGTCTCCCCCCTTTTCCTTCCTTGTACCTGTTGTAGTTATGTAATTGGTCTTGTACCTGTTTATTATTCCTTAAATAAAATGTATGTTTTATGGGGATTGACATAGGCTTGCTTCTCTCTTTTCGTGTTTATCTTTTTTCTGTTAGCTGCCATTATGTACGGGTTGTGTTTTAGATTATAATGTGTGCAGTGGCTGAAGCGATACCGCTGGGCCTGTCTGCTATGGCTGTCGGTGAAGAAGAGGGCAGTGCCAGTGCTTAATAAAGCTAGGTAATTAGCCCAGGCTTGGCTGGGCCCCCTTTTTCCCAGGCCCCATACATCAGTCATGGTTCCAATACCCTGACAGCGGCCCTTGTTAAGGGTGGCTTCGAGTGGATCACTTCAGGGCAGGGGCCTGGAGAGACCGCCCCTTGGTAGCTATGTTACTGCTAATAAGCTCTGTATATCGCAGATCTTATGTCCTAATTTTGACTTCAGCTTGTTTACTAATGCTTCTCATACCTGATCATTTTGTACTTATCCGTATCTCTTTTTTCTGACCTATGTACAGGGGTGAAAAGGTGAAAGCCAGAGTAACCACTTGGATGTGATAAATTGAGTTTCTAGAGTCAAACCTATTACTGGTAGCCATATTTAGAGCAGCCAGGTGACCATGAATAGGGCCCATATAACAATACTACTCTTTTAGAGGAACTACATTGCTAGCACGTAAAAGGAGTAAGAAATTAGTAACATAATAAATAAAAAAGACATAGTCTCTTCTCTTTTGGAACACCACTGAATCCAAGGTTGTATTATTCGTATTATTCTTAGTGATCAAGATGTTCACAATTTCCTATTATATTTCCATTGTATCCATTAGTCAGAAAATGTCTTTCAGTGATCTAGAAAGAACAGTAAAGTAAAGAATGCAGAAAAGTCAGTGTTACGACTGGAACACACAAAAACATCAAGCTGCCCTAACTGAAAAGTAAGAGGTTCTTAGCAAATGAAATTAAAGTTACAGAGAGTAATTATAGCAAGCAACATGTAAATACCCAGAAAGGCGAAATCTTTTCCCTCAGAATATGATATGCTGCTTTAATATTTATACACAGTTTATTGTGAATCAGCCAATCATAAAACTCCATTTATCCAAATCGTTTTGTTGCTCCTACAATATGCAGCTGCCTGATATTGCATTAATGCACGCTCTGAGGAGCAGAAGCACCAACCCACACATTAGCTTCCTTATGGCCTTGGGTCTATCAGACTCTCTGGTGAGGCAGCAGTTGTCTTGCAGCTGTCTTCTCCACAGGCTCCCGGAGACTATGCCATATAGAAAAATGTTTTCGCTACAATAGAAAATAGAAGGAAATTGAAATCTTTTCCAAACTTCTAGCACATACACCTCTTACCGTCAAAATGTAAGATTTAATTAATATATAAAGATATATGTAAGAAGGTGCATTCCTGCTTGCCCATAACTTATTCACGAGTATTCAGCGTTGACATTTCATGAGTGTACACTATTTGTTCAATGGTATAAAAAAGACAAACTGCTTGAATCACAGCATAAACATCATCTAATAGGGAGAGAACACATATTAATTACACATTGAGAATGCACAGTAAGGTAAAATAGTTTTAAATCAAGGCTAACACACAAGCAGGGTTTTCATCAATGGTCTTTATTTGGGAAAGTATAGTGCCCAGTATGGCCTGACAACTAGTGATGGGCGAACCCGCAGATATTCGGGATTGGCAGGTATCTGTCCAGATGCCGATCCCTTTATAAGTCTATGGGGACTCAAATATTGTGCTATAAAATGGTGATAGAAAGGGCTAGGGGGATTAGAGCAGATACATTACTTACCGAGTCTCCTGCAGTAACACTAATCCAGGGCCACTCATTACTCTCATATATAGTCACTGCTTTCTCTACCCACTGGCAGTCCCAGCGTCTCTGATTGGTTGCAGTGTAACTGCACTCCCACCCTGTGTGACAGTGTGTGTGTGTGTGTGTGTGTGTGTGTGTGTGTGTGTGAGACTTCTTGGAATCACACACTGTCTGCATACCTACAGTATAGTGGTGGTAAAAATAAATAAATAAATAAATGAATGAAAAGTTGGCATAGGGTCCCCCCATATTGTGATACCCAAAACAGATAAACATACATCTACAGGCTGCAGCCCCCAGCTGTGTGCTTTTCTTGGCTGTATATCAAAATAAGATGGACTCCATGCACATTTTTTTTATCATTATTTAAATAACTCATTTTAAAACCTGGTGTGTGGTCTCCCCAATTTTGATGCCAAACCATGATAAAGTTGACAGCTATAGGCTGGTGTCATGAAAATGTAATAAGCAGATATGCTTTCATGGTCTCTGGATCAGGAGTGATCCCCCCTCCCTTCAGAGCCCTGCTAAATTAACAGCCAGCAAAAGCTTTCCTGGCCATGGGATGCAACAGGTACATTTCAATTAACTTACAACTCCCCTCCCCAGTACTTCAAAGACCCCCTGCGTGGCAAGAGACACTCTGACTACAATCTGTGTATACAGGTGCGAAGTAGAAGTTTCCTGCAGGAAAAGAGCTTCCCTGATGAAAGGCTAGGGCAGTTGTAGTGTCTCCGTTGGGGAAGTATTAATATTGCGAGATACATACGTCACCCAGATATGGCGGGCATACCGCTGATCTCAAGATTCCATGACGCACAGCTCACATATTTCAGCTTAATCGTACGACATACAAAAGAGCCATCAATTAATATTTGTCCCCCAGAACAAACCAGATCCCCTTGTGTGGTATCCACCTTCTGCTAAAATCATAATATAAAATATGAGGGTAATATCGTCTGCGTGGGATGTGCCCACACCGATATATGAGGACCGTGAGGATTCCATAATTCTGGAAGAGGGAAAACCCCTTCCCTTACATGATGTCAGCAGAGGTGGGGGGCTGCAGGTTGGACAGAGGTTAATATAAGCCAATGTCTCATTAATGTGTTAATGCCTAGAGGATATACATTCTGTGTATAGGATTGTCCATTTCCTGGGGGTGCCTCTCCCCTATTTCTGAGCCATAATCTGTGACCAGGTGTAGTAGTCTCTTTCATTTTTCCTTTTATTTTATGTAACTGTATACTGTATTTGTATTGTTCCCTTTTGTAAATTCTTATGTATTTTTGTAAACACTGCCTTCTATTTTGGATTAAATTTATAAAATTTAATAGCTTCATTCCTCGCTCTATATACAACCCCGAACCCAAAGCCTTCTGCTATCTGAAATGGGTCTTCAGCTACCCCTAAAGTTGGGTGGTGGCAGCGGAATTATTGTTGTGTAGAATTATGGGGGTGCTATCATTAAGGGTATCGAGGTATATACTGTATATATTCCATTAGAGAAATCGGTGATAAATACATTTACCCTTGCTGTGAGACCTCCAATATTTGGCATTATTAGCTCAGAAGCCTCATGTACTTGTTGTCCAGCAGTTCTGAAATTGACCTGACAATAAAGGGGCGCTAGAGAGTAGTCGTGTTCTTGACAAATCCATGAACAGCGGGTGGGATTCTGGTGTGACCCCCTCGACTGTTCATGTCAGCTGGTATTCTCTGGCTGGGGACACCCATAGTTATTGGCCACCCTGAGTTTAAAAATATCAGCCTGCTGCCGCACAGAATTGTCAAATCCATTAGATATGACAATCTCATACCTTTACCTGGCTCATCCCAATTGCCCTGGTGCGGTGAAAATCGGGGTAATATAAGGGGTAAATGACAGCTCTAGATTAGTAATGTTAGGCATCTATGAGACCCCACTGTTACTAATCTGTAATTGAGAAAAAAAAACACAAACACCAAAAAAACTTTATTTGAAATAAAATTAAAAAAAAAACCACGCTCCTTCTCCAATTTATTAACCCTAAACACCCAGTTCTGACATAATCCACACAAGGTCCCATGACATTTCCGGCTTTGCTACATATTGAAGTCACAGTGCATGAGCGCATGTCTGCTATCGCTTCAGGCAGATACTGACTGAGCTGCAGATGTGAGTAGTCACGTCACTCAATTTATCTGTGGTCACAGCTGGAGGTTCCCATGGTAACCCACCTATGACAGCAGGTAAAATGACCCCAGGTGGTCTTACTGAACTCAGTAACCTCACCTCAGGTGAACTGACTTCACAGACCTGCATCATCTTGCAGAAAACTGCAGGGTTTTTTATAAGGGATGCAGATTTGGTGCTGAAATTTATACACCATATTCCTGCACCAAATCTGCATCTCTTGGCACAAAAACATATAAAAAACCATCCTGTTTTTATGCAGTATTGAAGAAGTTTATAGCCAGGAGATGCAGATTTGGTGCAAGAATATGGTGTTTAAATTTCAGCACCAAATCTGCATCTCTTGGCAAAAAAATGCAAAAAAGGTTTTGACGCTATTTCGATTCCATTTTCTGCCAGAGAGTGCAAATTTGGTGCTGAAATGTCTGCACCAGATTTTTGCACCAAATTTGCATCTCCTGGCAGAAAACCACATTGAAGCAGCGTCAAAAATGTTTTTGACAAGAGATGCTGACATTTTTACACCATATTCCTGCACCAAGTCTGCATCTCCTGGCAAAAAAAAAATCACATCAGTATCGCATCAAAACCGCATCGTGTTTTAATGCATTTTTTTTGCCAGAAGATTTGGTACAGGAAAAAAAAAGTGGTTTTCTGCCAGGAGATGCCAGTCTCATTGAACTCAGTTCACCTGAGGTAAGGTCGCTGAGTTCAATGATGACACATGAGGTCAGTTTACCTGCTGTTACAGGTAGGGGCACCATTTGAACATCTAACTGGGACTGCACATAAACTCAGTGACGTGACTGCTCACAGCAATAGCTATGTCACTCTCTACCTGCATCCGCAACAGATGGTCATGTTCTGTGCCCACCAACTGCGACTGCAGGATGTAGCAGAGCCGGAATCATTGTGAGAGTTTGCGTAGCTTATGTCAAACCTGAGTGTTTTGGGAGTTAATAAAGGGGTGAAAAAGGGTGTTTTTATTTTATATTATTTTAAATACATGATTTTTTCGGTGTTTTTATTTATTTTACTTCACTTACAGATTAGTAATGAAAGGATATCAGAGACACCTCCCATTACTAATCTAGGGCTTAGAGGCAACTGTGAGCTGTCATTCACCCTTTAGATCACCCCGATTGCCACCACACCAGGGCAATCAGGATGAGCCATGTAAAGGGCCAGGATTGTTGCATCTAATGGATGCAACAATTCTGGGCTGTTGCAGGC